>NC_080080.1:17302312-17615078 GCF_949987535.1 Balaenoptera acutorostrata | reverse complement strand
GAGAGTTAGCAATGGATGAAGAGGACCAGTTAGAGGACATTATTTAAGGTGAATGATGTTGGAAGATCTGACTATATTTAACACAATGGAGAGCAAATATTTATGGTTGTCCATTTATTATAGTGCTAAATTATAGAATAATTTGAACCACATTGGATCTTTTAAAAAGAAAAGCAAGGTTTATTATATTTTTCAAATACAAACTGCCTGCCAAGTTTTTGACGAATAGAGAATATAAAGTACCTAGCACTGAGCATTGAGAACAAAGATTTAAAAAAAAGATCACATGAAAAAATTATTTTAAGGCCATTCAGGTCTCTAAGTTGTGATGTGGACTAGGTACTTTTATATGCTTTTCTTATTTATTTTTTGTTTATTTTTATTTCTCTAATATTTAATACTGTTCTTGTATAGTATAAATACATGTGTGTAAATATGTGGATCATGAATAAATGCATGAATACATAAATAAATGAATTAATAGTAAGTGAATGAACCAAAAATTAAATACGTTGTCAGAATATAGGTGTCCAATTTAAACACGATGTTCTAAAAAGGAAATTTAAATAAGGTTCTCATGGTTCTGGTTTAGTC
Organism: Balaenoptera acutorostrata; assembly: GCF_949987535.1. NCBI lineage: Eukaryota > Metazoa > Chordata > Mammalia > Artiodactyla > Balaenopteridae > Balaenoptera > Balaenoptera acutorostrata. The sequence continues at coordinate 17,614,484 of NC_080080.1, read as the reverse complement.
AAACTTGTCTGTATTAAACACACACTTACTCTATTAAACTTAGAGCACATTTTAACTGGGATATTGAAGAACTAGTATGTGCCCAGAAGGCAATCATGGTGATCCAAAAAACTCCCAGTTTGGGGAATCAGAAATGTTTTACTTTTTTTTTAAGCATTACTAATGTTTATTCTTTCACTTGTCTACAAATATACATTTATGGGAAGATTACTTGCCCTTATGATGTAAAAAAAGCTAGAACGAGCATTGCTTCCAACTTAACAACATATACTGGATAATCTTTAAAATCACAACTTTTCTTGAATTCATCTGAGAGCTGAGGCCACGGTGAAACCAACTAACTTCAAGTTGAAGGGAAGGTAGGCATCACTAAGGAGCGATTGGACAAGAGGACTTGCTCATCTGGAGAAGCTGCTGTTGGATTTTTGGATGATGTCACAGACTGTGGGAAGAATTGAGCTAAAAGTTTTAACAGAATTCTTGTGGCTGCTTGTGGACTACTATGAGAGTAAGGGAATCCCGAGCTGCACAAACACGAGGGAGATTTCTGCCCACTCGAAGGCTCTTTTTCAAGGACCTCACTGAGGGTCCCCAAGAAAAATTGGAGCAAGGCTAGAGAACTGAGGAAACCTCCCTTTGAGACAGACCTGATGGAGGAGAACAGAGCTGCTGCAGGAAGGGAGAAGCCCTTGCATCTCCTGTATCATCCTGGAACAGATGGAGGAAGAGCAGCTAATTTCCTCACCCTCAGGACGAGGATGAAGACACATTGCAGCTGAAGGATGGGAACAGGAAACCTACGTGCAGAGTTGGGGCAGGGTCACATCCAGAGCCCAGATCATTAATGGAAAGAGTCACTGAGAAGACCTCACGTGGAGACCCAGAACTCCAATCATTCATCCAGTGCTTCTCAACTCTGAATCCCTCCTTCCTTGTCCTGTGTGATACAAGAACATTTTTTTTCCCCTGAAAGAACACTGGAGAAGGAAGGGGATCTCTTCCTGGTTCTGGCAGGCTTTGCTTCCTTTTGTTTCAGTGGTGGAAGCTGGTGTGTAGACCCTTGATAGAGCTCACCCCAGTGAGTGTTGGTGGCTTTCTGCAGGTGTCTTCACTGAGAGCTTCCTGTGTAACAATGCCCCCACAGGTACCTTTTTTGATCTTTCTGTGGGAGCCCTAGGCAGCTTCCTAGAAAGTTTCACAGCACCCTCCCCTCTGCTGGCATCTTCCCAGTGACTTTCTGGTGAGCCCAGCTGGTGCCGAGCTAAATTCCCTGCAAGTTCTTCAACACACCCAGCTGACAGCTTGACAGCTTCCTAGTGAATTTCTTGCCCACCCACCTCAGCCTGTTATATGCTTTTTGTAAAAAAAAAAAAAATCACTGCCTGCCACTCCTGGCCCACAGTTCTCTGTCTACCATCCTCAAATCACCAGTCTTCCAGGGGTAGATATTTAACTTGTCAGCCCTGGTTTGTAGTTTTCAACCCACCTGCTTCAGTCCACTGACTGCGGATTAGCTCCAACCAAGCCCGTCTCAATAAATGTATATTCTGGAAGCCCATACACTCCAGCAAAATCTGAATCCTAGGCTTGGAGAGGATTATCCCCTTCAACGCCTATGTCTTCCTGGGATATTTTCTCTCAGCAGTAGATGATTCTTTAGAGTTTTCTTTTATTCCCTTTTAATAGTCAATTCCTTGAAAATAGTTCATAATTCTTTCATATTATTCTGTGGTTTCCATTTCCTGACTGGACCTTAAATGATACAGAATTGGTACTGTAAGTGGTCCCAGAAGATAGATTCACAAAGTTGAGATTTGGGATTGATTTAATCCTGCTTTTGGGATTGAGCCCAAGAGATAGACTGGACCATTTATTAATTTCTTACCTCTCAGCTCCCAATGCACCAAATTGCCCTGTTTGTGACACTGCAACACTGGAAAAAAGAAAAGTTTGACAGCAGAGGGCACTGGAGGGACACTCTTAGAGAATGAGGCTTTTCATCCTGGTTCAAAAGTGTTTTATTCTTTCTGCTGCTGGGAAGTTGGGTTAGTATGACTGACACCAGGGAGAGTGGACTCTCGTGAATTTCAGCAGCACTCTCACAGTTGGGTTTTACAGCCTAGTTGGTTTTCTGGGTGGGTCAGCAGCACCACTTACAGGCAGCTTCCCAGCAAGACCTGAAGCCCCAGCAGACTTCCTCCTGTTTTACACAATGGAAAGTTCCACAGATGCCTCACCTGACTTCCCTGAGGCAAGTCCGATGGCTCTACCCAAGAGCAATATCTGTGCAAGTTCCACAGGTTCTCCATCAGATTTCCTGGCAAATTTAGCAGAAACCCATGTGGACAGATTCCCATTGAATTACATAGATGGTCCTGCAGACTTCACCATGTTGAACAGTATTCTCACAAGGTCAGTTTCCTGATTCTGCAAGCTCCCTGGCCAGCTTCTCGGGGTGTTTAATATACCCTTCTTCCTCCTCAGTTCGCTGCTTCCCAGTGGCTTTCTGATGAATACAGCTTCCACCCTATTTAGCTTTCCAGCAACTTCAGAAGCACCCCCACAAACAGATTCACAGCAAATTTCTTCAGCACCCTAGAAAGTGGCTTCCTGCTCACCGAATGTAGTCTTCTGGTACACTAGTGGGGAATTTCCTACATGCCATTCCCAGTTCATATTTCCTTGCTCACCAACCTCATCCCACAAGTACTCCGGTGCCAACTATGGGAAAAAGTTTGCCTGGGAGTAGCTCAAGAGACTTGTCCATTCTTCAGTGGGCTGCAATCATACACACTTCAACAATGACTGGATTCCATCCTTGGGAAGCACCCATACTTCAGTGTTTGTTTCACTCTTGGATACTTCCCCTCAACCCAAGGATATTCTTTTGAGATCTCTTTATCTCTCAGTAATATTTAATTCCTCGTTCATAGTTAATCGTTCCTTATGTGAAAAATTCCCATTTCATATTACTCTGAGGCATCTGTCTACTGACTGAAACTGACTAATACATTCAAAAGGTGAGTACCTGAGTCTACTTTCAAGATGGCAGAGTAGAAGGACTTGAGCTCACTTCCTCTCAAAAAAACACCAAAATCACAACTAACTGATGAACAACCATCAAGGAAAAAGACTGAAACCTACCAAAAAAAACATTCTACATCCAGAGACAAAGAAGAAGCCACACTGAGATGGTAGGGGGGGCACATATGTGATCCCATAACCTCTGGGTGGGTGACCCACAAACTGGAAAATAGTTATATTGCAGAGATTCTCCTACAGTAGTGAGAGTTCTGAGCCTCACGTCAGATTCTCCAGTCTGGGGGTCTGGCATTAGGAGGAGGAGCCCCCAGAGCATTTGGCTTTGAAGGCCAGTGGGGCTTGATTGCAAGAACTCCACAGGATTGGGGAAAATAGAAACTCCACTCTTGGAGGGCACATAAAGTCTTGTGTGCACCAGGACCCAGGGAAAAAGCAGCTACTTCATAGGAGCCTAAGGCAGACCTACCTGCTGGTCTTGGAGTGTTCTGGGGAAGCAGGGGGTGGCTGTGGTTCACTGTAGGGACAAGGACACTGGTGACAGAGATACTGGAGAGTACTCTTTGTATGAGGTGTCCTGGAGGCTGTCTTTTTGACACAAAGACCTGGCCCCACCCAACGGCCTGTAGGCTCCAGTGCTGGGATGCCTCAGCCAAACAACCAACAGGGCAGGAACACAGCTCCACCCCTCAGCAGACTGGTTGCCTAAAGTCTTCCTGACCCCACAGCTGCTGGTCAACACACCCCTTGATATGGCCCTGCCCACCAGAAGGACAAGACCCAGGTCCACCCACCTTGGGCAGGTACCAGTCTCTCCCACCAGGAAGCTGGCACAAGCCCCTTAGACAGGCTCATCCGCCAGGGGCCAAGCACCAGAAGCAAGAAGAACTGCAATCCTGCAGCCTGTGGAATGGAGACCACAAACACAGAAAATTAGACAAAATGAGATAGCAGAGGAATATGTTCCAGATGAAGGAATAAGACAAAAGGCAAGTGCCTAACTAAAATTGATGTTGAATCAAAGAAACAGAATGCCTTCCCCTTGCTCCACTACTTCAGTCAGCATGTATCAAGAAACAAAAGGATATGGGGATGTATATATGCATATAGCTGATTCACTTTGTTATACAGCAGAGACTGACACAACATTGTAAAGCAATTATACTCCAATAAAGATGTTATAAAAAAAATAGCACATCTACACAAAGAAATGAAGAATGGTGGATATGGCATAAATAAAGAGAATAAAAATAATTTTTTCCTCCTTTTTATTTCTCTTAAATATGACTGTCTAAAAAATAGCAACATTTGTCTGTTTATAGCATATGTGAAAGTAAAATGTAATACAAAATTAGTACAATGGATAGGAAGAATGTATTGGGGTATATTGTTTGCAGTCCTTAGATTACAGCAAAAGTGTCATAATGTTATTTGAATATATACCATAATTAATTAAATACATATATTGCAAACTCAAGAACATCTATTGAGGGGACACATTAATTTTAAAATTGTTCTAACAAATAAGCTAATTGTAGATACAAAATAAACTAATAAAAGAATGCTCAATCCAAAAGAAGCAGAAAAAAATAAAAGAAAGCAACAAAGAACAGATGAAATGAACAGAAAACAGCTAGGAAGATTTTAATTCAACCATATGAAAAATCACATTAAATCTCAATGATTTAAACCAAGGGTTAGCAAATTACAGTCCAAGGGCCAAATCCAGCCATGCCTATTTGCTTGCATATTGATTATGGCTGCTTTTACATTACACTGACAGAACTAATTAGTTATGACAGAGACGTAATGGCCTGGAAATATGAAAATATTTATGATCTGGTCTTTTATAGAAATGTTTACCAACCTCTGTTCTAAGCACATCAGTGAAAAAAACTGAGGAGATTATTAATTTAAATTAAAAAGGCAAGAATCAATTACCTGCTGTAAACAGGAAAGCCACTTTCAATATGAAAATATATATAGGTTAAAAGTAAAAGAATTGAAAAATATACACTATACAAACACAATCAAAATTTTAAAAAGAATCATAGTGGTGTACATACATTTAATATATACATACACACACATTATTTTTTGACTGTTCATGGTAGAATCAACAAAGTATATCATATCCTAGGCTATAGGATTGAAAAAATATAAATTATGTTCTCTGACTACAGTGAAAGTAAACTAGAAATCATGAACACAAAAATACATGGAAAATGGACAGATACCTGGGATTTACACTCTACATTTAAAAATAAACTATGGATCAAATGCTAATCACAGGAAGAAACAAAAATATTTTGAATTGAAGGACAATTGAAATGCAGCATATAAAATTTATGGAATAACACTAAAGTGCTTTTGGGGGGAGTTTTATAGCTTTAAAGTTATCAAATTATTGATTTAAGTTTCCATCATAAGAAACTAGGAAAAGAACAAAATATATACAAAAGAAGCAGAAAAAGATGGAATTAAGATCAGTGCTGAAAATGGAATTAAGTACCAAAAATAAATTGGTTTTCAATACACTGTCAGAAAATAGTTGGAAATTACAATGAAAAAGACCACAATAGCATCAAAATTATGAATACTTACATTTAAATTTCACTAAATAAGTGTAATACCTGAACTATGAAAACTATAAAATATTAGTGAGAAAAATTATAGAAGACCTCAATAAGTGGAGAAATATGCTATGTTCATGGATCAAAGGGCTCAATCTATAACTATTTATTGTTTGTCCAAAATTCTTGCAGGTACTGGAAACTTCATGGATCTGACAATCTAAAGGGAGATAGGTTAATAGATAAATGGTAGATAGATAAATGATACGTAAATAGATAAGTAATATATATGTGCATGTGTATATAATTTCAGAGAGCAATAAGTGATATGGAGAAAAACATTTACATATTTTACTTTGTTTAATAATCTAATTCTATGATGACTAATGTTGCTTTCAGAAAGCAGCTTTTTATTTGTTATTCATATAAGAATGGTGGCAGGCTGTAGATTCGAGTAAGGCAGGATGCTCTGCCCTTATTCATTGGTATATTAAGTTTTTATCATCAAAGGACCTACAGAATCAATACATTTCCTAGAATGGAATTAGTAAATATACTCTTAAATTAGATATATACTTCCACAGATTTCTAAAAGAGAAAACAGATACTCTTTATAGTTGAAAGAATGTGCCCACTTCATAGTATTTTACCTTTTTGGCAATGACTTTAGGTAAATATATTAAAGATCTATATTTAAGTCTATGTTTGTGGATGTTTCCTAGAGTTTCTTTTACAAGGAAAGGAGTAAAACAAAAATATACAAAATCTAATCATTTATATGAACTGATATGCATGAAAGATATTTTTTTATCTACATGCAGATGGAGAAAATTTGTGTGTGTGTTTTCACAGGGTCTATATGCAGATCAGAGAGATGAAGAATGGAGGCCTGATGGGTCATCTATCCTGTCCTTGTCTTCTGGACAGGTTTTGAGTTTCTAGAGAAAGAGGAGGGTTTATGAAATTCAAAGCACAAGCAGAAATGAGTCACAGAATTGGTGGGAAGGTATTCTTTCTTATTTCACCAAAACCGTACATGAGTATCTGGAGCACAGAAGATGGGGGCAGGGAGGGGAGGTGGCAATAGCTGAGAACTGTTTGTTCCTATGCAGCAGCAGAACACTTGTGGCTTCCAGGTGAATGGTGTCCTAATGAAGGACAATGGCCGGCTGCCAACCTAAAATGAGTTTCAATCAATAAATATTTGAAAACAGTTTTGAAGAGGCCATACAGGAGATCCTTAAAAAAAAAAAAAAAAAAAAAGAGCAAACATAATCATGGCAGGCCCTGTCTTTAATTGCTTATGGCAATAGTGAGTACAATGGACTACACTCTCCTAGTATCCCCACATTTTACCTCACTGATCATTATATGGTTAATTGTGTGATTAGTTGTTTAATATTAGTCTCCTTTACTAGAATGCAGTGTCCTGTAAGGACAGACACAATGACTGTCTTTTTCATTGAGTTAGCCCCAGAAAATATCACAGAGCCTAGCCCATTGGTTGAATGAATGAATGAATGAATGCTCGTCCTGAATTTAAATTTGAAGTTTCCAAAAAAATAGTAGATGTATATTCTCTATGTAAAGATATTGACCCAATGGTGGTGGAAAAGATTGACTTTGTATGGAAAATCTTAGAGGTTTGAAAAGGGAGACAATCTGAATATAAAGCACAGATGGTCTTCAAGTTTTTCATGCCAAACTTGGAGTTTTGGGGATGACTTATTGTTTGGCTGCAACTAGCAAGCATATGGTCTACCTTGTAGAGACTGCCATTTAGTTCATCTGCTGAAGGGATTCCTAAAGTAGATTTCTTCAATGTCTGTCACTGCCCAGGATTTCTCAGCCTTCCTCATGTGCCTCCTCTGACTTCTTCAGTTCCAGAAGCTTCTTTATAGGAACACTGTGGCTGTCTTTCAGCAACTCTAGTGATAACATTGGATTTTACCCTCCATTTCTAAGTTTCTTGACATTTATTTTCCCTCTGTTGGCGCTTTCAACCCCTGCTATCTTCCTTAGTCGCCTGCTAATCTTTTCTGATGGTTACCATCCTGTGGACACCACAGCTCTCCACACAGACTCTTATCTGCTCCAGCAACACCCACCCTCACATCTTTTGCTACTGCACGTTTTAAAAAACCATATGTTCCAGAGTAACAGGAAGTTCTGTCAAATTTTATGAAATATTGTGAATAACATAATTGAATCCTCCTTGCTCACATCCTTTTTCTCTTCAGATTTCTGTACATCCTTATCCCAGGTGTTCCTGTGGTGCCTAGCCTCTTTTTATAAGAATAATTTACAGAATTTAAAGAATAATTTATACAAATAATTAATTATAATTAAAGACCCACTATAAAATAGGCATTGTTCTGTGCACTTTGAATGTATTTTCTATACTTCTTATAATAGTCTTGCAACGTAGGAATTATTATCCCATCTTCCAGATAGGGAACAGCTGGACACTACAGGTTCTTTTTTTTTTTTTTTTAACTAATTAATTTATTTAATTTTGGCTGCGTTGGGTCTTTGTTGCTGTACACGGGCATTTTCTAGTTGCAGTGAGCAGGGGCTACTCTTTGTTGTGGTGCGCGGGCTTCTCACTGTGGTGGCTTCTCTTGTTGCGGAGCACGGGCTCTAGACCCGCGGGCTTCAGTAGTTGTGGCACACGGGCTCAGTAGTTGTGGCTCGCATGCTCTAGAGCGCAGGCTGAGTAGTTGTGGATCACGGTCTTAGCTGCCCGGCGGCATGTGGGATCTTCCCGGACCAGGGCTCGAACCCGTGTCCCCTGCATTGGCAGGCGGATTCTTAATCAGGGAAATCCCCTACAGGTTCCTTTTGACAGAGTTCACATCCTACACTTTTGGGAGGCAATGTGTTGTCTCTGAGGGATCCTGGAAACAAATTCTGAGGAAACAATTTCCTCACTCTCTGCACCTCTCAAAAATATGGCAGTAATTAAACTCTCCATCCTTGTCACACACAGAGAGGACGGATAATTTACAATATTACTTCTTGGTATTCTGGAAAATACAAGAAGAATTGTCAGGGTTTCCTCTATCATAATAACTAGCAGATAAGCCCCCAAATTTCCCTAGCTTAACTTCAAAGAAGATTTCGTGGTTTTTGTTGTCGTTTGTTTGTTGCTTTCAGTTTCTCCAGCATCTTTATAATGAAATTACATCGGTCTCATGGCTGGATGTAGGCAGCCAGACGAGGGCGGCCGTGGAGACCCCGTCCTGCTCTGGCACTGGCCGCCCCTCAGAGCAGCTCCATGACAACAGCCACCGTGCTCTGCCCAAAGATGAAGGTGCCGACCAGCACGGAGACCACTCCCCAGGCCTCCGAGCAGCACTTAACTCGGGGTCCTATGGGCTCCACACTGATGGCACAGATGAGACACAGACCTGGGAAGATAAAGAAGGAGCTGCCGCCGCCGATGATGCCGATGATCTCGCCGAGGTCGGGCAGCAACAGGGCCAGGGCGAGCGTTACGGTGACCCACAGGACGGTTAGCAGTATCTGACCCATGGTCCCTAGGACTCGGCCAGGGCCCGGGGCCCACATGCCCAGCAGCAGCCCCTCCTCCAGAAATCCTGCATCACCAGCCTCCCCAGGAAGAACACGATGGGGTAGACGGTCACGATGGAGACAGAGAAGGGGACCCTGGCAACGATGATGACCACATCATTGCCTGGGTAGGACATCAGGATGTCAGCAGAAACTTCTGTCCCGAAGGTCAGGAAGTCATAAACTCCTGTCAGGGAGTAGATGAGGCAGCAGGCCAGCAAGGACAGCACAGAGACCAGGGCCCAGTGCCCAAGATTTTGGTCATAACTGAGAACACAACTGGGTTTGATCTCATGGCTGTTGTCTTCAGGAAGTAAAAGCAGCATCAAATTTATGTTAGTGTCATGCCTTTGAAACTATAGTGCAGCTTTATTCACATCTCGGCTTAATCTGCCTGTCTTAAAAATATTCTCTACACTGCCACCTGATAGAAATTTCTAAATACATTTCTAAATATCATGTTATCTTTATGTAAAATCCTTCTGTGGTTCTCATTTACCAAGCACAGACTTTTTTACTATGATGTACAAGATGCTTCAGAATTTGTAGCCCACGGGGTCTCCACACAAGTAACACCCCCTCATTCATTTCCTAACTTCTGTGTTCCAGCCATGAGTAAGATTTCGTTGTTCCTGTATATCTGGCTATGTTTGCATACACTGTTCTCTTTATTCCCATCTCGCCTCATTTTTGTCCTCAGGAGCAACTGTTACTGATAGAATTAAATCATCCTTCATGTGTGTTAGGTATAGAAAGCAGTTGAGAACCTCTGCATATGGATTTCTACATAATTATGGCATTGTTAACATTCTATAGTAATTATATGTTGACCCGACTTCTCTTTTTTCTAGGTTAAACTTCCTCCTTTATACATGCTTGTATCTGAGTGCCTGGCACAGAGTTGATTATAAGTTGTTAGTAATTGAATCTGTGAATGTTGGAATGTTTTCCAGAAAGATGGCTTGCTCAATATCCTTCCTTCTTTTCTTTTTTAAGATATTCATCAAGATTAAGAAGTCCCAGTATTTGAGGTTTTGTTTCCTTAAAGAAAGGAGACTGTAGAAAAACAAAATGATCTTTATCAATACAGTGCTGTCAACTCCGTCCTGCTACCATGAACTTGATCACTTTAAAATATTTTAAAATGTTCCAAACACCAACACAAATACCAAAGAATGGAAGAGGAAGCAACCTGGTATAATTATGTTCAAAAATGGCAAACCAGGGCATTTTGAAGGATGAGTGGATTTGATGGCATTTAGAACTTGATTTGTGCACAGTAAGGAAAAAAAAATTCTTACGATCGCAACAAGTATTATTTAGGGTTCTATTTTCAGTTCAATAAATTCAGCTCCAAAAGAGAATCTCAGAGGGCACATTCTCAACCAAGATTTGCAAATTGCACAGTCCTTCTTTAAAGGCTCCTTTTCACTTGAGTGGGGAACACTTCACCACAGTGATTCCTAGTTTCCAGTAATGTGCTCACTGCCTCAGCTGTTTCATCTTTATGTTAATACCAAGTCTGTTTGATAGGACTGACATACTGTCTCTTTGAAATAGCAGGCAGGTCACAGAGAAGGCCATTTCTTAAAACAACAGTCATTCTAAAGCCACAGAAGGATTTGTATCATCCACAATCCTAGCCCTGGGTTACAAACAATACTTGGCATTTGCATCAGCCGATTGCATGAGTTGAGGATTGCGTGCGTGGTATTGGGGAATCTTGGAAGGTCTCTATGAGCACTAACGAAGGCAGGCAAAATTGTCATCTGGTTGTTTCTATGACGGGAGGGAAAATCCAAAAGTTTTTAATTCAACATTTGAATGAATTGAGAAATGAATAGAAAATGTTACAGTGAGACCAGCTTCCATTCCCAATTTGCCTATAAGGCCCTCTCCTTTCCTAGTAGCAGAATTTGTCTTATGTCCTTAAATCTGAGACAATTAGAATAGTTGTTACAGATTAACGAACTAGAGTTTGAATTATTTTTTTAAAAGCAATAGATAAAACATTTATCCATAAGAATTTGGAAGATGCTATTGAATATCTTTCAGAAATTAAATAATCTAGCCAATATTTACTAGAAGGCTACTACATATCTGGTAAAGTAATAGGAACAGGGGATAGAAATATGAATTTCCTTTTCATTGCCCTTACACAACTCAAAGTTAAGCAGAAAAATGGAGAAGCACATTTATAAACCAAAAGTTATCATTTGAAAGGTACACATTATATTATATCCTTTATATACTAGTCTAGGAAATGCAAATTCATGTATATACTAGACTTGTATAGAAAGGATATCACATAGTATGTACTCATTTTTGACTGGCATCTTTCACTTAGGACGATTATTTTGAGATTCATCCATTAGTACCATGTATCAATAGTTCTTTCCATTATTTATTGCTGTGTATATTCTTTTATATGATTTTTACCACAGTTTGCTTACTGATTCACCTGTTGAAAGACATTTAAGTTGTTTCTAGTTTTGGGATAATACAGGTAGAACTACTGTAAATATTCAAGTACAAGTTTTTCTATGCACATTCTCTCCTTTCTCTTGAGTAAATATCAGGAGTGGAATGGCTGGGTCATATGGTAGATGCACGTTTGACATTTAAGAAACTACCAAGTTGTTTTACAAAGTGATATATATATATATACACACACACATATACACATATATATATCATGTATATATATTTATATACTTACATAAACATATATTTATTGATATATAAGTTTACTTATATACCTATATAAACTTATATACTTATACAAGTTTAAATATCTGAGTTTATACTCATATATATGAGTTTATATACTTATGAGTATATATACTTTTATATAGACAGATGAGAGAGTTTAATAAATTGGCTCATGCTGTGAGAGGGGCTGGCAAAACTGAAATCTGCAGGGCAGGCCAGCAGGCTGAAAACTTAGGCAAGATTTCTATTTTGCAGTTTTGAGGTAGAATTCCTTCTTCAGGAAACCTCAAGTCTTTGATCTTAAGGTCTTCATTGGATTGGATGAGGCCCATATATATTATAGAAAGTAATTGTCTTTATTTAAAGTCAACTGGTTGTAAAATAAATAAATAAGTCCACTGATTGTAAACGTTAATCACATCTAAAAATACCTTCAAAGCAACACCTGGACTTGTGTTTCACTAAACAACTGGGCACCATAGTCTACTCAAGCTGACACATAAAATTAACAATCATGTAACAGAATCATTTACACACCTATACACATACACACATACAATCACATTACTCCCTCTAAGAAAACAATTTAGAATCACATTTAGTATCTGATTCCAGCTTTAAGTAAAGAATTTTGAGAAGATTTTTATTCTTCTCAGTTAGGTCAAATGTAGCTCCTGTTCACCCTGTATCCTACAGTTAAATAAAACATACAACCACTGAAAAACCTTTCAAAACATAGAGGTTCAGGGAGAATACCATTAAAGCTCCAAGAATGGGCAAAGAAAATACAGTGAGTGTGGGTGTATAGAAGACTACACATACTACTTGCCTAAGGTGGTCAATAATCCATCCTCTGATATGAGTTTCTTGGTCTCACAATCTGGCAACGTATAGTTTTGCTCCCTGGGATAACTGTATTTATCTCTAACCATTCAATGACATAACCCAGGGCATTTTAAGTGGACGTAATAGGGGACAGGAAACCATCTATTTCAACTGGGTAGATTATGCAGTCCTAGGAACTGCTTTGCAGTTAAAAAAACAGGCTGTTGTACAAAATTGTTTGAAGTTTCTCAGGTATAAATGTAGCACCCTACTAGGCAGCTAGTCAATTTGATTATAATAAGCACTATGAATTAGAAACTAATTACAGAATGTTATAAATCCATAATTGTTGAATATGAATCATGTGGTGGTTTCTTTTTCTAAGCAATAGTCTTTGATCCTTTCCATCTTTTCCTATAGCCCTCAGAGTAATGACACCCATTCTTGTTGTACCTAGAGACGATGTAAAATAATAGGCAGAGGTGACAAAAGCATAGTTCAACATTTTCCTGTCACAAGGATGCATCCCATAAAATGGAAGCAATTATTGCTTCTGCCTTGTGCAGTCAAGAGCAGGAGATAATGGAGGTGGAATAAAAAGAATCAATGTAACACATTTTTATAAAAACTCCTGTATCCAAAAATTAATCTCCACTGCACTTCTTGCCTAATTGTCTATTTGCACATCACCTTAGAGAAAAATGTTTTGTTTAACTCCTGGAGATGGAAGCTTATTTGATCCTCCATACTCTAAGATTGTTAGCATCAGATAGCAAATGACCTCTCTTAAAAAAAAGAAAGAAGTGCACGTAATTCTCTTTCCAATGTCAGACATGATACCTTAGATGGAAATTGGTTCTTTTCTATCAGGATTCTACTGAAGACCATAAGAAACAACTAACATATCCCAACATCTTGAGATTTTTCTGCCAAATTCTTTACCCTTCCAGGTTTGGTGTGTACATGGACTGAAATCTAGATAAAAGTTTAATCATCTCTTTTCTTAATGTGTGACCAATGGAGCTCCCTCTTACTTCTCCCTTTAAAACATCTCCCTGGGGCTTCCCTGGTGGCGCAGTGGCTGAGAATCTGCCTGCCAATGCAGGGGACACGGGTTCGAGCCCTGGTCTGGGAAGATCCCACATGCCACGGAGCAACTGGGCCCGTGAGCCACAACTACTGAGCCTGCGCGTCTGGAGCCTGTGCCCCGCAACAGGAGGGGCCGCGATAGTGAAAAGGCCCGCGCACCGCGATGAAGAGCGGCCCCCACTTGCCGCAACTAGAGAAAGCCCTCACACGAAAACTAAGAGACCCAACACAGTCATAAAAATAAATAAATAAATAAAATAAATAAAGTATTAAAAAAAACTATTAAAAAAAAAAAAAAACATCTCCCATTTATCCTATCTCAATTTGTTCCTTGTTTTGGAGTATGTTACTTTCAACCAAAAATCTTGGTCTCAATTTTTGTATATATTGTTAATTATTTGATTTGAAAGTCAATAGAAATCCAGTTCAAGCTAGCTAAAATAGGAGGATTTATTAGCTCTTTTATCTTGGAAGTTCAGGAGTAGAGAAACTTTTGGGGCCAGTTGGATTCAAGATGCAAGTAATGCTGAGAATTTTCTCTTGCTCTGCTTCCTTCTAAGTACAGGCATGATTCCAGCCCATAGTAGGTGATGCAGATGCAGATAGTCTATGAAACAAATTTGAAGAAAAAGTGGTCTGAATCATGATATGTTTTAGAAGGGACCTTGTGAGCTAAGTCAATGAGTCAAAAAACAGGATGAAAATTCCTTTGCAGAAGTGGCGGGGGGATGCAGATTGAGCGTGGAAAGGAGGATAGAATAAGCAAAGTATAGGAAGACAGAAAAAAAACTTCACCTGTTACTGCTATTGTAGGTACCAAATCTTCTCTCTTTATGTCTCTCTTAGTGGTATCTTATAAGAACAAGTGGAGAGAATGGAACTTACTCTGATTAACACGGGAGATGCTTCGTCAATAAACAAGGATCGAAGTTTGGAGATGGCTTCTTGCTTTACCCAATGAAAGTTCCTTAATCTGGGTAATGGTGGCAATTAAAATGCCAGCAAAATGTGGAGGAAGGGACTCAGTCATAGACTCTGCAAATGTGGACCTATAGAGCAATAAGTAGCGGTAAGGAGAAGGCTGAAGGAGCAAAACTTGTAACGTATCATGTTGGATGGATTTTTTAAAACTTGTTCATTCCCTTAATTTTATTGACTTGACTGCTTTGCACTTTTCACCACTTTAAATAATGCTCTCATGCATATGCTTGAATATATATTTCAGACCTCATCTTTAAGTACTCCCTCAGAACAGATTCCTAAGCATGGATTTACTGGATCAAAGCATATAACATTTTTATACCAAAAATAAAATTGGTAAAAGAGCATAAATAGACAACACATATGCACTCACACAAAATTCACAAAGAATCATTTTATACAGATGTCCACTCATCATCGATCAACAAAATGTAAATAAAACCCAATATTATGTTGCATATGTATAGAATATATAATAAATATATATTCTGTATGTAATACTATATATGTGTATGTATAAATTGTGCATGTATATACATATGTGTGTATGTATATATATAATTGTGTATGTGTGTGTGTGTGTGTGCACTTCTGGTGCTCTTTACAAATTTTTTTTTTTTTTGGCACTAAAATGTTCTCAACACATTCTCAATATTATTGCAGCACTTTGCCAATACGACTCAAGAGCTTTAGAACATTATTTTTCATTTTGATTTGTAAGCTCCATTAATAAGTAAAGGATATCTCTTTTCCCTAAAGTCTTTGGTATGTTTTGGGGAAAGAAAAAATTTTAAACATGTGTGAGTCCTACCCATACCCTCAAATTCCTGTCACACCACCCTGAGCTATGTGCACTTCTTGTAATGTATCGTATTCTCTCTCATTTTAAGTGAAAGGAAAAGAGATGGAGGGAAGAAAAATACACTAACATCTTTAAAATAATTATTTCTGGGTAGTTAGGTTTGGGGTAATTTTAATTTCTTTATCATTTAAAAAAAATTAACTTAATTTTAGAATCAATAAAAGTCAATAAACTAAAAAAGAAAAAAGAAATCCAAATACTCAGAGAGCTGAAATCAATGGCTGGGTCTAGTCCAGCTGGGACCTTTCTCTGACAGAAGAGCACAACACAGTGCTGTGTATATTTTTTTTTAGTTATAAATACTTTTAATAATATTTTTAGATGGCATAATACATCCAATATATTATCATTTCAACATGTAATCAGTATTAAACATTATTAATATTTTACATTCTTCTTTTTGGACTAAGTCTTTTTTTTAATTGAATTATAGTTGATTTACAGTATTGTGTTAGTTTCGGGGGTACAGCAAAGTGATTCAGTTATACATATATATATTTTTTCAGATTATTTGCCATTATAGGTTATTACGAGATACTGAATATAGTTCCCTGTGCCAAACAATAAATCCTTGTTGTTTATTTATTTTATGTATAGTAATATGTATCTGTTATCTCAAACTCCTAATTTGTCTCTCCCCCCCACCTTTTCCCTTTGGTAACCATAAGTTTGTTTTCTATGTCTGTGAGTCTGTTTCTGTTTTACATATAGATTAATTTGTATTTATTTTTTAGATTCCTCATATAAGTGATATCTATATTTGTCTTTCTCTGTCTGACTTAATTCATTGAGTATGATATTCTCTAGGTCCAACCATGTTGCTGCAAATGACATTAATTTCATTCCTTTTTAATGGCTGAGTAGTATTCTGTCATATATATGTACCACATCTTCTTAAACCAATAGTCTGTTGATGGGGACTTGTGTTGTTTCCATGTCTTGGCTATTGCAAATAGTGCTGCTATGAACACTGGGGTGCATGTATCTTTTCGAATTAGAGTTTTTGTCTTTTCCAGATACATGGCCAGGAGTGGGATTGCTGGATCATATGGTAGCTCTATTTTTAGTGTTTTTTATTATTATTATTTATTTATTTATTTTTGTCTGCATTGGGTCTTCGTTTCTGCGAGTGGGGGCTACTCTTCATTGCAGTGCGCGGGCTTCTCATTGTAGTGGCTTCTCTTGTTGCGGATCACGGGCCTAGTTGCTCTGCAGCATGTGGGATCTTTCAGGGCCAGGGCTCAAACCTGTGTCCCCTGCATTGATAGGAGGATTCTTAGCCACTGCGCCACCAGGGAAGTCCCTATTTTTAGTTTTTTAAAGGGACCTCCATACTGTTTTCCATAGTGGCTGCACCAATTTACATTCTCACCAACAGTGCAAAAGGGTCCCCTTTTCTCCACACCCTCTCCAGCATTTGTTATTTGAAGAATTTTTGATGATGGCCATCCTGACCTGTGTAAGGTGATACCTCATGGTGGTTTTGATTTGCATTTCTCTAATAATTAGTGATGTTGAGCATCTTCTCATGTGCCTGTTGGCCGTCTGTATGTCTTCTTTGGAGAGCTGTCTGTTTCGGTTTTCTGCCCATTTTTTGATTTGGTTGTTTGTTGTTTTTTGATATTGAGTTGTATGAGCTGTTTGTATATTTTGAATATTAACCCCTTGTCCATTGCATCGTTTGCAAATATTTTCTCTCATTTCATAGGCTGTCTTTTCATTTTGCTGATAATTTGCTGTGCCGTGCAAAAGCTTTTGATTAGGTCCCATTTGTTTGTCAGGGTGCTCTCTATTGACGTGCCTCCAGGAGTGCTGAGAGAGGCAAGAAAAGATTGTGTATTTCTCTGGACCACTTGTTGAAATTCTTATATGGGCCTCCTTCAGGTAAACGTTGCAAGCTCTAGAAGTCATGCCTAGAGTCCCAGGAATAACAGTCCAACTGGTTGTACCTGAAGCTAACCCCACCCCATGGCTGAGAGTTCAAAGCCAAGCATTATAAATATGCTAGATGCTGATGGAAACCAGTTGTAGATTTTCTGCTGGTGACACTTTAGTGACTTTGGACAGTGTAACAATCCTGGCTAGAAAAGTATATTTTGTAGTTAGTATCTTTCCCTTTTATGATTGTTTTATCTTTCTCCATTAAGAAAAACGTAGCAGAGCTCCGCTCTCTTCATGACACTCAAGATTTTATAGGCAGTGATCTGGAAAAGCAGATTCTGGGTTGGATCCCAATAGCTCCCATCTGCTGCTGCCTGATATTTCTCAAGAAGTCCCTGGGGTGGAGTAAATAGTGAGTGTTTCAGTTGTCAGTGAGTGGGGAACAACAGAACTGATGAGCAAGCCTGTAAAAAACTGAGTCACTCGGATGGGGCTCAATACAATGAGGCTAGACTTACTTTTTTGAAGAAGGAGCAGTAAGCTTTCACTGTACTTGAAAGTAAAGATTTGCTTTGACCATGCAGAGAATATTGTTTCATTTTCTTTTGCATTGTTTTTATTATAATGATAAGACATGGTGTGTTTTCCTTGGATGATGCATTGGGCATCCAGAACTTCTCAGCCTGAGCACTGTCTAAATATTCTGTGACAACAGGGATGGATTTGGGAGTTTAGAGATATGTCATGTCTGATTTACAAATGTAATAAGTTATGAGAGAGCATAATTAATAAAGCAAAAAAGTGACCAGGAGATACGCTAAAAGGAGCATAGTCTCATCATGTCCCACAACAATTTATTCAATTTTTTTCCGTTAGAAACTCATGACTGACTCAGGACACAAAAATTTAAATAGGGCAAGTAGGACCTAGAAAGAACGCAAAGCAAAATTTTTTAAAAATTAATTAATTAATTAATTTTATTTTTGGCTGTGTTGAGTCTTCGTT
The DNA here is from genome assembly GCF_949987535.1 of Balaenoptera acutorostrata. Classification (NCBI taxonomy): domain Eukaryota; kingdom Metazoa; phylum Chordata; class Mammalia; order Artiodactyla; family Balaenopteridae; genus Balaenoptera; species Balaenoptera acutorostrata. Next base: position 17,595,944 of record NC_080080.1, on the reverse strand, counting down.
GCTGCGCACGGGCTTTCTCTAGTTGCGGTGAGCGGGGGCTACACTTGGTTGCGGTGCGCGGGCTTCTCATTGCGGTGGCTTCTCTTGTTGCAGAGCACGGGCTCTAGGCACGCCAGCTTCAGTAGCAAAATGACAAAATTATTAAAAACATGTAAACCACTAAAAAAGCCTGAAAGGATCTATCTCAGATATTTTCTGGCTGCTACACCTAAGTATCAGCTTTCTCACCTTTGAAGGAAGGTGTTGAGATGAATGGTGAAATTTTCTTGAGTGGAAATTCATCTCGTTCTAGAGAAAGGTGTCTTCCTTTTCTTTTTTTTTTAAACTTTTTTTTTTTTTTTTTTGGCTGCACTGCGCGGCTTGCGGGATCTTTGTTCCCCTATCAGAGATCAAACCCAGGCCGTCTGCAGTGAAAGCGCTGAGTCTTAACCACTGGACCGCCAGGGGATTCCCTGCTTTTCTTTTTTTTTTTTTTTAAAGATTGATTGATTGATTGATTGATTGATTGCTATGTTGGTTCTTCGTTTCTGTGCGAGGGCTTTCTCTAGTTGCGGCGAGCAAGGGCCACTCTTCATCGCGGAGCGCGGGCCTCTCACTATCGCGGCCTCTCTTGTTGCGGAGCACAGGCTCCAGACGCGCAGGCTCAGTAGTTGTGGCTCACGGGCCCAGTTGCTCCGCAGCATGTGGGATCTTCCCAGACCAGGGCTCGAACCCGTGTCCCCTGCATTAGCAGGCAGATTCTCAACCACTGCGCCACCAGGGAAGCCCTCCCTGCTTTTCTTTAACTGATAAGCCTTTCCTCTCATCTGTCCTTTTTAGCTCAACACTCCAAGCATTCCCTTCTAAACATTGAGTTTTTCCTTGTTCTCTCTCCCTTCTTCCTTGTCTCTTCTCTCTTCCCCCTCTCTCTTTCTTCCTCTCACTTCATTTCTCTTTTTTTTATATTTTCAATCTCTCCTCTATTGGTTCTTTTCTTTTAGGGAATAAACATGCTCTCATTCTAAAGTAAAAATAATTTAAAAAGCAATCTCTCTTGAGTTGTTACGCCTCTCTCCTCCTATTCTATTATCTCTTTCCTTGGCTTTCAAGTTAGACCTTTGAAAAGTTAACCCTGTATTAACCACTTTAACTCACTCTTTACAGGATAGCCATGATCCAGAAAGGCAGAATGACTGGGGCATTTCTGATGCAATATCATTTCTTCCTCAGTTAGATATGAGGAAAGGACGAAGTTTATCAGAAAACTTCTCCAAAAACTGTCTTCAAAATAAAATTTAACCCCATCAGAATAAGTCAAGAATGCAGTAAAAACTGTCAAGATTCTACATGCAACAAATCAAATACAAAGCCACCAGGTCTTGATATATTTAATTCAGCTTTTTCATTTTACTTAATTCAATCCCCAGCTCTCTCTACACATGCTTGGTCCACGTAATCATCTTATATTCTCTCTTCAAGTTTTTGTATGATAATTTATTTATTTTGAAATTCAAGTAACATTAAAAAAGATATTAGATATACATTTTTTTTTTTAATGTTGTGAAATACTGGCCACTAGATAGTTCTACTTACACATTCTCAGAAATATAATCCTTGCTCATTTCCTCTGGTACCTCCTTTTCCTCTCTCATTTTTAATAACTTAATTCCATAATACTAGAACATTAACATGGGGTGATAAGGTGGTGGATTCAATTATGCAGACAAGGTCAAAATCCCAAAGAGTGATGGAGCAACGTAGATAGAATTAACTTGGAGCCCTGGATACCCTTATAGGGCAGAGTTGCCTGCCCACCATGGGTCCCTGCCAATCGGGCTGTTAGAAGGGTGTTAAATAAAACCTCTATCTTGTGTGAGTAATTATTTTAGTGACTTTTTGTTTTATAGCATCATATTCTGTACACTAACTAGTACACTTTGCTCTCACTAGTATATTAATCTCCCTGCAGAAGGTCATGAGACTACTGACTAAATTAGTAGAACTCTAAAAATAGTAAAATGACTGGTTTTAATGACATAGGAATGTGTGAAGAAGTAATGGTGTTAAGAATGGGGTGGAGAGAGATTCAACTAGACACTTCTGGTGGTGACTGACAAAAACCATGGATACAAACAGTTTTTTTGAGGAAAAGGTCAACCCTGTTCAACTCAGTGGTTTCATCTGTTGGAATATCTTGGGATCTTCTTGGAAGTGAAGATTCTCTTTTGACCAGAAGTAATTATTCTATTAGCCTAGGGGGTTCATAGGCTACTGAGTTGAACACCTAATCTTTTTCCCCTCTGTTAGCATAATACAAGATTTCTAATACTGGGAGGATTTATCTTCTAGCTAGAATCTGCCTCTCTTTTCCTTCTTATCAAGAATATACAAGAGGCAGGAATAAAAATAAGCAGTAAAAGTATGTAATGCAGACACTTACCTGAAAATCTATATCTTCAAAGAATGTGATTGTGTTCAATAATCACAGCTGAATGCTGAAAGTCTGAGATAATTCTATAACTAGGTCAGTAACCAATGAATCGTACATAGACTTTGTCAGTATATCCCAGAACTTTATAACCAACATAACCAAGTTAGAAAGGGTTTCTTCCCCATAAAACTTGCTCCTGTTTTTATTTTCCTTTCCATGTGATGTCGGACCATGTTATAAACCAAGTGTCGTCTTTGAACACCTCCTAAATATCTCTCTCATCAGTCTGCACATGGCAACATGAAAGCTATTGCATTAGTTCATCCCTGATGACTAGCAAGTTCATCCCTAGGGTCATCAGGGGTGACCCCATTAGGTCATGATGATCTAACACAATACTACTTTTACTGGTCCCTGCCAAAAATCTTACCCTAGTGCACTCCAATATTCTACCACAGTTCTGAAAATATTGCATTCCTATGGTCAAAATTGTTTATTAGACTTCTCCCACCTAAACCCCTGCACAGCTGCTCATGATTCTTTGTAATTGGGCTACTGCCTTCCGCTCTAGTCTATTTTCTCACATCATCCCTTGCACTCTGCCCCTTGATCATACCAACTACATACTGTGTATTTCCTTATCCTTTGTGCCCTTTCCTCTTGAATCCGCTTTTCCAACTTCAGCTGGCAAAAAAAAAAAAAAAAAAATCATGTCAAAAGGCGTCTCTTCTGTGAAACTTTTTCCAGACATTATCATACCTCCTACAATTCCCACTTCTATTGAGACAGTGGATATAACCAATACCATCTTTTTTTCCTTTTTCTGTACTTTATGCTGATTTCTGCCTTGTTACCTGCAATATTAAAATGCTTTTGTAAATATCTTAACAAAATGCATTCCAGCACCCAAAATAATAGCTGGCACATGATAGGTACTCAGGAACATTTTGCTGAATGCATAAATAAATTAATGAGAAAAGGTCATGAAATTACTACTTCAGAAAACATAAAATATATTCTTAGAGGGATGCTGACTTCAGTCTTAAAAATTTTAAGTATCAGAGAACTTTTTATTTTATGACCAAAATTAATATTCTGAGACTGATTTGCTGAGAGGTCCATTGCCCAAAGGATCATTTAGCCAAACAATCAGTTCATTTAATTCAAGTTTACTCAAATGTATACTTTAGTCTGATTCTAAAGTCAATTCAGATAAGATAGATTGGCAAGGCTAAAGTGAGGGGTGTGGGGCTTTTATCTGAGAATATAAATGCCTTGAATCTTCCTCCTGCCACCAGCCTCCCTTCCTTCTCTGTACCAAAGTTTCTCAGGGACTGACAAGCCAGACAGACAGTGTTTTTCATTGAATCTCTTGTCTGTCTTTTCTCCAGCAGAGGGGCCCCTCGCTCTGCACCAGTTTTCAAGATCCATCAGTAGAGAGCTGGGCAGAGAAGTGTTCTTAATTAGCTGTTGTGACAGCAAAATAAAAACCAGCCTAATGACCCTTTGCAAAAATCTTAAAACACAGTTAAAACCATCCAGATTAATACTAAACATTGTAAGCTTTTTATTATTAGTTAAAATGAACAAGTTTTTTTCTGTAAGTAAAGAGGAAAATGTGGAAAAATTTTAAATCAGCAAAATTTGGAAAGAATCTTAAAAAATGCTAAAGTGTTGGGAAAACTGTAAACAACTTTAAAAAGATTTTTTTTTAATCAATATAAAATGGCATCATGTATGAAATGAAATTTCAGTTATAATCATAAGAAAATAAAATTGAAGAGAAAAACTAAGTCATTCAGTAATCTTCAGGTTTGACAAATTGAACAGCCCTTAAAAAAATGTTTTTTATAAGCTGATATTGATTCAGTATATTCAAGAACATCCTTTAGATAATAAGATTTTATATCTATGAAAATTCAAATCATCATCAAAGAAGATTTTATGTATGAATGTAGATGACTACATCCATCAAGTTAGATTTTCAGCAAAATGATGCTTTGATGAGTTAGCTTTTGGAGGGTTGACCTCTTTCCTCATGTGGGAAAACTAGAACCCACCAGACTATACAATGTGCCTGCTGATGGCCAAGCTGGAGAAGAGAAAATAATATCTCCTAATTACAAATCTACCTCTCTTTCTAGTGTAATGCATTGTCCATGTTGCTCCTCATAGACACAAAACATAAAAGAGAATAATTTTTAGCTAGAAGAAAGAAATAATTTCTAAATAATCAGCAGAGTAGAGCCTTAAAATATGGTGAATCTGAGCAGAATGAGAAAACAGAAACAGAACTCACGGGTTATGTTTCAAATTTACTTATTTAATAGATTATAAATAAATCAATAAATGTTAATTTGTATTTCAAGAGGGTGACTTTCCCAAGGCCATGCAAATACTAAGTTTCTACTGTTAATTTCCACCACCACCCCCCTTTCTCTCTCTCTCATCCTCTATATCTGCTTCACCTAGGATGTCAAGAATTTCTTGGGCCTGATTTTGGTGGTGCATATTTTCTCATCTTCCATACTTAGCCTAAAATACAGAGTAATTCTGCTAATGACAAATTGGTTCTGGGTTCTAAGTGACCTCTATTCCAATGAAGTTTTGGGTGTTGATAACTGCTCCTCTCCCATTCTATGCTGTATTCCCATTAAGTCTTCCTCATCTTGAAACTGAGCAGAGGTAAGGAGCAATAATGATACTTAAATTCATTTTATGATTATGTACCAACTCTTTGGTAAGTGCTTGAAATGTCCTATCAGGGCAGTGAATCATTTAGAATTCCCCAAAGAATCAGCAGTCCAAGGGACTGCTAAGCCCACATGAAAGCCTTGTTTTCAGGCCACAGAGGTCTGAAACCACAGGAATTTCTACCACATCTTAGACAGAGCTGAATGATCTCCTTTTTAGTTTCCACTATTGGGCAACTACTCTTTATAAAATCTCTAAAGGGCAGGCTAATATATGAATCATGGTTGACAAAGGTTGGTGCTCAAAACTAATTTTCAGCATAAGAAAAATTAGCCCAGGAACACATTCTAACCAAAGGGAACTGAATCCTCGTAGTAAGTAATGCTATGTGTCACAGGAATGTTGTTGAAATAATGATGGAGAGATGTGCTGCCTGCTGATTCTGCAATGACCTCTTCCTTTACAGAGATATTTAAAGAAACCTAAGCTTTGTCCAGTTGTTAGTATCAATTTCTGCAGTTCTTCCTGCCACTTACAGACACTGATAAAATGCATGGGAACCTGATTTGTTCTATGTCTCTAAGTGATATTCGTATGCCAATGGAAGTAGCACACATGTGAGTAATACAAGGCAGGTAGAAAAGTCCACATTAGCTGTTGAGTCAACTAGTTGTAGAATTCTGAGCTTGTTAGGTTGAATAAGTCTAGTATATCACATTCATTTCACATATTGTGAAATTTAAACCCAAGGAATATGAAGGACTTTCAGAGAAAAAAGGAAATGTTAATTTTTGCTTTTCTATTAGGCGTTAAAAGTTGAGCTGCTTACTTTTAACATTTGTTTAACTTTCACATCACTCTTAAAGGTAGTATTATTTTTTTCATTTCAAAGACACAAAATTTAAAAATAAGAAATTTAAATAACTTGTCCAAGTTTGCGTGACTTACAAGTGGCAGAGCCACACTTGACATTCAGATCTATTTGATTTAATAGTCACCTTCTTACTATAACACAAACAGTTTGACAGAGTGAACATTCCTCTTTATGGCTCACCAAGTGCTTCAGAGTTTCTGCTAAATCTTTTATTCAAAGGACATTGCTTCTAAGAGTGAATAAAAATACAATACATTCCATAATTCAATATTTCAAATATTTATTTTCATGAAATCAATGTTCTAAAATAGTGGTTGATTCAGTGTATGCAAAATAAAGTTATACTAATAAAATGCACTTTCACCTCATATCTTCGGCTTCTGTATAATATATTTAAGGCTGCTACAACAGACTGGACAAAGGAAGAAAGAGAGAGAGAAAGAGAGAGAAAGAAAGAAAGAAAGAAAGAGAGAAAGAAAGAGAGAAAGAAAGAAAGAAAGAAAGAGAGAAAGAGAGAAAGAAAGAAAGAGAAAGAGAAAGAAAGAAAGAAAGAAAGAAAGAAAGAAAGAAAGAAAGAAAGAAAGGAAGGAAGAATATTTCAAACCCAGGGCTTCTAGACATACTTGGTAAGTGTGTGACAGTATAATCAAGAATAAGGTTTTGAACATGCAGATGGCCAACAAGCACATGAAAAGATGCTCAACATCACTAATTATTAGAGAAATGCAAATCAAAACTACAGTGAGGTACCACCTCACAACAGTCAGAATGGCCATAATTTAAATAGTCTAAAATAATAAATTCTGGAGAGCATGTAGAGAAAAAGGAACCTTCCTACACTGGAATATAAGTTGGTACAGCCACTATGAAAGACAGTATGGAGGTTCCTCAAAAAACTAAAAATAGAGTTGCCATATGACCCAGAAATCCCACTCCTGGGCATATATCAGGAGAAAACTATAATTCAAAAAGATACATTCACCCCTATGTTCATAACACCACTATTCACAATAGCCGAGACATGGAAAGAACCTAAATGTCTATGACAGATGAATGGATAAAGAAGATGTGCTACATACAGACAATGGAATGCTACTCAGCCATAAAAAAGAATGAAATAATGTCATTTACAGCAACATGGATAGAACTAGAGATTATCATACTAAGTGAAGTAAATCAGAAAGAGAAAGACAAATACTGTATGGTATCACTTATATGTGGAATCTAAAATATGACACAAATGAATTTATCTACGAAACAGAAACAGACTCACAGACATAGAGAACAGACTTGTGGTTGCAAGGGTGAGAGGGGTTCAAGATGGATGGAGTGGGAGTTTGGGAGTGGCATATGCAAACTATTATATATTAGAATGGTTAAATAACAAGGCCCTACTGAATAGCACAGGGAACTACATTCAATATCCTGTGATAAAACATAATGGAAAAGAATATGGAAAAGAATGTATTTATATGTATAACTGAATCACTTTGCTGTACAGCAGAAATTAACACAACATTGTAAATCAACTATACTTCAATAAAAAAATAAATTAAAAAAGAATAAGGCTTTGATTTCCTGTTCTCTGTCTTATGATCATTCCTTTGTAATATAAAACTTCCTACAATTAACAAACTCCAGAAGTTATGAATTGATTCTCATTTTCAAATTTGTTCTTTCTCTAGTTTAATATGATAGACAGATTCTTCTCTAAAATTAATGTGTTCCAAAAAATTATCAATTACAGCAGTTACTACTATGCCATAGCTGCCAAATCCAAAAGAAAATCTAAAAAATGTTTAAAAAGAGAGAGGAAACTAGGTTTTCAAAAGGCAGGCAAAAATCAACTTCAATCTACAGGACAATTTTAGATTTTAATAATGTAAGGTTCAAATTGCAGAAATAAAAGAGAGCAGCTTGTTTGAGACTATCCAGGCATAAAGCAGTAGAGGAAGACTTTGAGAGGCTGTAAACTCCCTATAATTAGAATTGTTCTCTGAAAATCTGGTAATCCAAGGGGTCTGTAGAAGGGTTTCAGGCAATTTGTGAACAAAACAGTTATATCAAATGGGTATGTATCTGTATGTTTGTGCATATGTGCACACAGATATATATATATATTTCAGAACAAGAGGGTCCATAGTTTTCATCAGACTTCCAAAGGAGCCCATCTTAATTGTTTTTACAGACTTCAAATTCAGAAACACTTTCAATGTGCTGTAAGCTCGCTCCCACTCTAGATTCTGTGATTTGCAAATGACCATTTTCTGTCGGAGAAAAATATGAATGTTAATATTATTGAGGGTGAAGTGTGTCTTAGTGAAGAGCACTAAAGTTTGGATATGCCTGTTGGAAACTCTGAAAGAGCATGAAAGAGATGGATTAACTGGAAAAAATATATATACCCTGAGTTAAGCCTAAATCTGTGAGGACAGGTGCCTGGCTTGATTCCGTCTTGTATGTGCCTGAAAGCAGTCCACTTAATTCATGATGATGTATTACATTTTTACTCATCACTTATGTTTTCCAGTGCCAGTCTTACCCGCAACTTCCATGGATATTAGTAAATTCATGAATATATTCTTTAGCCCCTAAAATTATCAGCACAATACTTCTTCGCTAATCTTTTCTTTAAATATATGTGATAAAAAGAAATCCTGCCTCTGAAATAGGAAGGACTTTCATTCTACCACTCTGACAGAGGACTTATCCTCTTGTTCCAAAAGATTATACTGAAAGTAGATTCCTCAGTAACCATTCCTTCCTAGGATTCTGGGTTCTCAGGCTAAGGTATTGTTTGTTTCTTTTGAGATCCCTGTGGATTCTTCCCCATCATTGCGGTTAATGCCTCCATTTCCCAAAGCTTAGGCAAAGAAAGATTTTTTTAATTTTTGAAAGGAATATTATTTAATTCCAATTTTAAATTCTTTCCTTAGTGCATAAACAAGCCAAGACATTATATTTCTAATTCAGGAAGACAGTTATAAACTGTTTTGATCTTATTTTGTTAAACATTGATCTTGTTCAATTGAGTTAGGAACACTCAGAATATCTTTAATTTTCTTCCATTCCACTAATAAAATTTGGTTTTTTCCCATTCTTTTGATAAGATATTGTATGTTATTGCTGGTAAAAGTTAAAAAGAATAAACACATATTTATTTGAATTTGGACAATGAGTACACATTTTATTTTATGGTCAGCGGAATGTATCAATAATGGTAACATTTCAATCACTTTAAAAGAATGTCTAGAAAGCACAAAGGGAATTTAGGTAAGGGTACCATTTCAGAGGTGTCCTTCATATCAAACCACAAAGTCCATCACCTACCTTACCTACAGGTTGGCTAGCCATTTTTGAAAGAAAATGCATAAACTTGAAAAGAATGTTTAATTGTTTCCTGTCCCCAAACATTCCTAGAAAGATAATCTTTTTATTTTTCCTGGTAAGTCAGATAAAAATGAAAATTCTAGTAGTACTGAGGAAAGGGGCAGAATAGACATTAAAGTAGACAAGTAGCAGTGTCTACAATCACATAGGGGCTAAAACTGAATTACAGATATTGAAGGATAAATGAGAAGTGAGTGAGTGAAGATAGTAGGTAAGGTACTGAGTTACCCATAGATTGAAATTCCCACGGGGTCAGAGACTGCTTCTCACATGGATTTTGAATGATTGTATTCTCATTTCCTCTCAGTACTTTGCTCAAAGAAGATCTTCAGAATATATAATCTATATATTGTTTTCTTATAATCTACTTAATGATGAAAGCATCCCCCAACCACTGCAGTCATTTCAAAGTATAGTCATTCCTCTGATGACTTCTCTGTTGACTCACTGTGAACTCCAGAGGGGAATTACGCTTCAAATGTGTTGTCAGTCTCTGTCTGCTTTTTCCATGGGGACATTCAATATTTTGAGTGCATGTCATGTATGGTTGATGCTGGGATTCACGTAGGGCTCTGCTGTACAAAACTTCTAGGTCAGGTGCTATTAATTATGTTGTACAAACATGCCAAATGGATGTGGTCATTTTGTAATAAGAATAAACAGTAGGAACTTAACTAAAACTGTAAAATTATTCAAATACATGATATAAATTATTTCTGAGTCTCATCAGAGACACTTTTTTTTCTGCAATCTTTCGCTTCCAACTACAATTGAGATCAGCGCATACGCCCAATTTTGGCAAAAAGCAAAATTGTAATTAGCTCCATAACAAGTCATATTGGACACGTATTGGTAAATAGATCCAAATTGTCACTTGATGACATTTTCATATGTCACCAAATGTGTGTTTTAGTCATAAAATTAAATGTTAGTTATTTCTCTGGCACCCTGAAAGAAACGAATGGTCCAGGTGAGCATTAGAAACGGCCCAAATTAGAAAATAAAACTGAAAACATTTAAATTACTCTTTAAAAAAAATAAACATACATTATCTATGTATGTTTACATACACAGCTTCTATGGGTAAGGAACTTAATTACTCTTTCTAATACTTGCTTGAATGATTTTTTTTCACAAGCTGTATGTTTAAGTATGAGAATTCCTGTGTGGGAAATCTGGACCATGTACTAAATGTACCATGTAGACCAAGTTCTAAATGTGTCAGGATGTGATGGTGGAATAATATTTGAAATTATAAAAGCCACAGTCCTGCCTTAGTGTATTATAAAGAGAGAAAGACAAATAAACACATGATAAATCTACAATGCGATGAGTTCCATTAAGCACAAATTCAGTGGGTTCTTAGAAGGAGGGGAAAAAAAGGCAAATCAGTGATGCATAACCAGCTAGAGATTACATATTATGGAAAGTGAATGGGGTTAGAGAGGAATTGAAAGATTATAGCTTAGCTGGGTAGAAATGATGATAACATGTTAAGAAATCGTAGCTCTACAATAGAAAGATTCTTTAATTTGGACTGTAGAGGAGTGTAGTGGTAGGGGGTGGACACAGACTTACCACGTAAGTGCACCAAGCATGATCCATGAGCTGTGTTGCACACACATATCTATCTTACTGTTCTTCAAATGTGTATAGATGTTCCTGGGATTAATGTAGATTCACTACAGATTACATTATAGTTTTCATTTTTATTTTCTCAATGCTCATGTTCTCAATGAATAGAAGCAACCACAATCAGTATAATATGGAGGAAGTCTGGAAATTATTTTGTGTAAAAAAGAGTTGATATTTGTTGAGCATTTACTAAGTGCTAGTCATTGTGCTAAGCACTTGTCATTTATTAGCCTAAGATTTTAAAAGTTGCAAAAACCAGTTCCAGGTAATGGTAAACTATCAAATTATATAAAGAAACAGAATGAAGTAATGAGATATGCACTTTAGAGAGACAGTTTGCATAGAATTCGTCAGTCTGGTGGTAGATAAGGGTAACATCTAAATCTAAGCAAAACGACTCAAAAGAATCTTGACCCGTGAGATTAACAGTAGAGTTATCTACGAGAGGACTGGAATGAGAACGTTTTGGAGACTTGGTGATCCATTAGTTATGGTTGATATGGGAAAGGAAGCCATGAATAGATATAAATAGTGCTTAAATTTACATAATACAATGATGACAGTGACATGAGAAGGGAAGGAGAGATGATTGAGAATTAGTTGGTATAAGACTAACATTTGTATTGTATTGTTACAATACAATATAATGGAGAATATAAAGTTGTTTTATATGTGTGCTATGTCTTTTCCCCATTGACATAGTTTCATATTCTTCTTGCCTCTTCAGTTAATTAGAACCAGTTAATTAGAACCACTGAATCTCATTGGAAGAAACTGGAACTTAAAGAGCTTCAAATCTGTTTTTAATGTTAACTTCCTGGCTCCATGAAGCAAACTGCATAAACTCATATACCATCTCCAAATGAGAGGCTTTAGGAGTTTGAAGACATATCCTGTCCCATATTCTTTTCTTCATCTTAATATTTCTTCTATCCTTAAACCATCTCTCCTTTGAACACATTTGACATCTGAAACCCTATCTTATAAAGGAGTGCCTGATTATGTCTAGATACTGAGTTGTGTACTGACAAAGTTGATTACTGAGATGTGTTTGGTCTGAGAATAGGAATATTTAAGATACCTTTACCACACTATGTTATAAAGTCAATTTGCATTTTCACTTTTAATTATTTTAGGACTTAAAATACAATACTTAAACATCAAGTGTGTATATATATATATGAAATATAAAAAAGAAATTAAAATTATCTGTAATTACCCACCACTGAGATATTTTACTCTGTTTCCCCTATAATCTTTTAACTTCATATATATCTGTGTATAATTAATTGCATACCTGTGATTCAGACAGTGGCTTCTTTTTTCTCTTTTTTTTCCGGCTTAATTGAGGTGTTATTGACATATAACATATGCAAGTTTAAGTATACAGTGTGTTGATTTGATACACATATATATTGCAAAATTATTACCAAAATAAGGTTAGTTAATACCTCCAACCCCTCACATAATTACCATTTTTGTGTGTTAGAACATTAAGATTTACTCTTTTAACAACTTTCAAGTATATAATACAGTATTGCTAATTATAGTTAGCATGATGTACATTAAATCCCCAGAACTTATTCATCTTATAGCTGGAAGTTTGTACCCTTTGACTAATGCATTCCCTGCTGTCCCCACCCTGCCCCTGTCAACTACCACTATTTATTTCTATAAGTTCGGCTTTTTTAGATTCCACATATAAATGAGAAAATACAGTATTTGTCATTCTCTATCTGACATATTTCACTTAGCATAATGTCCTCAAGGTCCATCCATGTTGTTTCAAAAGGTAGGATTTCCTTCTTTTCTTGGCTGAACAGTAGTCCATTCCATATATATATATATATACATATATACACATATATATACACATATATATATATAATATTAATATTTTCTTTATCCATTCATCCATTGATGGACACTTAAGTTGTTTCTATGCCTCAGCTAATCTAAATAATGCTGCTATGAACATGGGGGTGCAGATGTCTCTTCAAGGCAGTAATTTCATTTGCTTTGGATATATACCCAGAAGTTGCATTGCTGGATCATATGGCAGTTCTACTTAAAAATTTTTGAGGGGCATCCATACTCTTTTCCACAGTGGCTGCACTAATTTACACTCCCACCAACAGTGCACAAAGGTTACCTTTCCTCTACAGCCTCACCAACATTTGTTGTCTCATCTTTTTGATAATAGCTATTCTAATAGGTGATGTCTCATTGTGGTTTTGATTTGTATTTCTCTGATGATTAATTATGCTGTGCACCTTTCATGTACCTGTTGGCCATTTGTATGTCTTCTTTGGAAAAAATGTCTATTCAAATCTTTTTTCCATTTTTAATCAGATTTTTTTTCTGTTGAATTGTATGAGCTCCTTATATCTTTTGGATATTAATCCCTCATCAGGTAGATGGTTTTCAAATATTTTCTCCCATTCTGTTGGTTGCCTTTTCATTTTGCTGATTGTTTCTTCTGCTCTGCAGAAAGAGTCCTTTAGTTTGATATAGTCCCACTTGTTTATTTTTGCTTTTGTTGCCTGTGCTTTTGACATCTTATCCAAAGTATCATTGCCAAGACCAATGTCAAGGAGATTTATCCCTATGTTTTCTTCTAGTACTCTTACAGTTTGGGGTCTTACATTTAAGTCTTTAATTCATTTCAAGTTAAAGTTAATTTTTGTGAGTGGAGAAAGATAGAGGTCCAATTTCATTCTTTTGCATGTGACTATCAGTTTTCCAAACATCATCAAACACCATTTATTGAAGAGACTATCTTTTTCCCATTGAGTATTCTTGGCTCCTTCTCAAATGTTAGTTGACCATATATGTGTGGGTTTATTTCTGGGCCCTTAATTTGGTTCCATTAGTCTATGTGTCTTATTATGCCAGTACCATACTGTTTTGATTACTATAGCTTTGTAATAAAGTTTGAAATCAGGAATTGTGATGCCTCCAGTTTTGTTCTTGTTTCTCAGGATTGCTTTGGCTACTCAGTGTCTTCTGTTGTTCCATATAAATTTTAGAATTGTTTTTTCTCTTTCTGTGAAAAATGTCATTGGAATCCTTATAGGGATTGCATTGAATCTATAGATGTCTTTTGGTAATGTGGACATTTTAACAATAACAGATCTTCAGCTCCACGAATACAGAATATCTTTCTATTTAGTTGTGTCTTCTTCAATTTCTTTCATCAGTGTCTTGTAATTTTCAGTGTACAGATCATTACTTTCTTGGTTAAATTTATTCCTATTTTTTTCTTTTAGATGCTATTGTAAATAAGAGTATTTTATTTCTTTTTCAGATAATTCATTGTTAGTGTATAGAAACACAATTGATTTTTATATTTTGATTTTGTATCCTGAAACTTTACTGTATCCCTTTATGAGTTTAAACAATTTTTGATGACCCCTTTAGGGTTTTATATATATAAGATCATACCATCTGCAAGTAGAGACAATTTCACAGAAGCCACACAGGGCCTTAGAAGCAGGCCAGTGCAGTGGTGAGCTGAGAGCCTGGGTTGGTGGGAGCCACCTGGGTCCATAATAGTGACCTGGGGCCACTGTAGTGGGTCTGGTTCCGGGAAGACTGGCTCTGGGGTCCATGGCGAAATTGGGTGCTCACTTCAAACTCCTTCCATGAGGAGGTGCTTGGTGAAGGGGTCATGGGACTAGTGTGAATCTATCTTTCCTACTCTCCCCAATGCATGTTTTCTTATTTCTGTTCTTCACCCATGTGCTGTAATCCCTCACCTGAAATCTTTGGCTCTAGGGAAGGTATTTTTGTGCATGGATAGTTGTTCAAATTGATGTTTCTTGCGTGTGTGGAGGGGGCAGGGTGCTAGAAGTACCTATGCCACCATTTTGCTGATGTCACTTCCAGATTTCTTTCTTTTCTTTGCAATTGCCTGGTTCCGTTCTAGATAAGACTTTTGCATGTGTCCTTGTATTTGTTGTTTGCTCTTCCTCTGGGCCTACACGCAACTCCATTGTCCTTGTTATTTAGGTATTTGCTGAAAATCACCAACTCAATAAACCATAAATGAAATATGGCACAAAAAGGCTGAAGTTCTGAGTGGGTAGAATATAAATCCTGGCACAGCTAAACATGCCAGGAAGTGAGGGGAGACTCTTATGAAAGAAGGAACCAGAGAAAGAGAGCCCATGTTTTGTGTGTAAACTCTGCCCTAGTTTCTGGCTGATCCTTGATACATGTTTGCAAGGGGCAGACTTCACTTCAACTAAAGACAAGAGAACTGCAAACTATAGCACAAAGAAAGGTGGGTGTGGATAAATGAACCTATATGTTTACAAGATTTCTTTATTTTATGTTAAGGGGTACAATATTAACTAGAATAACAGGTTGTGAAATTAAAACCATTAAAAATAAGAAATATAGTCAATAATCAAATAATAAATTAATATAGAATTCAAAAAATCATTCAAATGATTGAAAAGAAGTCAGGAAAGGGAATCAAAGGCATAACAATATCAAACAACAAAATAAAGCAAAACAAAACAATAGAGGGGCAAACAGAAAACAAATAATGAATTGGAAGACCTAGATTCATACCAATAATTACATTAAGTATAATTGGAATAAACATTCCAATAAAAAGTGAGATATTTTCAGAATGAACAAAAAAGTAAGAATCAGCTATGTACTCTTAACAGGATAAACATTTTAAATATAAAGATACAGCTATGTTAAAAAATAAATAAATTGAAAAGGTTATACCATGCAAGTACTTATCCTAAGACTGGAGTGGGATTTTTAATATTAGATAAAATAGACTTCCAGATAAGAAGTATTACCTGAGATTAAGGAGAAATTTTATAATGATAAAAAAGTCATTAAAAAGAATTGACTGAGTGAACTGATGAGGATGAGTATAATTTTTGTGACTTTCTGTCTGAATTAAAAAAAAAAAAAAATCCCACAAGGACTCAGAGGCAAAGAATATACAAATCAATTTTCACTGCAAAGTAAAGGAGCTGTTACAGTGGAGGATTACTGGACTGAATGTCAATATTATGACATAGTATGAGTGTGTTTCATGTTTGGTAATTGCAATCATTGTTGCTTTTGTTGTGGTCATCCATGTACAATGCTTGGTGTCAGTCTATTTATCTCTTGTAAAAATAAAATACAGTGTGTGTGTGTGTGTGTGTGTGTGTGTGTGAAAAAAATAAATAAATAAATTCAAAAAAAAAAAAGAATTGACAATCATAATTATGTATATATTTAATAATAGAGCCTGAAAATTTTAAGCAAAATATAACAGTAATCAAATAAATAAGTTAATTAAATTAAATAAGCATAGATTTTAGCACCAATCTTTTAGCAGTGTTGAAAAACTAGACAAAAAAAAAATTGGTAAAGAAATACATAATCACAACATTCTCAACCACTTGACCTATTTGGTGTTTATGATGCACTATACCCAAGAACTTCAAAATACACATTCTTTTCATATGTACATTATAAATTCACCAAGATGGACCATATCTTGGCCATAAAACACGTTCAAATAATTGTAAAAGATATGTAATCATAGAGTATGACCTGTGACAAAACAGAAATAAATTTGAAATTAAAAACTATAAAATATTTCATAAAACTCATTCTTTTTGTAAATTAAGCAAAACATTTTTGAAAAGTTTATGGGTCAAAGAACAAATTATAATATAATATTGCAAACAGAATAATAATCCAGTTACAACATATTACAAGTCTTGAATGCTGAAAGCAGTGCTTAGAGGGTGTAGTTGTAAACACTTATACAAGAAGATAAGAAAGTCTTAAAATCACAGACCTAAGATTAGAAGATTAGAAGCTAGAAAATAAGGGCAAAATAAATTCAAAAAATTTTGAAGTGATTCAAAAATCACTATAGATATTACAGACATTAAAATGATAATGATAAATTGTTATGAAGAATTTTACACCAACCATCCCAACAGCCTAAATGAAATGATTAAACTCTTTTGTATATACAACTTACCAAAATTGACATTTAATGAAAATGTGAAGATTTATTGAAGTAATTGTATTCTATAGCAAAAATCTTCTCCAAAAGAAAAACTGAAGCAAAAGAGTTTCACTGGTGAATTGAAGAAATAACGCTGATATTACACAATTCTCTTCAAAAAGTAAAGGAAGATGAAATACTTCTAAACTCATTTTATAATCCCAGTAATAACACAAATGATAAACTAATACCAAAACCTGATAAAGACATTATAAATGGAAGAAAAGTACAGGGCAATATCCCTGTATGAATCGATGTAAAAATCTTTAAATTACAAGTGAATCATATTCAACAACATAAAAGAGAATTCCATAGTATAACCAAGTGTTTATTAAAAGAATGTAAAGTTTTCTTTATATTTGTGTATCAGTGTGATTCACCACCTTAGCAGAATAAAGACAATCATATGATGAATTTAATTGATGTAGAAAGACATTTATTAAACTGCAAATTAATTTATAATAATGACTCTTTGGAAACTAAGAATAGAGGAGAATTTTCTCAATGTGATGAAGTCATCTATGAAAATCTAAGGCAAATACTATACTTAGTATGATGAAATATTAATTGTTTTCCCATAAAACTGAGAAAGAGCCAAAAATGTTCACTCACCCACTTTTATTCAACATTTATTGGAGATCCTAATCAGTGCAATAAAGTAAGAGAATAAAAAGTAAATCAGCAATTAAGGTAAGAATAGGGCATACTGTTTGGAACAAAGGAAATAAAGTTTCTTTTTACACTTGACAGAACTATGTGTGTAGAAAACCCTGGGAATTACAAAGCAACTATTAGAATTAATAAGTGAATTTAGCAGTAGTACAGTACTCATGGTTAATGTTTTAAAAGCCATATTTCATATGCTAACAACAAAAATTGAAAAATAATTCAAACTTTGTCCTATTTACAATAGCATCAAAAAGTATGTAGGGACAAATGCAACAAACATATACATCATTTCTACACAGAAAAATATGAAATATTGCTGAGGAAAATTAAAGAAGACCTAAATAATTGGAGAAATATAGATTGGAGGACTCAGTTTTGTAAAAGTGCTAATTTTCCCCAAATTGATCTATATAGATTTGATGCAATCCACATAAAAATATAGCAGTTTTTAAAAATAGCAATTGACAAACTTACTCTAAAATTTCTCTGTAAAGGCAGATAGCCTAAAGTAGCCAGATCAGTTTTCAAAATGGGAAACTTTTACAATTGGATTTCAGGATTTACTGTGAACTACAAGAATCAATAGCATAAAATTATAAGACGTATGGATTAATTAATGGAGCATAAAAAGGTTCAGAATTAAAACCACACATATGAAGTCAGTTGATTGTCAACAGTAATGTTGAAACCATTAAAAGGGGATAAAACACTTTTTCAACAAATGGTACATAAAATTGGAAGTTTGTATGGAAAACAAAAAGGAGAAGCTACAACTGACACTGCAGAAATACACTTGATCAAACATTACCTCACGACATACCAAAAAATTAACTTGAAATGGATCATAGACCTAAACATAAAAGGCAGAATAGACCTAAATATAAAAGGCAGAAGTATCAAATTTCTAGAATAAATTATGAAAGAAAAGCTCTGTAAAGTTTTTGTAGATAGGACACAAAAAAGCACACACCATAAAAGAAAAAAAAAAGGAAAATTGGACTTTCTCAACATTTAGAACGGGCAAAGATTTGTTAAGAAAACTTGCAAACCACAATCTCAGAAAATGTTTGCAATACATATATCTGCAAAGATCTTGTAGCCAGAATATATAAAGAATTCTTACAGTTCAGTATGAAAAGCTTACACAATTTTTTAAAAAGCAGGCAAAAGATTTGTACAGTTACTACACAAATGAACATAGACAAGTAAACATAAGCACGTAAAATGATAGCTAAGTATCAATGGTCATCGGAAATTGCTAATCAATGCCACACCACTACAAACACAGGAGAGAAATATCTGAATCAGTATTTCACAAATGACAAATGGCAACAATGGCCAAAATTTAAAAGACTGACAATTCCATGTGTTGACAAGAACGTGGAGTAACTGGAACCTTGGTACATTGCTAGAGGAAATGTAAAATTACACCTCCACTTTGGAAGACAGTTTAGAAGTTTATTTTTTAAAATTATACCAACAAATTTATTATAGCCCATTCATTTCTCTCCTAGGTATTTCTTCAAGAGAATGGAAAGCGTATGTCCACACAATGATCTGTGCATAAATATTCATAGCAACTTTATTCAGAGTGCCCTTAAACTGAAAAAAACCTAAAGATCCATCAACAGAGAATGAACAAACATATACTGTTACAGACACATGATAGAGTACCACTCCACAATAAATAGGAATGAGGTACTGATATGTACCACAACATGATAAATGCACATACTGTATGATTCTAGTTATATGAATCTCTAGACAATGCAATATTATTATATTTATAATAAGAAAAGTCAATCAGTAGTTTAATGGGTCTTAGGGCAGAGGAATTGCATTCAAAGAGGCACAAGGAAAAGTTTATGACGCATATAATCTGTAGCTTTACTGTAGTGGTAATCTCAGAGGTGTAACTCATCAAATTGCACACTGTAAGTGGATACAATTTATTATATGCAAATTACACTTCAATAAAATTGATTAAAATTGATTAAAAATTAATTTTAAAAAATTAAAAATCCTGTATCAGATAGGATTTACTTGATCATTTCTAAAGTACACAAATTTTTCTCTATCAGATTGTCCTATTTATTGTTCCTATCTGAAATTACATTCTTTATTTGTATTTCTATTTGATGTTCCCTAACATTTCTCTGCCTTTCCATCTTACTAGAATAGAAATGCCCTAAGAGTAGAATTGTCCATTTTTGTTTTTTGTGGCATCCTGAGAGCCCAGAACAAGTACTTGTTCTCAAGTACTCAAGTGTTATTAAATGCATAACTTTACAAGTCATAAAATCTTTAAAATAAATAATCCATAATTTATATAAATGTTTTTAATGCTGAATATTTATAGGTCTTCTATACTTTCTATTAAAATATCAATTTGAATGAACATCTTTGCAATTATAATGTTGATAGGCTTTATGACTATTTCTTTAATTCCAACTTTTAAAAGTAGAATTATTTATATAAAAAGCAGAGATATTTTTGTCTTTGTAATATATATTCCTAATTTCATTTTCAGAAATAAAGTGCCAGTTTATATTGAGTTTTGTTTGCCTATGATAGAATCTCCTACACCCACTACATCACTATTTCTGGCTCTCTGAATGGAAGTGTACAAGGAAGTCCCACTAAGTTCTTCCTGTAGATTATCCCTTCCAGGAAACACAAACAATTTTAGTGGAAAAATACAGTGGAAGCTGCACCCAGGTGTAGAATAAGCTGGATTCTGAAAATCAAATTTAAGAAGGCCAAGAAAATATTGAAAATACAAATACAAATGAGATATTTGGGGACTTAGTAGGTATTTACTTGGTTAGAGTAGAAAACTGACTTAGGAAATAATATGAGACACAGTTGCTTTGACTGTGAAAAAACAGAAATTAAATTAATTTCTTCTGAACACTTGTATGATTCATTTCCTACCTACAAAAACAGTGATTATAGATATAAAGGTACTCCACAAATTCTAAGCAAGATGATAATCAAATTGGGCTTGAGTTTTCCGTTGTAACTATGATTTCCTACAGTAATATTTTCCTACTTTTTATATAGCTACTTCTACAATAGTCCTGTAACTTTAGGAATTCCTCACTATCCACATAGAAATATAGCAGCTGCAAAGATTATTGAACAGGTACTCAAGGACCAAGTCCTAATATGAACTTTCAAAGCCACAGGAAAATTAGAATTGTGCATCACTTCAGCTTCTTTATCTTTATTTTGGCAGGAAAGGATGAATTCTGGGTGGTAGGAGTCTGGAAGTCTAGAAAAGATTAAAAGATGGTGTTTTCTCCTGTTAATCTCCCTACTCAGTAAGCACCAGCTACCTTACGTAATGGAACTGAGATTTCCACAGCACCACTTCTGAATAGGAGTCATACTGCAGGGGCTTAGCTAAAACTCCACTTAGAAATGGTGCCCTGTGCTGAATATTTCATTCAACTCCCATGTGAGCATAATAGGCTAATTGTTTATAAATTTAAAAAAATGTATCCTAAACAGAGCTATGTGTTTCAAAGCCTGCTCCTGAGACCACCTGATTCAGACTAGAGCAATGGTTCTTAAATTTTGGCTCTAGACCTTACCCCAGACAATGAATCTGCATCTTAAAGTATTATATTATACTAATATAGGTGTAATTTATAGTATCATGCTTTGAGAAATACTGCCCTGAAAATTATTTAAAGTATTTTGTTCAAAGAGAGAATCAGTTCCCAAGTGCACCTTGTTTTTGCCAGGTCTTGGACTTGTCCCAAAATTCTAACTATTCAGGAAATATACCCCTGACCTATACTAATACACCTCTCCCATGAGGAATAAGTATTATTTGTTAAAAGGTAACTCTTACTTTTTCACCTTAAAATGAGTTTGTGAGATCACCTCATTAATTTTAGGATATTGTAATCATAATATTTCTAATTACCTTTATATTTATATTTAATTGTATAATAATTATAATTACCATAATAATAATATTTAGAAGAAATACTAACCATCTGCAAAGGCAAGGGAAAATTTATTATGTACTTTGCATTGATATCAATGTTTAAATGGAACTGCAACTCTAAGTCATGTAAATTATCTGATCACTAGTTTATTAGGGCAAAATGAGATATTCAAATGTTATTTCTGAAAAACTCATGTCTTTATTGTTTTCTGTTTATTTTGTTTGTTTTTCAAACATATTTCTCAAGGTGAATACTTACAATTCACTTTATTTATTGACGGTTTCCCATTATTAAAAAAAAAAAGTTTGACCAATGACTCTCAACTCTGACTTCCCATTAGAATCACAGGAGGAATTTTTTTTTTTTTTAAATTGAGTTATGATTAACTCAGTTAAATAACTCAACCAAAACCCAACGCTTCTTTGACCTGCAGAGCTTAGGGAAGTGGCTATTTACCAACAATTACAGTTGTATTTCAATTCTAAAAACAACTAATCATATCACTGAGAATGACTAAATATGAGCTGTACTTATTTATATATTGTTCCTATATGCTGTATATACTGTACTTACATATTGGACCTGATTTTCCACTTCATAGTATATTAGGAAGATATTAAGTTCATCATATACTATACGTAGCATGATTGTATTATTATTATAGCATAAATGTATTAATTATTCTACTACTGATGAATTTAGGATAGTCTCAAATTTTGGCTAACATAATGAAATTTAAATCAACATCTTATTACATATTATTGCACATGTGCAAATATATCTATAAACTACATTTAAAAATATCTCTTTGGAGAAATACTATTATTTTCAAAAATATAAGAATTATTTTTCATTCACAACAAGAATTTATTAAAGTTCTTGTACCCTCACATCCCCACATTAGATATTACCATAGTTATCATTTCTAATAATATAAGATAAAACTGCATCTCTAGAAAAATTCAACTCTTTGTAATTTATGTATTTGAGCATTTGAAGTTTTTCTTTCTTGAACTCCATGTTTATAAACTTTTTCTATTTTCTGATTGTTTTTCTGATTTGGATTATTTTTCTCTACTGTTCTGATAAGAAAATAGACATTTAAGAGATTCAGTGTTTGCCCTAATATTACACACACAACTCAGATGTTGCAGAGGTCAAATCTCAACCCAAGCAGTTTGGCTCTATCTACAGAATTCTTTATCACTTTCCTGTTACCTCGGATGCTGCCAGGCTGGAAAGGCCAAAGCTAAACAGTAAGGCTAAAACAAGGTACACAGTCAAGGAAATAAAGATTAAATTTCAGAACTTGTTCTTGGAGAAACCACTTGGTCAGAAATCTAGACAGGAAATAGCTAAAAAAAAAGACAATCTGGTGCAAAAATTCTTGGATGACTGTGTTATATTGAGTCAGCAGGAATAGGAAAAAATATGAGAATCTAGGCTTGAGTTTTGGTGAGTTTCCATAGAGTTTGTTTTTCTTCTTGCTTGTGGAAGACACAAAACTCCACACAACCCAGCAGGACATGTAACCCTGTTGTAAAGACATAGCTTATCATCACATAAAGGCACAGCTGGTCCTTGCCAAATGGTCCTAACCTGAAGATTTGCTCTTCTCATGGTGGTGCTACTGTCACTTCTTTGGTATGTTACTCACCTAATAAATCCAGGCGTCATTTCCCTGTGGGCAATTTTATCAAAGGTTTTACAGTAGGATACATACTGTGTGGTTGGGTCTGTGTGTTTCAAAGAAAGAGATAAAAGGATTTTACATTTGCAGGGCTTGTCTGTATCTTATACTTGGTGACATCCAAGCCAACTGATTTAAATGTTAGTGATTTTAAGCTTCACTCAAGAGCAAGACAGAGAATTGGTAGGGAACAAACTCACAAGCAAACTGGCTCCAGGAATGGAGTCTGGCAGGGTACACCTTGTAGACCTTAATTTAAACTGAAAGGGCAAAAGGAAACAGAGCAAAGGAAGAGGCAATCTTTCTGCTAAGGAAGGGAGCCCAAATGAAACATTTGAGAAAAAGATGTTTCATTGTCCTCTAATTAATGCACATTTTCTTTAGATGTAGTATTTTCTTTTTCATTTTATTATTTTTTCTCTTTATTACCTTGAAAATTAACATTCTATTTACATAAGTGATATATTTAAATTAATAGTAAGCTTAACAGAATTTATATATAGTTTAACAAAACAGTTTTTGGACATTCCCTGGTGGTCCAGTGGTTAGTACTCTGAGCTTTCACTGCCAAGGTCCGGGTTTGATCCCTGGTTGGGGAACTAAGATCCCACAAGCCACAGTGCGGCCAAAAAATTAATTAATTAATTAAAAATAAGGTTTAAAAATTTAAAAAAAAGTTTTATTCTTCCAAACAATGCAAAGATATTAGAATACTTTCTTGTGAGTTGTAGTTCTCCTGAATCCAATGCTATTGCAGTTGAGTGATTAAGTTCAATTTTATAAACTGCAAATTCAAAACAAATTTTATTGTCATTATATTTAAAATTGTTATTGTTTTTTTGTTTAATAACTTACTTTTTCTTGAGTTAGTCACCCGTTTACTTTTTTCTCTCAATTAGTCTTCCTTTTTTCATCTCTTGTGTTTATTCTGACATTATTTTTCTTCCTCCTTAAGAATATTTTTAATAATTTTATGAAGGTACTCTATTTTAGTGTACTGTTTACTTTTGCTTTTGTTTTTTTGAGAGAATGGGGAGAAATATTTTCTCAACTTCCCTGATTGGATCTCACACTTTCCTTTCTAATTTGTAGTTTTACTTTTTTTAAAAAAAATTATACTGCATTTGACTAGTTTCATAAAATACTGTGATCAAGGATTCAATCCACATCAACTTTTTGCAGTTAACAATCATTCAGTGATTTTAATTGAATATGGGAATTTTCACACATTTTAAATGTTGTTCAATGTGCCTCTCTCATGGAAGAGAGGCAGTTTATTTCATTCAACCGGTTATAACTAAAGCAATTTTTGTAAGTCTATTAGCGAAAGCCTCAGCCCTGCATTTAAACTTTCCACCAGACCCATCCAGATAATCCAGGATATCCTCAAAGTCAACTGATTAAGGGCTTTAATTACATCTGGAAAATCTCTTCTTAGCAACACCTATATTAGTGTTTGAATAAGTGGGAACTTTAGCTCAACCAAGTTGACTCATTCAAAAAGCTGTCACAATTGTAATCCTCAATTACTATTTTCACTATCCTCTTCTAGCTCTTTTCTTCCTTTTGTTTTCTTTTCCTCCTTCTCTTCTTTTCTCTCTTACTTCATTCTTCCCATGGAGTCCTTACTTATATCCACAAATATTTCTGTTTCTTCTCCTTTCTGGAGACGTGGTGGGTTTCGCTTCCTGGCCCTCAGATAGTTGCACTGGCTCCTGTGTCCAGTTCTGGCCAATAAAATATGAGGGTGTCACTGGTGAAAACTCATCTAGCTGTACTACGATAGACACAAAAATGTGGCTTACGCAGGTTACAATCAAGATGGGAAGATAAGCTAAACTTATGAATTATTTGACCAATAAGTCTAATTAATTCATAATAAGCTCCAGAATACAGAGTTCAGAGCCCAAATATAGGTGCAGCTTAGCTGGGCAATAGAGTATAACAAATAAAACAGGGTCAGGGCAGGGGAAGAATGGGCGTTGTGAAACTCACCTGGTTTCAATTCCTTTCATCAATTTTTTCCCATTTTTAAATGTGTTCATTTCTTCATGTTTTTTGAGCACCTAGTTTCTTCTGGATACTATTCTAAGATCCCTGCCCTCATAGAGATTGTGATATAAAAGTACAAATGTATAATTATATATTGTGCTAAGTATTAAAAAACAAGTTGCTGAGATGGTGAAAACATTTCCAACCTATTTCAGTTGAGAAATTCATAGAAGGCTTTCTGAAGGGATGGCATGAAAACCACAACCTGAACTAGAGATAAAGTTTACCGTATGAAGAGATAAAGGGAAAGAACAGATGCAAGGACCATAAAATGGGAAAACTGTGATATCTGGAAAGCCGGTGTTACCAAAACATAGAAAGAATGGTAAGGACTGGGAACAGAGGTGGAAATTTAGGTCATGCTAGATTTACTGAGAATTGTGTAGGCCACAATAGCCAATTTCAAGACACTTATTTTTAAATGCAAAAGGAATCTATGTGACCTAATGTAAGGTGATTCTGTCTCTGAACCTCAATTTCCACATATTTAAAATAAAAATACTTTCCCCAAATCAATATAAGAATTAAACAAAACAAGGCATGTAAAAATCTTAGTAGTCCTAGGCCATTTAAAAAAACAAACCAACAAACAAAACCTCAGTATCAGGACATCATCATTTTCCTTAGTAAACATGATCTTTTTTATAATTCTAGGATAACTTAAACGAGAATTTGACCTAGTTTATGTGAAAAATCTTAAGGCATTTTTTTTTTCTTTTTTGGTTGCATGGCATTAAGTTTGGTAGTCAGGTGATATCTCAGGCTATAACCAACTTAAGAGAGAAATGATTTTACAAATGCTTTAACACTAAAATATTTCTATATTTCAACCACTTTTTTTTCAGTCACTGTGGCACTACATATAAGAAACTGAACCAATAAGCTGAGTTTTCCATGTCCTTTATCTCAACTGACATTCAGTGATTTACAAGATCCAATAGGCTCCACATTATGGTTTCTAAAGCAAATTACCTAAATTTTATGGGTGACTGAGGTTCATTGATCAAAGATGGGAAAGATATGAAAGGGCGTGGAATGAAAGCTGTATTCTAAATTACTTTGGACAACAAATAGAAAAAAAGGTGAAAAAGAAAAGTATTATGCAAATATAAGACCATTAAAAAAAATTAAAGACATTGTGGTTTATGGAAAAATAGTAGAGAATGAAAGCAGACATACTTGTAAATTTTCTGTTTCTCAGCGTTCATCTCTTATTGTATTTTACCACTATATCTCCATAGAATACCATTATTATTTTTCAATTAGACTTTGCTGCAAACCCACTGTGGAATTTGGCAGCTGACATTTAAACCTCTCAGCCCTAGTTTCATTATACGTAAAATGAGAAATTTGGATGAAATAATCTCTAATGTCATAAACAATTAGGTCTCTCATTTCTTTAGTTCCCAGAGAGATATGTTGTGCTGCAGTTTAATTTGGGAAGTAATTTGACAGCCAATTCTCTCTGACGATGTCTTACTGTTGAGAGAGTTAAAGGTGATAATCTTAAGTCATGCCTGCAGAAGCCAAAATTCTCCATGATAAAATGCAGTGGTTTCTTCTCCTTGTCCTCTTATTCTTCCTTCTCCCCCTTAACTTTTCTTCTTCTTCCTCTATTTTTCCTTCATGGTCATCATTACCACTTACAAAGTTCTAGCAAAAATATTCCAGTGGGGTGAGTTAAAAAAAAAAAAATCCATTGCATAGACAAAACTCTAGCATTAAACCATATCCTTTAAAAATGTATCAGCTAAAACCAATAGCAGGACACACTTTACTGTCTTTAATATTTGTAGGCAGATCTAATTTGGCTTTACTGAGACTCAAGAAATATCTGACTGGTCTACCAAGAAACAACTTCCATCAGTTCTACTTTCCTCACTATTCACAGCTCAGCTCAGATATAACTTCCTACTAAAAGCTTTTTACCATACCCCCAATGGACTCTTATTAGATGCCCCTTTAGGAGACCTCAATAGAAAAGGTAAAGATCATAAATATCTTAATCACCACTATATCACTCTAATATAATTTGAAGCACAGAGTACTTTCTCAATTGATATCTCAATGGGCAGAAATTTTACAAACGGAAATGACTGAATGCAAATACCTTGAAGTTTACATAGAGCCATGCCACAAACATCACTTCACTTAATAAATGAAATGAAATGAAAATGGATATCAATTAGAAATAACCATTTTAGATTGTAGAGCCCTAGATTTAGAGGCATGGAAACAGGTGAGAAACAGCCCACTCTTTTTCTTCAGATATCTTACATATACATACACGGCTTTTCTGATTGTGGCCCGGTTGTTTTCTGGGGTCACTTTGGAAATATAGATAGTAGTGTTCGGAACAACCAGTTCAAAACATTGTGAGACCTAAATCTGACTTACAGATATCTATGGGAAAACAGTTTTTCACCTGGTTACTCTCTGGCTTTTATTTACAAGTGCTAGAACAACCTCTCAAAGAATCTCTTGAGTTTCTAAAGATTAATCTGGTTTTAAATCACAGCCACACAAAAAAACAAATAAATGTTACTTGCACATTACATTTAAAACTACCTTCAACCAGCCCACTTGAAAAAACTGTTTATAGATGGTTTCCAAAATCCTTTTTTTTTCTTTTTCTGTTATTTATTCTTTTAAAGTTTTCTGTTCTCTTTTTAACAGCTCTGTTGAAGTATAATTGATATACAAAGAACTGTAAATATTTAATGTGTACAATGATGTGAGGTTGCACATATGTACACACCCAGTACCATCACCAACATCAAGAGAATAGACAAATCCAACACTTCCCAAAGTTTCCTCATGTCCCTTGATTTTGTGTGTGTGTGTGTGTGTGTGTGGTAAGAACACCTAACATGAGATCTACCCTCTCAAATTTTGAAGTGCACAACACTGTATTGTTAACTATAGGCTCACGTTGGACAGCAGATCTCCTGAACGTATTTATCCTGCATGACTGAAACTTTATACCTTTGAACAGCAGCTCCACACCTTCTCCAATCCCCAGTCCCTGGAAACCACTATTGCATTCTCCCTCTTACATCCAAATCCACTGCAGTGTACACTAAAACAAGATGGCCTTCCTTTTACCAGGATCCACCTCCATTAGAAAGTAACAGTATTTGATTCCTTAAAAAACTAAAAATAGAACTACCATATGACCCAGCAAACCCACTACTGTCTATATACCTGGAGAAAATCATAATTCAAAAAGATACATGCACCCCTGTGCTCATTGCAGCACTATTAACAATAGCCAGGACATGGGCACAACCTAAAAGTCCGTCAACAGATGAATGGATAAAGAAGATGTGATACATATATACAATGGAATATTACTCAGCCATAAAAAAATAAAGAGCAGGGTAATGCCATTTGCAGCAACATGGATGGACCTGGAGATTGTCATGTTGAGTGGAGTGGGTTGGGCACAGAAAGACAAATATCATATGATGTCGCTTATATGTGGAATCTAAAAGAAGGGGGTAGAAATGAACTTATTTGCAAAACAGAGGTGGAGTCCTGGATGTAGAGAACAAACTTATGGTTACCAGGGGGTAAGGGGGAAGAAGGATAAATTGGGAGATTGTGATTGACATATACACACTAGTATATATAAAATAGATAACTAATAAGGACCGACTATATAGCACAGGGAACTCTACTCAATACTCTGTAATGGCCAATATGGGAAAAGAATCTAAAAAAAAAAGAGTGGACACTATATATATATATATACATATATATATATATATATATATATATATATATGTATATATATATATGTATATATATATATGTATAACTGATTCACTTTGCTGTACATCTGAAATGAATACAACATTGTAAATCAACTATACTCCAATAAAAAATTTTAAAAAAGAAAGTAATAATATCAATATTTGACAATTATTTCTTTTTTGAGTTGTACTAAGCTCCTATCACTCTCCCATAAAGTAGGGACAATAGTATTTACCCTGTTGCATTCAGCGTAAATCAGATGTGATCATGTTTGTATGAAGCACTGAGGTGAGGAGCTGCACGTAACCCTGAAGTACTGGTTAGGACTGAACCACCTTAGAGAGTTTTCTCCTCAAATAGGTTTCAGAAAACTTTAAATTACAGCCGTCAGGTGTGTAAACATAATTTCCAGGACCTTTTATTCCCCCAATCGAGTATGGGTAGTTATTTATGAGCCTTGCTTCATGATATTTCCTCTTCAGCTGCAAAGGAGAGAGGGGGCGTCTGTCCTCCAGGGTCTCCTGCATGTTTACGGATGGACAGCTAGTGTTTCACAGCTTTATCGTAGTTTTGACTATTGGCTCCCGAAGTCTTTGGGGAACGTCTCGCCTGAAAGATACGATACAAATGTAGGATCCAAATTCACATTCTTCTCCACCGCCTGTTAAAACTTGCAGAGTCTGTGGTCGCATCGGGTTACCTGCCCTCCAGTGAAGGTAAACAGCAATCCGGATGTGCCCATATTCATGCAGAATGTGTGTGTTTTAGTCGCTAATTCATGCTCACTGTAGCTGAAAGGATCCCTGCTCTAGACAGCTTCCTTTGCTCCGAGGCCCTCAGGCTGAGAAGCTAGCCTAACATTTTTGTTTTCTTTGTCTACACGAAATGGAAGCTTGCTAACTTAGATCAGACTGTGACCACTCTATTTCTGAAAGAATCTATTCATTACTCCCTGAGCCAGTGTTAATGTGGGAATTTCCCAAGAGGTAGAGCAAAAAGAAGCACTGACTCTTTTGTTTTCCTCTACAGCCATGGAACTGGCACTTACTAGGATGTGACTGTGGTGAAGTCACTGAACTTTTGAAGACCCCAATTTCCTCACCATCATTTTTAAATAAGAGCAAAATCATCCATCGAACAAACGCGGCCCAGTTGAAAACATGCTTTATAATTTACCAAAGCATAGAAATATAAAGTGTGGTTTTGCCTACCAGGATTTCTAAATCAAAGAACAATATGTTTGTATAGATTAAACCATCAGATTTGAGAAAAACAGCGTTCTTGAGAAAAAATTAAGCTCTGGACTCTGAATTTTTTTTTTAATTATAAATATTAGAAGGTATTCTTCTAGTTACATTAGGCACACAATATGAATCACATGCATTACTTTATTCCTATTTTAATTCTCTTCCCCCCAAACCCATTCTCATTGTTTTCTTTTATTTATAATTGCATGAATTATAATAACAATTAGATGTTATTTTTGCTTACCAAATGGACAAAAATTTTTAACAAGTCAGAATGTCCAATGTTTTCCATAAAATACATACTCTGAAACAGGGCTGTTAGGGGCAAAACGGATATAATCTGCCACCAAGCAAATTTGGCCATACAGATTAATATTCCTGTAAGTTCATTGTCTTTGATGTAGCAATTCCACTTCTGGGGCATCATTCAAAGGCCAAAATTGAAGATAGTTTTAAAAGATTTAGCTAGGAGGAGAATGATCTCAGCATTGTTTAGAATAAAGTGAGAGAGAGAGAGACAGATGTGGTGGGGGAAGAGACAGAGAGGGAGAGACTATCAATATTTTGAGAATTCTAAGATTGGTTAAGTAATGTAGTGGAATACAAAACAACCAATAATGATGGTTATGACAAATATTTTTAAAGGAGAAAATAACAGGTGAACTGGTAACTCCTCCAGGTGGTCAAGGAGAAGCCTCGAATTATGAAAAAGTGATTCCAGTTAAAATGAGAAAATTTTGTGAATTAACCTTGAATTGTGTGTGTGTGTGTGTGTGTGTGTGTGTGTGTGTAGGAGGGGGGATGGTGAAAATGTTGCCTTGGGTCAGAGCTATTACTTTGCAGGAAAAATAGGGTTTGATTGTGTTAAATAAGTGCGATGAATTATATCATGTAAGTTAGATAGGTACATTTTACAAGGCAATGAATCCTGACGGTTATACGGTATATGATATCAGACTCCTTAAGAAAATGTGAAACACTTCCCAGAGTGGGAATTCTCCACTGACTCTCCGCAGATAGACACTGGACACACTGGGCATATCTTTACCTCATTCCCTCCATAAAACCAGCAGAAAATGGGCAGAAGAAGAAGTCACTCAGAGAATTCCGGTAGCTCTTGAGATTGAACATCTGAAAAATAGATAGTAAGTAGGGAACCGGAATATTATTTTTTCTGGAAGGAAACGTGGCACATTTCAGAAGAGGGTGTACAGTACAAATATAGCAAATGGGAAAGAATATATTAGAAGACTGTGGGTCATGACAAGTGAAAGGTAAGAGTCAGGGATCAGGAAAGCCCCCGGAGGGACCTCCTTTAAGATTTAGGCAATGAGGGGCTTCCCTGGTGGTGCAGTGGTTGAGAATCTGCCTGCCAATGCAGGGGACACGGGTTCAAACCCTGGTCTGGGAAGATCCCACATGCCGCGGAGCAACTGGGTCCGTGAGCCACAATTACTGAGCCAGCGCGTCTGGAGCCTGTGCTCCGCAAGAAGAGAGGCCGCAATAGTGAGAGGCCCACGCACCGCGATGAAGAGTGGCCCCCGCTTGCCACAACTGGAGAAAGCCCTCACACAGAAACGAAGACCCAACACAGCCATAAATAAAATAAATAAATAAATAAATAAACCAAGTGAAGAAATATTAAAAAAAAAAAAAAAAAAAAAAAAAAAAGATTTAGGCAATGAGCTTTTTTCCTTTGTGAGGCATAAGGTAATAAGATAATGAGACCAGAGGCTTATTTCTTATTTCCTTCTCCTCTCCTCCTGGTACTATTATTTGAACCCTCGATAAAAGATTACTTAGACCATCATCAGAATCCTATGTGTATTTGGTTCAGAGAAGGAAAGGAAAACAGTATTCGAAACTGATAAATGGTACCCAGAAACTCCTCCATAAGTCCATGATGGACATCAGTGGCAGTCTCATTGTTAACCTAAATTATACCTGGTATTTCTAATTGATAATATAGGTGATTTTATTATCATTGGTTCTCATTTCCTTTTCTTCTTATTTTTTTTTTTGCCTTTTTTTTCTCTAATGATCATATATAATCATGTAGTAAGAAAAACAAATGACCTACACTGATGATGCATTTTACTTGAGGGTAATGTTCCTGGGCAAGGCTGTGAGAAAGAAAGACAATGTGGAAGGGAAATCACTGAACAAGAGTGAGGCAGGATCATCAAAAAATCTAGAAACAATAAATGCTGGAAAGGGTGTGGAGAAAAGGGAACCCTCCTGCACTGTTGGTGGGAATGTAAATTGATACAGCCACTATGGAGAACAGTACGGAGTTTCCTTAAAAAACTAAAAATAGAACTACCATATGACCCAGCAATCCCACTACTCGGCATACACCCTGAGAAAACCATGATTCAGAAAGAGACATGTACCACAATATTCATTGCAGCACTATTTACAATAGCCAGGACATGGAAGCAACCTAAATGTTCATCAACAGAGGAATGGATGAAGAAGATGTGGCACATATATACAATGGAATATTACTCAGCCATAAAAAGGAACGAAATTGAATTATTTGTAGTGAGGTGGATGGACCTAGAGTCTGTCATACAGAGTGAAGTAAGTCAGAAAGAGAAAAACAAATACCGTATGCTAACACATATATATGGAACCTAAAAAAAAAAAAAAAAAAAAAAACAGTACTGATGAACCTAGTGGCAGGGCAGGAATAAAGATGCAGACATAGAGAACGGACTTCAGGACACAGTGGGGGAAGGAGAAGCTGGGATGAAGTGAGAGAGTAGCATGGACATATATACACTATCAAATGTAAAATGGACAGCTAGTGGGAAGCAGCTGTATAGCACAGGGAGATCAGCTCAGTGCTTTGTGACCACCTAGAGGGGTGGGATAGGGACGGTGGGAGGAAGACGCAAGAGGGAGGGGATATGGGGATATATGTATACGTATAGCTGATTCACTTTGTTGTACAGCAGAAACTAACACAACATTGTAAAGCAATTATACTCCAACAGAGATTTTAAAAAAACAAAATAAAACAAACAAAAAAGAAGAGTGAGGCAGGAACACCAGTCGCGTCGTGGGGCCCAATGATATTGATGTTGACCATATGTTTAAAATGGTTTTATCAATAAGATGTGTCAGTGAGCTAAGATTTGAGGGTGGAACCCCTATGACTCAAGTCTAAAAAGTTTGCTGCCATTGATCACAAAATACTGTCCTGATATCCCTAAAGCTCTTCTCTTGTGGGCTATATTTGGTCTCTCACACTCCATGTGACAAAGAATCACTTAGACCTTGTGTGGTAGATGTTTCTGCCAGCTATTCAGGAAGCAGCCAGGACTCTTCCTCCAACGTGAGTTTTATGGCAGAAAACTACGTGGCCTGAGAAGAAATATAACCTGTTCCACATATGCACGAATCTGTTTTGTCCAGACCTCACGACCCGCTTGGAACCACAAGAATGCCCTGATAGAAGGTCTGACAACTGGCTTACCTCCCAGGGAAAGGTTCCCACTTTATTTAACCCAAGCTTCTGTCTGGATTAATGCTGCATTTTTCATTCCTACGTGGGAGATACTGGTGTCGTAGGTGTCAGAGGGCAGAGCGGGTTACTTGGAAGTATTTGGTTTCAGGCTCATTCACAACCTTTTATTTTATCCAGCATAAGAAACCTGCCCTGGTAAAGATGTTAACATTTAGGTGTCTCTGCTTTTTTCCCAGGATTTGTGGAATTGTGAGAGGTGGAAGTGAGGCGAGCTGATTGTGTGAGGAAAAGAGAAAATTCTTAAGTTAATTTTCCTATTCCTTACGAAGGTGGTAACAAGAATATAGCTGTATATCCCATGTGAAATGGAAATCACTGATCCTACTAGACTATCCACATCTGAGATAACATAGCACAGACCAATATAGCAGATTTTTTAGTATTTTTTTTGGAATAGATGCTTTAAAATTCTATTGTTCGAGCTTGGGATATTTGATTTTCAAAATAATTTTCAAGTTGACCATATGTGTCTTTATCTTTCTGGGCCTCTTACTTAAATAAGTAAGTGATAAGTGAATATATTAAAAATCTTCTGACAGGATTGTTTTAAATAATAGATGAAAGTATCTTTGTTGGCTTGTGATTATAGTTTCATTAGAATTCTCTTTATTTGTTCCTGGGGAATTTTCTCTTGATCCCTGTATGGGCCTGAAGCTTGCTCTTTTAGAAATGACCATGATTCTTAATGCTTTTTTTTTTTAATCAAAAACAAATGACATGTAGCATGTGTGACCCCTTCCGTGCTATATCTTGTTTACTGTTTCTTTCTTCCTGTTAGATTAGAAGGTCTTTGAGAATAGGGATATTTTTCTGTTTTAATCCTGGCACATAGTAAACACAGAGTAATTATATGTTTAATACATGGATAAAATACATTAGGA
Source organism: Balaenoptera acutorostrata (assembly GCF_949987535.1). Taxonomy (NCBI): domain Eukaryota; kingdom Metazoa; phylum Chordata; class Mammalia; order Artiodactyla; family Balaenopteridae; genus Balaenoptera; species Balaenoptera acutorostrata. The sequence continues at coordinate 17,561,118 of NC_080080.1, read as the reverse complement.
TGTAATGTGATAAATATAATATAATAAATGTAAGTAGAAAGTGCTCCAGGAACCCAAGGGAGGAATAATTAACTAGGTGTAAGAGAGGAAGAACTTGCTTACGTATCATTTTGGGCTCTGTTTTAACTCTAAGACTCAGACACCTTGTGATGACAAGGAAAGTACCTTCCTTTCTCAGGGACTTATAGGAAGAAACATGGCAAGTGGAAGAATTGGTAAAGCATTTAGAATAGACATGGTCCTACTGTCGCACTGGGCTATTTTCAGTATCCAGGAAGCAGCATGAGCTCAACTTCTGCTTGGAAAAAGTGGCTTAAACAAAAGAGAGGTGCTATGATTCCAGATAAGCATGGGAAAAAAGTCTACGAATGGAGCTAAAGAGGAACATGGAAAATAAAAAGCAAATGGAAAAGTATAATAGAAAGGAAGAGAGTAGTAAATGGCATATATTTTGTTGCTATTAGAATGTAAATTTTGATTTATGCACACACACACACACACACACACACACACACACACATCCACAAACACACCCCAACAAGGTCAAAAAGAAGAAAACTGTCTTGAACATTTCACTCTAAAAGGCCTATGGAATGTGATTTTCTTAATGGAGATATGTTAGGTAATCTTACTTCGGGAAATCCTGGCTAGAAGAGGATTCCATTCCACTTTGAAGTTTATAATATAGGATTGTTGACTATAATCACCACAAAAAAGAAATGATAATTACATATGTGATGTGACAGAGGTGTTAGCTGATGCTACGGTGGGCATTGTATATTATATATCATATTACAATATGTAAACATTTCAAATCAACACATTTTACACCTTACACTTACACAGTGTTATATATTATATATCAATACATTTTATTTTTAAAGAAAGAAGATTCTACATGATGCTTTGAAGAAAAGTTCTCTTTATGCTATTGACTGGCTGTGAAAGCTTAGGCAAGTCATTTAGACTAAACCCTAGCACACAGGCCTATGAGAAAAATAGAAAGGAAGTAGCAGATATCAATGTTACATTCTTTGAAACACTATAAAAATCAAACTATTATAGTTTTCCAAACTGAGTGCCATACAAAGGAAGCATAATACAGGGTAGATGTAACTGGACAGAACATTATTTTTAATATTGCTCTACTGAGAGGGTGACTCAGAAAAATAAATTCGATTCTACCAAATATTAAGGGATTGAGCCAGAATTAGAGTACAGAGGACACATGTGTCCAGTAGAATTAGTTGCTTTGAAAATCATTAACAAATGAAAATATACAATATACGATGTGGGTCAAATTCTGTTATAAGCAAAGTACGTTATAAACAAATTGCATTATAGATGGGACTGTGCAAACGGCTGCATATTCTTCGTTGTTTTCTTCAGATTTGACTTCAGTAAATTTGGCCAAGAAGCCTATTGAAAATCTTCAAAAGTCTGTTGCTATAATACCTCATGTTGCAGATATTTAACTACTCTTGATTTCCTTTTGACTTTGGCAATCAGTATTTTGTTAATTAATTAATTAATTAACCCAACAAATCATTTATGAGTACCTATTATTTTGGTTTGGGGTTACAAAGATGACTATGTAAATATCTCTGCTCCCATGGTGTGCCCAGTATAATGAAAGGATCAACATGTTAACAAATGATTCGATTTATTGTAAGATAAAAACAATGTGGTTGACATATTGTCAGTGGTATGTAAGAAGCAATTTGAACAAAGGGATAAGTTTTTTAGGTGGTTGAATGTAAAATGTGAAAGTTGTATTTCAGGAACTTAGATTTTGCAAAAGGGTAAATTGAGTGTCAGCAAAATGTTGACAGGCTATCACTGTGATCTGGCCCTGTTAATCCTGAAATTCTCAGTAATGTTTCTGAACTAGTGAAAAGCCAAGAATGATTTCTGATGGACAGTGGTGAAGGGGCCTCATTTGCAGGTCGTATGACTTGAAACTCAACCAAGACAGAAAGCAAAGATGTCAGAAGACGAAAGCTGAAAGAAGCATGAAGAAATGTGGAATTCATGAGAAGCCCCTTCTACTGCATCAGAACCTGAAACTAAGGTGTGGGCCATTTTTGACAGATCTTTAAGCATTAGAAGGACTATCAGCTAATCACTGCAGTACAGTATGGTGGAGGATATTCGGAATATGAGGACACAAAGGAGAGAGTGCCTGAGACCATTTTCTCACCTTACCAGGGACACATCTTATATGTCCATCTTATGTGGGTTAACTGTCCACAAAATCATTCTAGTTTAAATTCATTTCTCAGTAAAAACTGCTGTCTTGTCACAAAACCAAATTAATTAGGTTACTTCCAAGCATGTCAATCCAAGTGCTCCTGGAGCAATGAGTAACACATTTATCTAAGACCCTTACCTGTTCTTGGCAAGAACACCACCCGAGGAGTGTTTGAAGAAGGGGACTGGAAGAAAAAAAAGAAAGGACACCAAGAGAAATGCTGAAGAGAACTTTGAAAGAAACAGTATCTCTCACCCCACCAAAAAAAAAAAGGTACCAAGGGAGGACTGGCTGATATACCCAATTCTTCTAGTTTTGGATTTTCTACTAATATATTTCAAGAGGATTCCAGGCAGAATGGGTAAGGTAACCATTATATTGGCAGTGTAATATTATTCTTCCAATCACCAGAGTCAATGAAATTACTTTGCTACAAAGAAAATTCTGGGAATGTCATGATTATGCTATTTTTCTCACTTTAAAAAATTTCTTTGGTGTGTGTGTGTATGAAAGGTGGAAATGTACACAAGTGCATGGAAAAATCAACTATGCTTCTGGTATTTTTGGTCTGTACAAGGGCACACTTCTCTTTTACTTTGCCTTTCTTTGATTTTCCTACTTTGTCCCTAATCCTTAGTCCCATTTCCTCATAAGAGATAACTACTCAAATTATATACATAATATATAATATATGTATATATACATAAACAATAATGTTGGTATTTTTTATCTATATAGCTTTTTAAAATTATTTATTTATTTATTTATTTATATTTATTTTTGGCTGTGCTGGATCTTCGTTTCTGTGCGAGGGCTTTCTCTAGTTGTGGCAAGTGGGGGCCACTCTTCATCGCGGTGCGCGGGCCTCTCATTATCGCGGCCTCTCTTGTTGCGGAGCACAGGCTCCAGACGCTCAGGCTCAGTAGTTGTGGCTCACGGGCCCAGTTGCTCCGCGGCATGTGGGATCCTCCCACACCAGGGCTCGAACCCGTGTTCCCTGCATTGGCAGGCAGATTCTCAACCACTGCGCCACCAGGGAAGCCCTCTATATAGCTTTTGATATGCAGGAAGAGTATTGTGATATACATTTCTCACTTATTTTCCACTCAGAATTATATTTTTTATATTTATTACTTTATGTACCTCTGGTATCTCCAACCACTGCACATTTGCCTACTAATACAATCCTAGTTTGCCTACAAATTCTCACAATATAACTAATGCCATGGTGAACATGTTTGTCCATTTCCCTTAAAAGACTTGTTTTTGATTTAGGAGTTTAATACTGGGCTTCGGGGTTTATGAATATTGATTTACACTAAATGTTGCAAGAATGATTACCAATTTGACTGCTAAAATTTACACTGCTACCAGCAGTGCAAGAGACTACTTGTCTTCCCAAATCCCTGCCAATATGTGGTGGTAGCCATCATCTTAATGTTTGCTCTTTGGATGTGGGAAAATGATATTTTACTGCTGTATCCCCTCTCTCCCAGCACAGAAGCTAGAATTTAGTGGATACTCATAAATGTATATCGAACATTGTGAACAACTGAACAATATACATGTGATTGAAAGGTAAAACACTTCAATCTGAAATAAATACTTCTGTGGTTTTTTAAATATGAATTTAGTAAGCTTAAAGGATTTCAATACTAGGGAAAGTTACATCTTTCTGAGCCAACTCTTTGGAGCTCTGGCAGACATGCCTAGTTTAGCAGAGGTCAATTGCCATTTGGATCCAATATTTTACATGTTATTGACTTTAACAGCTTAACATTTCTGCTAGGGTTTTTCCCAATACATGAAATAACTATGATTTAGTGTCATATTTATGACAGTGTAAATTTTGCGTATGCAGTAGACATACTTTTTTGGTTGTCTTCCTAATCCATGTCCTACTTTTCTGAGAATTGACTCTTCCTGTACTCACAGAAGCACGGCCATCCAAACGAGTTGTTGTCTATAAGTGGCTATTGCTAAATGGACCAGGTATCAACACACAATCTAAGCAAAGTATCTCAGTGATTTCGATATTAAAGGGTATTTGCTAGCCAGAGGAAATTCCCCCTCTCTCAATAGCTGACACAGACTAACAGAAGAGAAAGAGTGTTGAAGTTTATCTAGGCAGCCTGTGAGTTCCATCGAGAACTCTTTCAATCTTCTTGCAGTTAGAAGAGAGAAACCACTTCTGTGCAGCAGTATCAATATGGCAAGAGCAAGTGTTTCTGCTGCACAGAGCTGCCCAGAGAATAAATGTAGTGCTTTTTTCTGATGAGGCTAACTTAGCATATCTGTGTTATCAACAATTGCCCTCCTATCCATGCTAAATATTACCAAAAAATTATACCTATGACACTGTTAAGAGGGCATGCTGATGAACTTCTGTTAATTTAGTCAATAGTCTAAGGATCCTCCACAAGGAGAGCCATTAATGGTTGTGTGTAAATTTGTGAAGGCTAGGTTAAAAAAATTTTAGCTCAGAGTTTCCTTAGGATAAATTAAATTAATTAGCTTCTGTCCTAGGAGTATAGAATCTAGACATAGCAGTTTTAATTAGTCTCCATAAGCAGTGTGACTTTGGCGGAAGACATATAAATTAAGGAGCCATAGGATGCCCAAGTTCATCAGAGGGTATGGAAAAGATAAAACTAGGTTTATAGGAAGGGAGCCCATAGTTAGTATATATATGTAAGCTCATGGGGAATGGCAGATGTCTTGACCAGAGTGTCAGGGGCTTAGAAGGAGAAAAATTGGAAGACCAGGGAAAAGGAGGCCTGAAGTAGAGGCATTTGGATGTTATCCATGGGAGTAGTCACAGGTGTGGAGATCTTTGTACCACAAGTTAATGCCACCAGAGAGCAAGTACTTTTAAACAGAAACAACCAAGTAGATATAATGATGGAACCTGCTGATGACTAAAGCTGCCATCCTGTGTCGTTGGCCACTCTAGTGCTGACACAACAAGCATATGAAAGGAGGAACTATTTGGGCATAGACAGAGGTTATGCATGTGGTCCCAACATGAGCTCCCTTTCACAAAATGTTGATCTAGCTATTGTCTCTGACAAGTGTCCAACCAGTCAGCAGCAGGGACCGATGCAACACTCTCCAACATTGCATCATTCCTTCAAGAAACTAACCCCCCATTTGAGGGCAAGTTGACTACATTGGGTTTCTTCCACTATGGAAGGAGCAATGACTCATTCCATTGACTGGAATAGGTACAAGGTTGCCTTTAGTACCCTTAGTTTACTTTTGCTACCCTCAGAGCCTCAACTAACATTATTTCAGGGCTTGCAGAGTATTTGAACCACTAACATAGGATCCTACAGACTACTGTAACAGACCATGAAATCCATTTTACACCAAAAAGGAGAGGTAATGAGCACTTGACAATGGAATCCAGTGTTCCTACCATCTGTTGCACTGCCTGTAAGTTTTTGATCTGATAGAATGGTGGAATGACCTGTTGAAGCCACAGATGAGCACCAGAGATAAAGCCTTGTGAGGAATGAGAGCCATCCTCCTGGGTTGATACGTACATTAACTTTACATGATACTGTGCCCCCAACAAAAGGAATGCATAGGTCTAGGAAGCAAGGTGTGGAAGTAGGATAACGGGAAGTGGACCCATTTAACATTATTTCAATTATTTGCTTAAGGAATAATTTGTGCTTTCTATACCCACAAATGTGGGCTCTCTACACTTTCCGGGCCTAGGGGTCTTGGTTCCTAAAGGAAGAATGTTTATACTAGGTAAAACAGCAAAAGTCCTATTTAAATTTCAGCCATAGCTGCTGCCTGAGTTTTTGGGCTCCTTACCTTTAGTGAATAGCACACAAGAAGAACAGGCACCATCCTAGCAAGCAGGAATATGTTTGGCATAGAAGTGGTCCATATCAGTGTCTCTCGTTATATCTCTGGCCAATTTTTAGTACAAGTGAAGGAGTACAGTATTTACAGCCTGAAAATAGCATGGTGACCAGGCTCATACCCTTCAGGAATAAGGTTCTATGTCACACAACTAGGTAAGCCACCTAGATCTGTAGATCTGTAGAGGGGCTAGCTAAGGGGAAGATGTATCTAGAACTGATGGGAGAAGAAGAAGATAATGAGCAACATGATGCCAGCTTCAATTGGACAAGGAAATCTATTGGGAGAGGAGACCTGTAGTTGGCCCTGCTAAACTGGTTTTTATCTGTTTCCTCCATCAGGAGACCAGCCAGTATCCTGGAGGAGCTGCTCTGGAACTGGTTTAAAGAGGGGGATCTAGATGCTGTAGAGAGTAGCCTATAGCGGACTCTGCCACATTTCCCAGATCCAGCTGCATGATTAAAAACCCCATTCCCCAGATCCTGGGAGTGCAACTGAATGACAGCCCTAACCTATTAATTCTCCCTGGAAGTTGCCTGGTTTAAAAACAGCCACCTTATCAAGGACACATCTACTTCCCAGAGGCAACTTACATATCACGATGGCTTGATGTAGGGATATCAAACACTGCTCCCTCACTCCAATGCAGGAGGATTGGCAATCACAATTCCATCTTCAGAGCTCCTGTGGGCTTGGCTGAGGTCCAGTGTGATTGCATCATTACCCAAGTTCTTCCTCTGCCCAGTTATGCTACTTTCCCTTTCTTAGATTTAGTCCTACGAGTACTCCCTTATAAACTTCCTGCAGGCTAATTTCCATCTCAGGGTCTACTTCCCCAGGAACCAAATCTGCAATAGTAGACATTAATTAATTAATTAGTTGATATCTAAGTGCTTTTAAAAAAACATGTTAAAGTCTCCAGCCTGCTAGAGATTGCTTGCTTTAAAATAACAATATCAAAATACCTGCTATTTCAGATACATTAAAAAGTTATGGAATTTTCCTCTATAGAACTATCTCAAAGAGTTCTCTTAACATTTTGTTATCTTTTAAAATCAATTGTTGATATCTATATAAAATAGCAAAGGAAGGGTGGGGAAAGAAATGAAAATTTATTCAAATGTGTGCTAATTATACTCTTGGCGATACATTATCTTATACAATATACATATACATATACAATGTATATTGTCATATACAATAACAGTTTCATGAAATAGATATTCAAATCAAATATTTCTCCATTATGTCAGTATCTCAGAGGTAGCTATTTGTGAAGGCAAAGAAGCTTAAGCTTCAGGCCTGTAACTTACATGGGCTCTTTCGAAGATTCTTGTAGGAAACATAGCACTGCATACTTGGTTGTGTCTGTAAATTTTGCAAAGTATGTTTTTTAAAATTAGTTTTCTAGAAGGAGGGCTCACAATTTATGTAAGTTTCAGGCCCCACAAAACCTGGATCTGACTCTGGTGCTATTCATTGCTTTGGATTTTTTCATATTGGCCCTATGCTTGTGCAAATTGGGCACTGGCTCTAAGTGAGAGCCAGCATTAATTTTACTCCATTGATTTTTCTGATCAAAGTTTTGGGTGAAAGCTTAGCTTCTTTCACTGGGTTTAGATGGCTGTTCCTCTAGGACCTCCATTATTTTTTCAGGACAGAAATACCAGGGCTCCTCATTATCAAGATTTCTAGGTTTTCAGCCTAAAACTTTTCTAATCACATCACTATGCTGGAGCAGGTTGATAGAATGTGAAGAAAATTGGCCTGCACACCAAAGAAATGCTTCCAATAAGTTTCCTCTGACCCTAGGAGTGTGAAAGCAGGACTTGAAAGTGATTCTCTGAGCGTTTGTCTTACTCCATATAAGAAACTATAGCTTTCAGCCAAATCTCTCTTCCAACCTTGTTTGCTCTTGGAAGCTTTATTTTCTGGCCCAACAATTTTCCCTGTCATTTATCAATAACGTATGTAGTCATTGTCACTTAAAGGTGCAGCACTGACTCTAACAGCAATGATGAAAGCTGATTTGAAATCTTTAAATAAAACAAATGAATTTTTGTATGTTACCAAAATTAATAATAATTCACATCAAATTCTTTTAAAGCAGTTCTATACATTGGGGCCAGCTTCCTGCTATTGAGCAAAATATGATGATGAATATAATGAAGAATATTGTTGAATTTGTAAAATAAATTTTTTTATTATTTTCAGTTAAAATTAGCATTGGTATTTGATTATCCAGGTTTTCAACACATGATATAAATAGTTGGTCTGACAAAATTTCTCACTGTTTTATAAGTGTTCATTTTCAAAGCATATAAATATGGCTTAAATGACTTGTTCAAATACTTTTATTTTTTTCTTTCTTTTTGAAGTTTGGGACAACATTATCTCTGAGTCCTTGGTCATGGATCCTGTTCATCTCCAGACCCTCTCCAATTTTCTTCAGATGCTATGATCATCTCATACCAGGTTGGGCTTAATTCCACCATTTGTACCTGCCTCTTACACTTTTAAAGGTCATCTTAAAATCATGGTTTCCTGACCAGGCATCCTCCGACCCTTGGTTCAAGAATAGACATCAAGGTCTCAGTAAAACCCCTCAAATGGAGTCCAAAACCATACATATGTGTGCATTTTTTCTTAAAGTGTTCACGAACAGTTAATAATCTCCTATAAAAAATATTTTATGTTAATTCAATACTTCAGCAATATGGAGATGACCCATTTACTCTTTTTTCCTGAAACCATAATGCTTTGGTGTTGGTTTCTAAATTTAGTCATAGTTTATTTGTTCAGAGAAAAACAATTTTCTCTTAAGTATATTTCAGTTGAAATTCAAAAACTGACTGTAATCACCATTTCCCACAGAAATGGCCAGCCTCAAAGTTTGTGCCCCTGTGAGGTGGGTAGAGAAATACATTTCTCACCACAAATTTATCCCTTTAATCCACTCTAAATCAGGGAGTCTTAGCTTTCTGTTTTCAGACTTTAGAAGGCATAGTGTGTATAGAAAGATGAATGTGGTAAAGGTTAGGAAAACACACAACAAGAGTGAATCTCACTGGAAAATACATTTTCTGTCTTGAAGTAATATTGTCTTTATTACACTTAGCACAGAGGCAGGCATTATTTTTGGACAGGGTCATTCTACGATCTTAACCCATACTCAGATCCCAATAATATTTTAATGACAAGAAATCCAAACACTTACCAAGACAAAACAAACTGCATGATGAAACAATGGAAAATGGATATTATATAAGAAAGTGAAAGTTCAATACTCTCCTCTCAGGCAAATTAGAGAAAATGGGGTTAATTCAGTGAGATAAGCCTGTAGACTAAGACCAAATATTTTTAAGATATCCATTCTCTCCAACTTAATTTATAAATGTAATATAATCCCATTTAAAATTCCAATAGGATGCTTTAGCTGAAGGGATTCTAATTACTTTTAATTCAATAAAGGTAAAATAACACGACACACAATTGTTTCCCTGAGATGGGAACGCTTCAAACTTATTCTTCTAGTTTTTTTTTTAAGCCCATCATCTTTATGCTTTACTGAGTACTGTTTATAGGTTGTATCTCTTCTATAAAGCTTTTGGTAATTTTTTTCAATGGAAGTAATCGCTCTTTCATTCCTTGATCCCATGAGCAATTTATCTGTACCTTTCTTTTAGCATGTACTAATTTCTACCAAGGTTATATTTCTGTGCATTTTACCACCCTACTCTACTGCAAACTCCATCATGGCGGTGTCTATATTCCTAACATAGCCATCCAAGTTGGCTGCTGTCTCCTGAGAACACTGGCTTTTCATTAAGAATGTCCTCCTGCCATTTACTTTCTAAGCTCTAGTCCTGCGACAGACCTTCTGTTAGAATTTGTGCTTTCATCATGAGCATAAAAGTTTTCCAAAAACCAGTCCCCAAAGAATGATTTTCAGTGGCTGTCCAGTGCCAAAAGGCAGAGGTGTGGTTTTCAGAGCATTCCCCCAGCTCCCTTGCCTTGCAAAACTCTGCTGCCTTCCCGTTAAAGAGTTGGCTGTTCCAAGCAGGCAGAGATCTCCCCACTCTCCCCCTAACATAGTGGGGAGAACATGTTTCGCTCTTTGGGATGTTATGCTTTTTGTCTTGCAGGGAGACAGGCCCAAATGATATCAGTTTTCAGCAAGTCTCTGGCTGCCATGAGGAAGCAGAGACTGTCAACTTGTTGCTTCTCCCAGATGAAGCCAGAAATATATCTACGGTGGGAGGTCCCAGGGTGTGCTCTGCGGACTGGCTCACTCAGTGTGGTGGGGAACAGGATGTGCTCACGCCTTGGTAATGACTTCCTCCTCCCCATGATGTTCTCATTTCTCCACCCCTGCTCTTCTGTGGCCTCCCAAATCTGCTTGGCAGTTATACACAGTGGGTACATCTAGGAGCTGCTGATAGAAAAAAAAATGTTTCTAAAAGCTGCTGATTTAGACAAGGAAGAAACTTGTCCACATTTGACAAAATTCACTATTTTGAAATTTAATGTAAAAAATAAAGGTTTTTTTTCAGAATTGAAATTGAAGAAAAGTGTCATGACACATTGAGTTCAAGTTCATTAAGTCATTAACTAATAAATGAATTCCTTCATTCATTTATTTAAGGAATTTTTATTGCACCAACTCCATGTATAGAGTTAGAGGGAACTCCTTATCTTAACAGTTGCAATATCTTTGTAAGACAATCCCTGACCCAAAGTGCAAGTTTGCATAATCCCTCGAGACTTATAATCAATTATTCTAAAGTGCTATTTCAGTCCTATTTCAACAGACAATTAAAGTCACTATCAAAACTGAGAAATAAAGGTGTAAGTGAGAGTTTAACATTTTCTCTAGTATTGTAAGACTAACCTTATGTTGTTCAGTTTAACATATTTGTAGTGTGTGGCTGAACTAAAAAAAATTCCCATTTTATATTAAATATCAACATAGTCCACTGTTACGTTTAGCAGAAGAGAAAAATTTTTACTGATAACTCAGGGCAATGGTTTTCAAATTCTGTTTGCTGCCTAAATATTCCACCCCCCCCAACACACACACACACACACAAAGGATAATCATGTTAAATACCAATATTTATCAACTGAATTATATTAAATACCAATATTTATAAATTGATTGTTTAAATATTTATAAGTTGAATTGCATTAAATACCAGTATTTGTAAACTGATTGTGGGAACTAAAGCCAGACCTACTTCTTATCATCTTCTAATCTACTCAACATAGTACATCTGTTACCTACATGAACCCTAGGATTCTACACAGAATCCACACCACAGGTCCCTAAGTTTTTCTAAGCAGTTTTATATCTGTGAATCTACAAGGTATAATAATGACTATCAAATTATACCAACTGCAGCATTACCTTAAAACATATTTAAAAGAAAGGAGGGATGGCAGAAATATCAGTGATGATAATATTAACCAAAATTTATTGTTTGTTTTTGGCTGGTATTGCATTAAGTACTTTATTATATCATTATCATATTTATTCTTCATAATGACCTCCTTATAATGTAGGTACCATTTTTACCTCTATTTCACACTTAAGTAAGCCTGGCGTTAGAGATTTTAAGTAACTTTCCCAAGGAAACACACAGTGTCAAAGATAAAATTTGAACCTATCTGATTTTATATAACTCCTTGCCAGTAATTTTACATCACATGTTGTAACAACTTCTCCATCCAATGAGTCTCTTTGATAGACTCCTAAAATTCCATAGTAGGATGTCAGCATTCCCAAATATATTTGGTTAAATGTAAAAATCCGCTGTAATTCAGAGCTAAAAAAATTACTGTAATATCATGCTGTGATAAGGAATATGAATTCGAGCTGTTACTGACCTTGTTTGCAAAGCAGAAATAGAGACACAGACATAGAGAACAAATGTATGGATACCAAGGAGGAAAGTGGTGGTGTGGGAGGAATTGGGAGATTGGGATTGACACATATACACTATTGATACTGTGTATAAAATAGACAACTGAGGGGAACATACTGTATAGCACAGGGAACTCTACTTAATGCACTGTGGTGTCCTAAATGGGAGGGAAATCCAAAAGGGATGTGATATATGTATATGTATGGCTGATTCATTTTGCTGTGCAGTAGAAGCTAACACATTGTAAAGCAACTATACTCCAATAAAGATTAATTTAAAAAAAGGAAAAGCCAAAATAAAAGATTTGAGGTTTACGGAAGATCATCTGAAGACCATGCAGTCTATTTACTCTTTCAGAATTTCTACCATTTAACTATGTATCAAACAAGAGTAGGAGAATTTTTAGGTTGTGATAAACAAACATTTTCACCTGAACACTTTGGAGAAAATGCGTCACTAATTAAAATCGTACATACAGAGAGACATTTTGGTTGAATTTTGTGTTTGTTTAGTTACACTATAAATATATTGAGTTTGAGGCTATGGTATGATAGACATGTGAAAATTTCCAATATTTCTTGGAGCAATGTCTTTGAAATTAAAGAAAGAAGGTCAGAGCTATGAGTAGGGATTTGGTAGTTAGCTAACGGGAGGTGACAGTTGAAGTTATCAGGACAGAACTTTCAGGACAAAAGAAAAAGAAAAAAAGAAGCTAAAAACTACATGTCCAAAACTCCTTTGCTGAGGATGATGTGAGATACAGATCTCCTTCCTGCTATGGTTTCTGTTAACAAGGAATAGTATGAAATGTGGCTGTTTAGAAACAGTTGACTCTTCAGATTCAATTTTCTGGTAGCTTGAGCCTAGCTTCAAGAGTACGAATGGCATTCGTAATAGTGTAAGTAGCGGGGCAGAAGTAGCATCCTGACTTCTGAGCCCTATCAATGATGATGTGCTCTTGGATGCAGTGGTACAGTGGTGCCCTTTCTGGCTTCCAGTCCTCCAATCCATCAAATGATTCTGTAAGCAACTAAGTCCCAGTATTCGTACCATACTGCTTGAAATATGTAGAGTGGTTTGTTTCTGTGCTGGACTCTGACAGACACAACGGTCAACAGGACCATGTTTTGCAAATGTGAATCAAAAATAACAAAGATGGACAAATATCCATTGCTTTTAAAAATTAAGAGTTACCTAAATGTTACTGAGGAAACAGCTTTGGTAGAATGGTGAGGATGAATATAATAATTATGGTGGTGGTGATGATGATGATGATATTAACACTTATTGAGTGCTTATTGTGTGACAAGCACTCTTCTAATTGATCATCTATTTTAATTCAATTAATCCCACAATTACTCTTTGAGGAATGTGTATTATACCCCTGTTTACAGATGCACAAACTGAAGCATCAAGATTTTATATATATACATATGTACCTATATGAGAAAATAATCTAAAAAAGCGTGGATATATGTATATGTATAACTGATTCACTTTGCTGTACAGCAGAAACTAACACAACATTGTAAATCAACTATACTCCAATAAAAATTTGAAAAATAAAATATTTTTCTTATAAATATCAAAGGAAAAATAGATTTTATCTTCAGTGCCCAATATCACACAACTATAAAGAACTGATGATATAATATAATTGGAAATCGTGCAATCTGACAAACAGATGTGTGCTTCTAATCACTATCCTATTCTGCCTCGAAGTATAAGAGTACAGAGTTTAAAGGAACAAAAAAAATTATAAAAATCAAAAGATAAGACCAGGCGCAAGAGTTTGTGTATAATGGTAGTCAGCATGTAAAATGTAATAAGAATCACAGGAAAATGGAAAATGTTGAGCCAGATTTAGAAAGACAGAGTGTAAATAGTGGACCGTAAATCTCTGTAGTGGGAATCAAAAGAAGCAAGTATGAGTGTACTTGGAGAGTCTGAAATGAATTCATTATGATGAAGCAGAAAGACTTTACCATCTATATGACCCTGGGTGTGTGAATGAATTCTATGAGTCAGTTGAGAGTCTTCCATGGGCACTGGACATCCCTGCCAGTCCTTGCTGAACATCCCAAACTGTAGGGCCTAACTGTACTCTGACCTTGAAATGTTTCTTTCCTTTAGCTTGTTGTGTAGGCTATTCTAAGAAGTAGGTGAAGGCAATTGCAGTACTGTACTATCATCCTATCATCCTATCATCTATAAAATGGGTATAATAATTCTGCCTCATAGTATTATAATAATGATGCAATGACTAACATTTTGATAGGCTTTTAAGAAACACTAGTTCCAGCTTTCCCAACTGATTGTAGTAGAGGTGTGTCTTCAATTAAGTTCCAACATGACCATCTGGGAAAGTTCAGGCATTTACTTGTATCTCAAAGAATATTGGCAGTAGAACGCTGAGCCCTGGGGGATACTGAGCAGAGGAAGGAAAGATAATTTTGAAAAACAGTTTTCAAAAAGAAATGCTTTTGCAAAGGTAGAGAATCACAGTGACTCATTTTATAATTGTTCACACATTACATCGCTGTTGGATACTATGTACACAGGGCTTTAGTGATCTTAGCCTTAAGGTGCTTTCCGAGAATAGATCATTTAGCATTTATCCCTGATGAATGATATGTCACCCTTAATTTACAGGTATAATCAAGTGAGAGTTTAGAATTCATTTCCAGGGTCTAATAAAGAAGTTTATCTGGTTAAGGTAAGGCATAATTTCCCTTTGAGTTTCCAGTGCAGTTTTCTGACCATATTGGGAAGGAAAGACAGAATAACAACAGTTCTAGGGAATGAGAACGTGAGTGAGAAAAATCACTGAGGATTCACAAAGGACAAAGCAGGATTCACGAGGACAATCATAAGTTAACAAACACCACATTGAAACCTTTGCCTACCTGATTGCAAACCTTTTTTTTTTTCTTCTAATCACTGACTTCAGTTAGGATTACCTAAGCTTTTATATAGTGTCTTTAATCATCTTAGGTTTTATAAGAATACAGTTTACTTCAACAAGATCGCCTAAATCTATAGTTTCTATAATACATTGACTCTCTCACTCCTGACTTCCCTCCCCCGCTTATTTACTTTAATTTCAGAGTTTAAAACGTATATGACTTACAGGTGGTTTGTATATTTATCTAAATTGAAAGCTGCAACCTGAAATTATTTTTCCTTCCACTTAAAGGCTCAATGAGTCATGTTCTACTTCTGTTATTGTTAAAATATCCCAAAATATATATGTCATCCTCTGTCCTCAAAGATGAGTCTGCCTGTGGCAATCAATAAGAAAAAAATGTGTCATGTAATTATTTTTCAAAAAAAGGCAATGAATTTCTGTAGGTCTCTTCACACCTTCTCATCTTGAGATTTGCACTCAGTAGAACATTCTAGGCAAGCTAAGGAGACTGTCCTATTTTTAAAAGATAATTTTTTAGTACCATGATAAAAATTTAACCTAGTTGTTAAGTTGAGGATACTAAGATGAAATTAATCCATGTAACCAACAAAGATTTATACAATTCCCATATTCACAGTCTAGTCAAGGTATTGATTTTAAAATTAATTCTACAACCTTGTTCTCAAAAAAGTGTCAGGTAGTATAGGAGATAAGCATCAAAACAGATAATTATAGGGAATTCCCTGGTGGTCCAGGGGTTAGGACTCGACGCTTTCACTGCCGGGGCCCAGGTTTGATCCCTGACCAGGGAACTAAGATCCTGCAAGCCAAAAAAAATCAACAACAACAACAACAACAAAAAAAAAACCCAAAAACAAATAAACAAAAACAAACAGATAATTATATTGCTGTGTTCTAAGAGTAATGATAGAGAGATAACAGATTATTATAAAGATATTAAGAATAGAAACAAACGTATATAACCCAGAGTTAAGAACAGTGTTACTGGGACTTCCCTGGTGGTCCAGTGGTTAAGACCCCATGCTTCCATTGCAGGAGGCATGGGTTTGATCCCTGGTCAGGGAACTAAGATTCCGCATGCCCTGCAGCGCGGCCAAAAAAAAATGAATAGAGTTACTAAGAAAGGTTTTACCAACGTTGATAATCCATGAGTTGAGCTGTAATAAATGAAAAGGAATTAGCTGAAAGGAAAGGTCTCTTCCAAGCAGAGGTGCATAAGCATCTATGTCAGAAACAGTCACATAGATGTGAAGGTGGGAGTAGACACAGGGAACATTATGAGCAGTAGAATGATATTCAGGTGAGTTATAAACATGGAGAGGTAGGCAGAGGCTATATCTTGGAGAACTCCATTTGCTACCTTAAGGAGTTTAACTCATATGTGGCAAATGACAAGAAGTCATCATGGGGTTCGGAGAAAAAGCGGCACATTTCAATTTGCATTTCAGTTTGAATGCAGTCAATGGTAGAGGAGCAAACTAATGGCAAGGAAAACTTCAGTGGATGAGGTTGAAGCTAATCCATAAAATAAATAATGGCAACATTCAATCCTTAATATTAGTGTACATACCACATATAGCACAAGTCTAATATAGTGGCTCACCCTTAATTAAGATTCAATTTAAGAAAGTATTTTGCTATGGAAAAAAATTACAATTAAATTTGGGCAACCACTTAATAGCTAAGCTTCTGTAGGTCTGAGGTGATAATACCTACATCAATTCATTTATGAGGATTAAAGAAGTCAAGGTATCGACAGCACCTTTTCAGTAGTCATTGGGCTGGAGAGTTGGAAGATAAGGCAGAGTCAAGAGGGTCAGTGTTTTAAGAGTGTAAATTTTGCTTATACCTCATAAATATCATAAAATACAGAAATAAAAACATGATTATTGCAGTAAGTCTCAGCGCCACACCATTTCAAGGAGAGCAGCCCATCTGCAAGAATTTCGCATATTAGCTGTCCATGTAAAATTGTACATATTGGACTCCTGTGTAAAAGTAAATGGATGTTTACGTCTATGGTAAAGTCGATATGGACACAGGGAGAAATGATCGTGAGGCTTCGAGGTAATTCATTATACTCACAGACCCCAAAGAGGGGGTCACTTCACGCCGTGCAGGGCCACCAGGGAAGTGTCAGGTTTTGGTTAGGTGGCAGAAGACAGGAGCAAGGGGCAAAGTCTAGACTAGAGCCTTTATTGGGGATTTCACAGGAAAGGCAAGGAAAAGTAAGGGATATATTTTAGGATTGGCTAGTTTGAATAATTCCAGCAGGCTTTGGGCTAAAGGGGTGATTGATCTCTGGTTGTCTGATACCTGGGACAGAAGGCAAAGTGATATTGGCTTGGTGTGTGAGAGCTATATAAGGAGCTGGCGGGGAGGTGGGGGTGGGGGGAGGGGGGCGGGGCTGTAGACTCAGGATTTGTTGGTTTGCATCTGAGAGAGGTGTTCTCAGTTGAGCCCATTGCTAAGAAAGGGCTTGTCCTGGGATCGGCAGTCTTTCCCTGGCCAGTAAGCTTTTTATAACATCATAAAATACAGAAAATAAAAATCATGATAAATGCAGTAAATCTCAGGACCACACATTTCAAGGAGTTCAGCCCATATGTTAGACTTTCACACATTGGAATTTTACATAAAATTTTGCACATTGGACTTCCATGTAAAATTTTGTTGAATAAGGATTTATGCGTGAAAGCAAAGAAGGAAAAAAAGGAAGGGAGGGAACAAGGAAAGAAAGAAGGAGGGACGGAAGGAAGGAAGGGAGGAAGGGAGGGAGGGAAATAAACCAAAACTCCAAAACCTTCTCATTAAATTTTTCTTCAATAATTATCATTAAATAATATTGATTTTGTTAAATTTGCCTTAGTTATTCTCATCCTCCTTCCTCACCACCCTCACCCCCGGGGACATCTGACAATGTCTGGAAACATTTTTGATTGTCACAATTTGAGGGGTGCTACTAGCATCTAGTGGGTAGTGGCCAGGGATACTGCTAAATGCCCTATTTTACACAGGGTAGCGTCTCACAAACAAAAGTTTCTCAGCCAAAATGTCAATAGTGCCAAGACTGAGAAACCCTGATCTCCATTAATATCATTTTAGAAAGGGATGCCATTTTGTAAAACAGCTAGTTGTCCTCCCATACTGCAACTGAGAAACTAAGGCCAAAATAATGAATTATAAAATATACTAGAAAAGGCTTTGCTTAAAAATACATTTAGTGAAAATAAATTTTTCTTAGTTAAAATTTATTTTACACAATTTTTAAAATCAGTTCCACGTGATTTCTAATTTTCTAATCAGATCAACCACATGTTTAGCTGCTTCTCTTGCCTTTATTTAAAAGAAGAAATTCTTTAAAATTAAAGAAAAAAAGAAACCCCCAAAGTTGGCATTCTCTGTGAAACTGTATACTTCTGAGAACCCAGGCCACCAACAGTGCCCCTAACAGCTTCCCCCATTTATAAATGAACTTCAGGGTCATAAAGAGAGAGGTGGGCAGAGGAAGAATTAAGAAGTTGACAGTTTTATTGTTTATTATGGGTTGAAACAAGACAATGGAAAGGTTATCACCTTACAACATTGTTTTGATTCTGCTATCATGGGAAACAATATTTTAAGGCTAAAAAATAAGTGGGAAAGTTGTAAACAAAAAAAAATTTCAGGCCATTATTCCAGAAATATAGCCACTTTTGACATTTATTGAGTTAGATGTAAAATATGAAAAGTGGCCTGAAGGAAACAAAGATGCTGCTTTTGAGAAAACTCCAATAAAAATGGATTCAGATAAGGAATGTGATATTCTGAATAAATTGTGTACAAATTGAAAAAAAAAAAACATTGTGTGAAAATCTAAATAAAAATACTTCTTGGGTGGCTTGGCTGTGTAAACGTAATGACAAGACATTAAATAATTTCTAGTCATAAAAATGTGTTCAAAATATGGTTAAATGTTGTATTTTGTAAATTCATTAAACGAAGTACCATCTTACACATTTTTTTCCTAAGTAATCTAGAAGGTTCAGGTTGGTTTTCCACCTTATTCCTCTTTAATTTTTTATTATATTACTTTGCTCAAATTCTTTATATAACCTGGCAAATAGTGAGCACTGGGGGAAATATCAGTTAGTTGAATTGAATTGACTTGTACTATACTGTTGTCTTCTGGTTACTTTTAACTTCCTTGAATAACGCACAAGCTTCTCATTTTTTTTTCTACTCCCATAGGTTCAACTATCATCTATATGCTAATGAGTCTTAAAATTGCATTTGTCTCTAGCCCAAATCACTATTTTTAACTTCTTCTTATCGACCCAACACCTCCTCCTTTATTTCATCTTGGTGAATGCCTTCCAAACTCCTAAGACAGAAATTTATAAGTTGTCTGTCATTGTCCCTGGTTTTTTGAAAGATGCACTGAAACTTTTCACATAAAGAGGATAAAAGGATGATTCTAGGGTCTTGAGGACATGGGATATGTGTTAATATGTTCAAAATTGGTCAAGGGAACAAGTAAGACAGAGGCTGTCTAGTGTATGTGCCATTTAAGTTACGATAACTTGCAGGAGCTGCTTCTACTGTGTGTTGAGGAAAATAATCAGACATGAACAAGGGAAAGAATGAGAGATAACGTCAATTTCAGTAGCTCCTTCTATCCCACTACCTTGCAAAGAACATGGTATATAGTAGACACTTGTTACAATTTATTTGATTACATGACTAAGCTGGAACTCAGAAGCGTCAATCTCTTTGGCAAACTTTTTTCTGGAAAAGACCGTATAGTAAATATTATATTTTAGGCTTTGTGGGACATATGGTCTGTGTCACAGCTATTTAACTTTGCCTTTGTAGGGCAAAAGCAGCCATAAAATACCACTGCCTCCCATAGAATCATTCAGAATAGAACTTTTATAGACTCTACTGTCATATCTTTCCACTTTGCAGTATTAATGTCTGCATACTCTGCTTTCTCCCATTTTATAGTCAGTAAGCTGTCTGTACCCCTAGTTAAGGCTAACCCCTTCCTCTCAGCCTTTTATTTACTCAAGAATGCCACTCTATTAATTGCCCTCTCTTCTTTATATCATCAATGTTTTCAATCTCCTGAATTAATCCTATCAGCACACACACTGTTATTTCTCTCATTTTGGTACAGAGGAACTTCTTTTGATTTCACTTCCCCCTCTCCTGGTATCATGCCAACTTTCTGATCTCCTTAAAGCAAAGTTCCTTGAAAGAATTTTCTGGACTGGCTGTCTCCAGTTCCTCACCTCCTATTTTCTCCTAAATCTACCACTCCAAACAGAATTTTGCCTTTATTACTTCATCACAAAATATGACCCTTGTCAGTGTCACCAATGGCTTCCACACTGCTAAACTCAATGGTCAATTCTCACTCCTCAACTTATTTGACCTACCAAAATCATTGAACACAGTTGACTACTTCCTCCTCCCTGAAATACTCCTTTCATGGTGTCTAAGACATTGCAGTATCCTTGTTTTCTTCCTACAGTATTAGCCCCTCATTCTCAGTCTCCTGTGCTTTTCCCTTCTGTTAAAATGTTTAACAGCTGTGTGCTCTAAGACATTTCCTTACACTCCTTACGTTCTCTCTCTTCATCCACCTTCTTGATGATCTCATCAAATTGTATGTATTCAAGTAATTATCTATTTACTGATAGCTTCCAAATGTATATTTCCCCCCAGGACCTCTCTCTTATATTTAAGATTTATATACTCAATATCTTGATCCAAGATATTTATCATATATTTGATTTGTGCTCATTCGTGGAGATTTTCTCCTTGTGTGTGGTTAGTTTCTTCATTCTTTTAACTGTGTCTTTGGAAGAGCAGGCACTTTTAATTTTAATGAATTCCCAATTTATCTGTGTTTTTTTTATGAACCATATTTTTGAGGTTATATCTATAAAAACTTTACTTAACCTAAGGTCATAACGAATTTCTCCTGTTTCCTTCTAGATATTTTGTCATTTTGAGTTTTAAAATTAGTACTGTAATTTATTTTGAGTTAATTTTTGTATATGTTGCAAGGTATAAATAAGTTATTGTTTTTGCATAGAGTTACCTAGTCATTTCAGCAACATTTGTTGAAAAGACTATCTTATTTCTTAATGAAGTCTTTGCACTTTTTTTCAGAATCAGCTGTTCAAATGTTCAAGCCTATTTTTATACTCCCTTTTCTGTTTCATTAGTTTGTTTATGCCACAGAATCTCGAGTTCTCTATTCAGTTGTCACCTCTCTGGTACTCTGCTCTACATATCCTAGCACTTTGTTCTTCCTGGACTTAGCACCGTCTCCCCAACTCAGGAAGTGCTCTGGGTTCTGAATGGGTTCCTGGTCCCTGCACTGAAGCTTGGAGATTCTCTCAAGGCAGTAACATGGGGCAATCATTGTGCACATCTTATTTGGTTCTTTTCTCTCAAGGATCACCATCCTTTGTTTGTTGATTTCAAACATCTTAACATTTTTGTTTCTTATATTTGTTTAGAACATTTGCTTGTTTCAGGTAACAGAGTAAATCCATTGCTTGTTATTCCATCGTGGCCAGAAGCCAAATTTATCATTCCTGAGCCCCATTTTCCTATACAATCAGAGGCAATGAATAAAAATAACTTAAAAAATCATTCCAAACTGTATAAAAAAATAGAAAGGTAAAGTGTTAGTTACTTAATGGAGTCATACACTTAGGAATATCACATAAGGCTGTAGAGAATCAGAAGATTAATGGGACAAATTAAAGAATTTATTTTTACAAAATCTTAGCTTCTGTATAACATAATAAATTAGGGTATTGTCTTTTTGCCACATGGGATGTTGGAAGAGAACACATTATTTAGGCTGTAAAAAGTTCAAGCTGATGGGTTTTCACTGCTTTAACAATTAAATTATCTTGGCAGTTGATCGGTCTGTTGGTTGTTATGAAATACATTGTGCAACTGTCCCTTAATCCTTGCATGGTGACATGCCGGTACATCTCACTCTCACTTGGGAACTTGGATGGGCACCATGATGTTCCTTTGGTTACTGGATTGTTATTGAGTTCTATTTCTCTCCCATAGAGTGGGGACTATGCTATTACATTGGAGAAGAAGTCAGCCAAGGTAGAGGAAAGTTGAGTTCTCAAATGGCCTGTGTTCCAACTGACTGAGAGCCCCTCGAAAGAGCTTCTGAGCCAGTGCAAAAACAACCTCTCATTCAGCTATCATCTTAGCACATGTACAGGACCATAGATTCCTAATTGATTTAATAACTATCTTAAGTTCAACAATTTTCAATGCCTATATCCAACCTATTTGTTTGGATTAGAAACTTGGGCATAAAGTGATTAGGAATTATTTGCTCAAAGTGTGCTAAAGAAAAAAATGTAATTTTTCCCATTTAACTCCAGGAACAAACGCTAATTGTCTCTGCCTTTGCTTTTTCCACTCACCAAATCTCAGTCATAATAGTAACTATTAAAACAACAACAAAAAATTGTCTGTTTTGTCCCAAGCATTGTGCTAAGTGCTAAGAAAATAGACAAAAATAAGATAATATGGTTCCAGCATTTTAAGAACTTACAGAATGGTTTAGAATACCTAAAATTAGAATATACACTTTATTCAGTTACTTCCCTCCCGCCCGAATCAGTCAAGAGCAAGTATAAACAAATCATGAGGAATTGTATGGCTTTAATTTTCTTATAACTTTTATGCAAGCCCATCTCAAATATTTTTCAGGTGGGAGGAGATTGGTTTTGGTATAAATAATTAAATCTGGTTGAATTCCCCAGAATCTAGTGAGAATAGCATGACATGATGGAACAAAGCCTGAATTGAGATCAGAAGGCATTGCTTTTTTTCCTGATGAAGCCACTCACTAGCTAAGCGAGTTTAAGGAAGTCTCTTAGTCTCAGAGCCTCATTTCCTACAATTGTACATTGGGGATTGAAGACATTAATGACGTAAATTTCAAACAAAATTGGAAGCACAAAATAATGTATGTAAACGTTTTTATAAAATTTTAGTGTTTGAGAAATTAAGGGACTATGTAAAATGTGACCTTGATGTAAAGATAGACAAATAGATCAGTGAACAGAATAGAGTTCAGAAATAGAACCAAGAGTCATAAAAAGAGAAGGAGAAAACAAGCCACAGACTGGGCCAAAATATTCAAGAAGCATGTAATGATAATGGATTTGTATCCAGCCTATATAAAGAACTTTCAAAATCCATTGGTAAGAAACCAAACAAAACAACAAAAAGGCAAAAATGTAAGCAGATATTTCACCAAAGACGATTTTTGTAGTTGGCAAGTAAGCCCATGAAATGATGCTTAATATCATTAGTCATTAACAAAATGTAAATCAAAACCCCAATGATATTTCTACAGGCATATTAAAATAATTAAAATTAAAAACACTGATGATACCAAGTGTTGGAGATGATATGGAGGAACTGGAACTCAAATGAACTGCTAGTGGGAAAACAAAATGGTGCAACAACTTTGGAAAACAGTTGTCAGTTTTTTACAAAATTAAATGTATACTAGGCATATGATTCAGCCACTGGGCTCTTAGATAGTCACCTGATAAAGAAAAATAGGTGTCCATACAGAGACTTAAATACTTATATCATAGCAGCTTTATTCATAGTAGTTAAACATTGGAGTCATCCAAACATCCATCCAAATGTGAAAGAACAAACTGTGGTATTCATACAATAGAATACTATTCAGCAATTCAAAGGAATTAATTCCTGATAAATGGTATAACCTGGACCAATTTCAAAAGAATTATTCAGAGTCTTTTAGGTTCCTGGACCCAATTCCAATGTCTGTGCTGGCGGCAGTGAATGGGGGACTCCCACACATCACCAAGCAGTTCTTGGACACCAGCAGGGTGTCTGAGAATTCAACTCAATCCTGACACTATCAGCCCAGAGATATCATCAGATTTCACAGGTTGAGGGCTCAGTCCTACAAGACTTCCTACACACCCTTCTCCCAATTTCAGATTCCAGCTGCAAACCCAGGCTGTTACCTGTGCTTCCTCTGACCAACTGGCTATAAATCAGAGGTTCCCATAACCCCCTCCCGTGTTTGACTAATTTGCTAGAGAGGTTCACATAACTCAGAGAAACATTTCACCTACTAGATTACCAGTTTATTACAAAAGGATATAACTCAGAAACAGCCAGATGGAAGAGATGCATATGGTAAGGTATGGGGATAGGGCACAGAGCTTCCATGCTCTCCCCAGGTGCACCACTCTCCTGCACCTCCACAAATTCGCCAACATGGAAGCTTTCTGAACCCTGTCCTTTTGGGCTTTTATGGAAGCTTCATTACAGAGATACAACTGATTAAATCCTTGGGCATTGATGATTGATTCAACCTCCAGACCTTCTCCACTCCTGGAAGGTTGGTGGGGGTGGGGGGATGAGACTGTATAATTCCATTTACACAAAATTCTAGGAAATTTAAAGTAATATAGAACGACAGAAAGTAGGTCAATTGTTGCTTGGGAAGAGGGGAGAGGGAACAGCAAGAGGGATTAAATCTATTAGCAAGAGGTAATGGATTTTTTTCATTTTCTTTTTTTTAACATTTTTATTGGAGTATAATTGCTTTACAATGGTGTGTTAGTTTCTGCTGTATAACAAAGTGAATCAGCTATACATATACATGGATCGCCATATGTCCTCCCTCTGTGTCTCCCTCCCACCCTCCCTATCCCACACTTCTAGGTGGTCACAAAGCACTGAGCTAATATCCCTGTGCTATGTGGTTGCTACCCACTAGCTATCTATTTTAAATTTGGTAGTGTATATATGTCCATGCCAATCTCTCACTTCGTCCCAGCTTACCCTTTGCCCTCCCCGTGTCCTAAGTCCATTCTCTACGTCTGCGTCTTTATTCCTGTCCTGGCCCTAGGTTCTTCAGAATCAACTGTTTTTCTTTTTTCTTTTTTTTAGATTTCACATATATGTGTTAGCATACGGTATTTGTTTTTCTATTTCTGATGTACTTCACTCTGTATGACAGATTCTAGGTCCATCCACCTCATTAAAAATAACTCAATTTCGTTTCTCTTTATGGCTGAGTAATATTCCATTGTATATATGTGCCACATCTTCTTTATCCATTCATCTGTCGATGGACACAGGTTGCCTCCATATCCTGGCTATTGTAAATACAGCTGCAATGAACATTGTGGTACATGACTCTTTTTGAATTATGGTTCTCTCAGGGTATATACCCAGTAGTGAGAATGCTGGGTCATATGGTGGTTATATTTTCAGTTTTTTAAGGAACCTCCATATTGTTCTCCATCGTGGCTGTATCAGTTTACATTCCCACCAACAGTGCAAGAGGGTTCTCTTTTCTCCACACCCACTCCAGCATTTATTGTTTGTAGATTTTTGGATGATGGCCCTGTTGACTCGTGTGAGATGATACCTCATTGTACTTTTGATTTGCATTTCTCTAATGATTAGTGATGTTGAGCATCCTTTCATGTGCTTGTTGGCATACTGTATATATTCATTGGAGAAATATCTATTTAGGTCTTCCACCCATTTTTGGATTGAGTTGTTTGTTTTTTTGATACTGAGTTGCATGAGCTGCCTGTAAATTTTGGAGATTAATCCCTTGTCAGTTGCTTCATTTGCAAATATTTTCTCCATTCTGAGGGTTATCTTTTGGTCTTGTTTATGATTTCCTTTGCTGTGGAAAAGCTTTTAAGTTTAATTAGGTCCCATTTGTTTATTTTTGTTTTTATTTGCATTTCTCTAGGAAGTGGGTCAAAAAGTATCTTGCTTTGATTTATGTCATAGAGTGTTCTGCCTATGTTTTCCTCTAAGAGTTTTATAGTGTCCGGTCTTACATTTAGGTCTCTAATCCATTTTGAGTTTATTTTTGTGTATGGTGTTAAGGAGTGTTCTAATTTCATTCTTTTACATGTAGCTGTCCAGTTTTCCCAGCACCACTTATTAAAGAGACTGTCTTTTCTCAATTGTATACTCTTGCCTCCTTTATCAAAAATAAGGTGACCATACGTGCATGGGTTTATCTCTGGGCTTTCTATCCTGTTCTGTTGATGTATATTTCTGTTTTTGTGCCAGTACCATACTGTCTTGATTCCTGTAGCTTTGTAGGATAGTCTGAAGTCCAGGAGCCTGATTCCTCCAGCTCCGTTTTTCTTCCTCAAGATTGCTTTTTTTATTCGGGGTCTTTTGTGTTTCCATACACAATGTGAAATTTTTTGTTCTAGTTCTGTGAAAAATGCCATTGGTAGTTTAATAGGGATGGCATTGAATCTGTCGATTGCTTTGGGTTGTATAGTCATTTTCAAAATTTTGATTCTTCCAGTCCAAGAACATGGTATATCTGTCCATTTGTTTGTATCATCTTTAATTACTTTCACCAGTGTCTTATAATTTTCTGCATACAGGTCTTTTGTCTCCTTAGGTAGGTTTATTCTTAGGTATTTTATTCTTTTTGTTGCAGTGGTATATGGGAGTGTTTCCATAATTCCTCTTTCAGATTTTTCATCATTAGTGTATAGGAAAGCACGAGATTTCTGTGCATTAATTTTGTATCCTGCTACTTTACCAAATTCATTGATTAGCTCTAGTAGTTTCCTGGTAGCATCTTTAGGATTCTCAATGTAGAGTATCAGGTCATCTGCAAACAGTGACAGCTTTACTTCTTCTTTGCTGATTTGGATTCCATTTATTTTTTTTCTTCTCTGATTGCTGTGGCTAAAAGTTCCAAAACTATTTTGAATAATAGTGGCGAGAGTGGGCAACTTTGTCTTGTTCCTGATCTTAGTGGAAATGGTTTCAGTTTTTCACCATTGAGAACAATGTTGGCTGTGGGTTTGTCATATATGGCCTTTATTATGTTGAGGTAAGTTCCCTCTATGCCTACTTTCTTGATGGTTTTTATCATAAATCGGTGTAGAATTTTGTTGAAAGCTTTTTCTGCATCTATTGAGATGATAATATGGTTTTTCTCCTTCAATTTGTTAATATGGTTTATCACATTGATTGCTTTGTGTATATTGAAGAATCCTTCCATTCTTGGGATAAACCCCAGTTGACCATGGTGTATGATCCTTTTAATGTGCTGTTGGATTCTGTTTGCTAGTATTTTGTTGAGGATTTTTGCATCTATGTTCATCAGTGATATTGGCCTGTAGTTTTCTTCCTTTGTGACATCTTTGTCTGGTTTTGGTATCAGGGTGATGGTGGCCTTGTAGAATGAGTTTTGTAGTGCTCCTCCCTCTGCTATATTTTGGAAGAGTTTGAGAAGGATAGGTGTTAGCTTTTCTCTAAATGTTTGATAGAATTCGCCTGTGAATCCATCTGGTCCTGGGCTTTTATTTGTTGGGAGATTTTTAATCACAGTTTCAATTTCAGTGCTTGTGATTTGTCTGTTTTTGTTTTCTATTTCTTCCTGGTTCAGTCTCAGAAGGTTGTGCTTTTCTAAGAATTTGTCCATGATCCTTTGTATTTCTGCAGTGTCAGTTGTTACTTCTTTTTTCATTTCTAATTCTATTGTTTTGAGTCTTCTCCTTTTTGTTCTTGATGAGTCTGACTGATGGTTTATCAATTTTGGTCATCTTCTCAAGGAACCAACTTCTAGTTTTATTGATCTTTCCTATTGTTTCCTTCACTTCTTTTTCATTTGTTTCTGATCTGATCTCTATGATTTCTTTCCTTCTGCTAACTTTGGGGATTTTTTGCCCTTCTATCTCTAATTGCTTTAGGTGTAAGGTTAGGTTGTTTATTTGAAATGTTTCTTGTTTCTTGAGGTAGAATTGTATTGCTATAAACGTCCCTCCTAGAACTGCTTTGCTGTCTCCCATAGGTTTTGGGTCATCGTTTTCTCATTGTCATTTGTTTCTAGGTATTTTTTTAAGATTTCCCCATTGATTTCTTGAGTGATCTCTTGGTTATTTAGTAGTGTATTGTCTAGCCTCCATGTGCTTGTAGTTTTACAGATTTTTTTCCTGTAATTGATATCTAGTCTCATAGTGTTGTGGTCAGAAAAGATACTTGATACAATTTCAATTTTCTTAAATTTACCAAGGCTTGGTTTGTGACCCAAGATATGATCTATCCGGGAGAATGTTACATGAGCACTTGAGCAGAAAGTGTATTCTGTTGTTTTTGGATGGAATGTCCTATAAATATCAATTAAATCCATCTTGTTTAATGTATCATTTAAAGCTTATGTTTCCTTATTTATTTTCATTTTGGATGATCTGTCCATTGGTGAAAGTGGGGTGTTTACGTCCTCTACTATGACTGTGTTACTGTCGATTTCCCCTTTTATGGCTGTTAGCCTTTGCCTTATGTACTGAGGTGCTTCTATGTTGGGTGCATAAATATTTACAATTGTTATATCTTCTTGGATTGATCCCTTGATCATTATGTAGTATCCTTCTTTGTCTCTTGTAATAGTCTTCATTTTAAAGTCTATTTTGTCTGATATGAGAATTGCTACTCCAGCTTTTTTTTGATTTCCATTTGCATGGAATATCTTTTTCCATCCCCTCACTTTCGGTCTCTATTTCTCACTAGGTCTGAAGTGGGTCTCTTGTAGAAAGCATATATACACGTCTTGTTTTTTTATCCATTCAGCCAGTCTATGGCTTCTGGTTGGAGCATTTAATCCATTTATATTCAAGGTAGTTATCGCTATGTATGTTCCTATTACCGTTTTCTTAATTGTTTTGGGTCTGTTTTTGCAGGTCTTTTCCTTCTCTTGTGCTTCCTACCTAGAGAAGTCCCTTTAGCATTTGTTGTAAAGCTGGTTTGGTGGTGCTGAATTCTCTTAGCTTTTGCTTGTCTGTAAAGCTTTTAATTTCTCCATCGAATCTGAATGAGATCCTTGCTGAGTAGAGTAATCTTCGTTGTAGGTTTTTCCCTTTCATCACTTTAACTATGTCCTGCTACTCCCTTCTGGCTTGCAGAGTTTCTGCTGAAAGATCAGCTGTTAACCTTATGGGGATTCCCTTGTATGTTATTTGTTGTTTTTCCCTTGTTGCTTTTAATATTTTTTCTTTGTATTTAATTTTTGATAGTTTGAATAATACGTGTCTTGGCGTGTTTCTCCTTGGATTTATCCTGTATGAGACTCTCTGCACTTCCTGGACTTGATTATTTCCTTTCCCATATTAGGGACATTTTCAACTATAATCTCTTCAAATATTTTTTCAGTCCCATTCTTATTCTCTTCTTCTAGTACCCCTATAATTCAAATGCTGGTGCGTTTAATGTTGTCCCAGAGGTGTCTGAGACTGTCCTCAATTCTTTTCCTTCTTTTTTATTTATTCTGCTCTGTGGTAGTTATTTCCACTATTTTATATTCCAGGTCACTTATCCGTTCTTCTGCCTCAGTTATTCTGCTATTGATTCCTTCTAGAGAATTTTTAATTTCATTTATTGTGTTGTTTATCATTGGCCGTTTTCTCTTTAGTTCTTCTAGGTCCTTGTTAAGTGTTTTTTGTATTTTCTCCATTCTATTTCCAAGAGTTTGGATCATCTTTACTATCATTACTCTGAATTCTTTTTCAGGTAGACTGCCTATTTCCTCTTCATTTGTTTAGTCTGGTGGGTTTTTACCTTGCTCCTTCATCTGCTGTGTGTTTCTCTGTCTTCTCTTTTTGCTTAACTTGCTGTGTTTTTTATCTCCTTTTTGCAGGCTGCATGTTCATAGTCCCTGTTGTTTTTGGTGTCTGCCCCCAGTGGCTAAGGTTGGTTCAGTGGGTTGTGTAGGCTTCCTCGTGGAGGGGACTGGTGCCTGTGTTCTGGTGGATGAGGCTGGATCTTGTTTTTCTGGTGGGCAGGACCGTGTCCAGTGTTGTGTTTTGGGGTGTCTGTGACCTTATGATTTTATGCAGACTCCCTGCTAATGAGTGGGGTTGTGTTCCTGTCTTGCTAGTTGTTTGTCATAGGGTGTCCAGCACTGTAGCTTGCTGGTCATTGAGGGGAGCTGGGTCTTAGCTTTGAGGTGGAGATCTCTGGGAAATCTTTCACCATTTGATATTATGTGGAGCTGGGAAGTCTCTGGTGGACCAATGTCCTGAACTTGGCTCTCCCACCTCAGAGGCTGAGGCTTGACACCCAGCCAGAGCACCAAGACCCTGTCTGCCACATGGCTGAGAAGGAAATGGAGAAAAAAGAAAGAAAGAAGAGAAAAATAAAATAAAATAATTAAAATAAAAAAATTTTTAATTATTAAAAATAAAGAAAAAATTAAAAAGTAATAAAAAAAAAAGAAAGACAGAAGAGAGCAACCAAAAAACGTATCCACCAATGATAACAAGCTCTAGAAAACTATACTAAAAAAAAACAAAAACAAAAACAGCAGACAGAACTCTTGGACAAATGGTAAAGCACAGCCACACAGTCAAAATTACACAAAGTCTGCTGCCTCAATTTTGGGATGATTCATTGTCTCTTCAGGTATTCAGAGATGCAGGGTACATCAAGTTGACTGTGGAGATTTAATCTGCTGCTCCTGAGGCTGCTGGGAGAGATTTCCCTTTCTCTTCTTTTTTAGCACAGCTCCCGGGGTTCAGCTTTGGATTTGGACCTGCCTCTGCGTGTAGGTTGCCTGAGGGCGTCTGTTCTTCGCTCAGACAGGACGGGGTTAAAGGAGCAGCTGATTCGGGGGCTCTGGCTCACTCAGGACGGGGGAAGGGAGGGGTATGGATGCGGGGTGAGCCTGCAGTGGCAGAGGCCGGTGTGACGTTGCACCAGCCTGAGGTGTGCCGTGCGTTCTCCCGGGGAATTTGTCCCCGGATCACAGGACCCTGGCAGTGGCAGGCTGCACCGGCTCCCGGGAGGGGCGGTGTGGAGAGTGACCTGTGCTCGCACACAGGCTTCTTGGTGGCGGCAGCAGCAGCCTTAGTGTCTCCTGCCCGTCTCTGGGGTCCACGCTGATAGCCGCGGCTCGCACCCATCTCTGGAGCTCGTTTAGGTGGCACTCTGAATCCCCTCTCCTTGCGCACCAGGAAACGATTTTCTCTTGCCTCTTGGGCAGGCCCAGACTTTTTCCCGGACTCCCTCCTGGTTAGCCGTGGCGCACTAGCCCCTTCAGGCTGTGTTCACGCCGCCAACCCCAGTCCTCTCCCTGCGATCTGACCGAAGCCCAAGCCTCAGCTCCCAGCCCCCACCCGCCCCTGCGGGGGAGCAGACAAGCCTCTCGGGCCGGTGAGTGCTGCTCGGCGCCAATCCTCCATGCGGGAATCTCTCCGCTTTGCCCTCCGCACCCCTGTGGCTGCGCTCTCCTCTGTGGCTCCGAAGCTTCCCCCTCCGCCACCCGCAGTCTCCACCCACGAAGGGGCTTCCTAGTGTGTGGACACCTTTCCTCCTTCACAGCTCCCTCCCTCTGGTGCAGGTCCCATCCCTATTCTTTTGTCTCTGTTTTTTCTTTTTTCTTTTGCCCTACCCAGGTACGTGGGGAGTTTCTTGCCTTTTGGGAGGTCTGAGGCCTTCTGCCAGCGTTCAGTAGGTGTTTTGTAGGAGTTGTTCCACATGTAGATGTATTTCTGATGTATTTGTGGGGAGAAAGTTGATCTTCACGTCTTACTCCTCCACCATCTGGAAGGTCTCCCCTCATTTTCTTGATTATAGTGATGGTTTCATGGGAGTCTACATGTCATAATTCATCAAACTGTGTGCTTAAATAATACATTTCTTTATGTTGATTATAGCACAATATAGGTGTTAAAAATACAGATTGTGATTATAATCATTGGTTAATATATTCCTTATGTCTGCTATTTACAGGACCCACACTAAACAATTGGAAAAATAGACTTTTTTTTCATTTATCTCCAACATATTTTCCTCCAGTTTCTAGGTGTGAAAATTAATATAGAGAATCCTCACTAAAATGGAGTAGGGAGGCCAGAACAGGGAGCCCTCATGCACTTACCACTCAAACTCAATACAGATTTCACTGGAAGAGACAAACTGCATCTCTGGTAGGAAGTGACTAATTTGCCGCTCTCAACAGAAGGACGAGAGAGTTCTGTCTGAATGACAGTGGGACAGCTAATGAGAGACTGGAACAACTCAGCCAATGAAAAGCCACTATATTTTGAACTCCCAGTTTCCTCCAACAGACTTCTTGTTTGTACTAGCCCCTCCCACTTCCCCTTATCTGTACAAAAGTTTCCTCTCTTTTGTTTTACGCAAACTTGCATGAGTTTTGCTATAGTTGCATGTTCCAAATTGCATTTTTTTTTGTTTTGTTTTTGGCCTCACGGCACGGCATGTGGTATCTTAGTTCCCTTCCCAAATAAATCCATTTGCTAGTAAAATAACTGGCTGTTTCATTGTTTTAGATTAACATGTTTTTTTTCCCTACTGTTGTAAGTCTCCTAGGACACATGTTTTTATATTATCCTGCCCTAGTCAGAAAGAGTGGAGGGGAAGACACATGTTGCCTAGGTGCCAGGTATTCCACATAACATCCTTGAGACCTATTGTTATGCTTTCGGAGGCATTTCCATTTTAAATGGAAACCTGAGAAGCCTTACTTAACATAAAGCAATGCATTACACATGGTAAAATGACAGGTAGTATTACATCTTAGTAGAGTGTGGGTTGATTTAGGGAAGGAGGTCTCTAGGGTTATTTTCATTGATCAACAAATAACATATTCTTTTCTAAAGTTGGCTTTGAGTCCTAGTAATAACAATGCCTTATATTTGTATAGGATGTTAGTGATTACAAAGTGTTTTCACATTTATTATCTCATTCGTGCATGCAAAGTCCTTTTGAGGTGAATTAACTACAGTTTATGAATAATAAAGTTGACAGTTACCACAGTTCAACAACTTGCTTTCTATTCAAAAGCAAAAGTGGAATTTTAACCGAATTAATTTGACTCCTTGTTCAACAATCTATCATCCAAACATAGCTACATCCATTTGAAATGACAAATTCCTTGAAAGCAATGCGCTTTTGCTTCCTTTTAACTTCATAAGACCCTCCCTAAAGCAATCAACAATTTTGCTTGACTTATGGATTGAACTTTTGGCAATTTTAAATAAACGTTTAATTTCAGTGTATGGGAATGGAGATAAGAATCCTGCAAAATAATGAAGTGACTTATGGAAAATAAAATGCTATTGATCCTTGCTCTAAATCACTAAATTCATGTTTGATTTCTTCTTATTGAGTAAAGAAAAAGCGAGGATAAAGCTATGCAGTATGTATATGATTAAGGGGTGCAGCCATATTCCAACATTCTTGATCTCCACGCGACCTGTATTTTTTTCAAGAATTTGCTTACACAGCCAGTGATCATGCTCTTCACTACCTTCTCTGAGGATTCAAACCTCCCTCATTGTCTTGTCCATCATAGAACACAACTTCTATGCTGGAGATTGTGTGGTTCTTGTTGTCGAAGTAGAAAAAAAAAAAAAGTCTTTCACTTTAAGAAGCTACCAATCTAACTAAGAAGGGAAGATTTAAAAATTGTTAAAAACAAATAAACTAAAGATACCACTAGAATTTTAATATATCTTGCTTATTTGACAGAATTCTTAAAGAATCCATAAAATTACATTTTGTAATCACTTTTTTTCTAGATCAGGAAACTGATGCATAATAAACGGCCTTAGAAAACACAGTTAGAAAATGATGGAGACAGGCCTTAAATCTTAGTATGACTCCAAAATCATGATGATCTTTCCACAAATCCATAATGAAAAGTAAATACCCATGTATATACATTCTACTGATTCACAGACAAGTAACCAAGGTAATTCAAAGGAAAAAATATAGTCTTTTCAGCAAATTGTGTTAAAACAATCACACATCCACATGCAAAATATAAATCTCAGCCCTTACCTCACACCTTATACAAGAAATAACCTTAAATGTATCATAGACTTAAACATGTAAAAGCTAAAACTATAAAATTTCTGGAAGAAATGACAGGAGGAAACTTTGTAACTTTTGATTAGGCAAAGATTTCTTAAACTGGACACACACAGTATAACTCAGAAAAGAAAAAGCAAAATAAATTGAACTTCATCAAAATTTAAACATTCTTCTTCACAAAGACACTGTTAGAGAATGAAACGACAAGCTACAGACTAGGAGAAAACATGACCCAAACCCCTGTGTAGTAAAGGCATATTTAGATAATATATAAACACTCTTAAAAATTAATAATAAGAAGATAACCCAATTTTTAAAACGGGCAAAAGATTTGAACGTATACTCCACCAAGAAGATATGTAGATGGCAATGCTTGACATCATTAGTTATTAGAAAAATGCAAATTAAAACCACAATGACAGGGGATTCCCTGGTGGCTCAGTAGTTAAGAATCTGCCTGCTAATGCAGGGGACACGGGTTCGAGCCCTGATCCAGGGAGATCCCACATGCCGCGGAGCAACTAAGCCCGTGTGCCACAACGACTGAGCCTGTGCTCTGGAGCCCGTGAGCCACAACTACTGAAGCCCTTGTGCCCAGAGCCTGTGCTCCGCAGTGGGAGAGGCCTCTGCAGTGACAAGCCTGCACACTGGAACGAAGAGCAGCCCCTGCTCGCCACAACTAGAGAAAGCCTGCATGCAGCAATGGAGACCTAATGCAGCCAAAAATAAAATAAATAAATTAAATAAACCTATTTAAAAAAATACCACAATGACATCATTGCATATCTACTAGATATCTAAAGTTAAAAAAAAAAAACAAACACTGACAATACTAAGTTTGATTAGTATGTGATGCCACTGAAACCCTCATACATTGTTTATCATAATGCAAAATGATACAGGTATTTTAAAAATCGTTGGCATTTCTACATAGTGTTAAATATCTATATCTTATAACCCAGTAGTCCCACTCAGTATTATGACCCCCAAAAAACAGAAACATTTTCCACACAAAGATTTGTATGTGAATATTTGTATAAACTTATTCATAATAGTTAATTTTGGAATCAAGCCAAAGATCCATCACATAGTAAATATATAAACAAATTGTGGGATAGCCATATAATGGAATGCTACCTAGCCATTAAAATGAATGAACTGTTGATACATGAAACAGTATGGATGGATCTCCAAGGCATTATACCAGAAAACACATACTGTATGATTCCACTTAAATGAAATTCTGAAAAAAGCAAAAGTATAGAGACAGAAAATAGTAGGTTGGTGGTCACCAGGCATTGGGGGTGGAATATTATAGAGTTGACTACAAATAGTCATGAGGGAACTTTTTTTGGTAATGGAAATGTTCTATATCTTGATGGTAGTGTTGGTTGAATGACAGTCTATTTTTAACAAAGTTCACCAGTGGCACACTCAAAAAGGAGAATTTTACTATATATAAATTACCTTTCAAAAACCTGATTAATAAAAAAGGTGATACATATTAGTAAGTGCAAAAAGATTTCAGAGGAGGAAAGAAATCTAGAGAATAAAATAATCCACAAAGACTCCCTTGTGTGAAAAATGAGAGAGCTTTCCAGTGGGGAATGAGTGTGAGGAAAAGCACACAGATCACTGTTTACAGAAGAATGAGATGATTCATATGTTTGTTTGAACTTTCCTCCTGGGGAAGTAAAGGGGCCCTGGTTCTTTGTTCAATGAGGTTTGAGGTTCTAAGGGTCAGAGATGGGCACAACACTAAAAGTAAAATTAACCTAACTCTCAAACTGGAAATCAAATCACAAGGAAACTCTTCAAAGCAGTATCCAAGTTTGGCACATAGTCAAGAACTGATAGTATGAACAAAACATCAAAGTGTCTGGTCTTTAGACTCTGATCAGAATCAGGGGACAAGAAACTGGACAGCAATCAGGGAAATAAAATGGCTGTGAAGTTTACAAAGGTGAATACAAGGCTAGATCTGGAGAGATTCAGTCAGGGTCTGTGGGCACCTAGAATTCAAATATTTTTTTAAGACCTGACAGTCTTGTTCTATTGTAAAAAAGCAGCTATTGAGAACATTAAGTTGGTTCAGCTGAAGAGATAGTTCAAAATGGAGAGGAATGGGGGACACAATTACAGATATAATTTATCAAATCTAGTTCTGTCTATATTCTACTGAATTCAAATAATGCTAAAATGTAGGGTTTTATGGTGGTAATTCATGGGTTGACATTATAATATTTTATTAATAATCAAAACAACTTTCCGGGACTTCCCTGGTGGTCCAGTGGTAAAGAATCTGCCTTGCAATGCAGGGGATGTGGGTTCGACCTCTGGTCAGGGTACTAAGATCTCACATGCCACGGGGCAACTAAGCATGAATGCCACAATACTGAGCTTGCGTGCCTCAGCTAGAGCCTGCATGCCACAAACTACAGAGCCCATGGGCTCTGGAACCTGCATGCCACAACTAGAGAGAAGCCCATGCACCACAACGAAGAGCCCACACACCTCAAGGAAAGATCCCTCATGCCTCAACGAAGATCCCACATGCCACAACTAAGACCCAATGTAGCCAAAAAAATAAAAACAAACAAACAAAAAACAACTTTCCAAAAAGTTTCACTTTCTTGCATCCTATCATAATAATTGCTTGCACATATTCAGCAAAGTGAGAGATTTAGTGAGGTAATCAGTGACCTGGGGAGTGAAAATGTAGTTGGCTTGAGCTATGCTTACTTGGCCTTAAATTTTATTTCTTAAGCTTTAAGACTGATGCTAAGATTATTAAATGGTGAGTGTCATAGTGTGTTTCTCTGTTGTTTCCTGGAAGTACTGCTGACTGTTTCATTCCCTTTCTTTTCAGGGCAATTGCATGAATTTACTATGTTATTAAATTATTAATTCATTCAGTAAACATTTATTAAATATCAACTATATTCCTGACACTATTTTATGCTCTGAGGGACAGGGTAACATTGGTACAGTGTGGTGGGATTTGAAGCTTTAAAACACAAAAATGAATAGGATACCATATCTGCCTTCAAATTCTCATAATAAGATATATAAAAAAGATATATAGCTGTTGAATGTACTGGAATCTTACCTGTGCTTCAAGGATAGATATTAGATCATGAGCCATCTATTAATGACATAAATATATTGTTGTAAAATACACTACTAAAAGTGGGATCCTTATAATACTTTCTAGGGATTAGTATAGTATTCTCCATTCCTCCACCAATAAAATTTATAGTTAGATTCTGAAAGAATCAGAGCAGGTGAGAATCAACTTCTAAAAATTATTTGTTCAGTTTATAAAGGCACGTTGAACCAGCTCTTAGTTTCATTTATCTTGTCTATTGTCTTTTAAAAAATTTATTGTTATTTATTTCTGCTCTAATTTTTGTTATTTCTTTACTTCTACTAACTTTGGGCTTTGCTTGTTCTTTTTTTGTTTCTTAAGGTTCAAAGTTATGTTGTTTATTTGAGACTTTTCTTCTTTCTTCATTGATCATTATGAACTTACCATTTAGAACTTTCTTTACTGCATCCTATAAATTTTGGTATATTACTTTTCCACTTTTGCTTGTCTCAAGGTATTTTTTATTTCTCATGTGATTTCTTCTTTGACCCATTGGTTATTCAGTAGCATGTTGTTTAATCTCCACATATTTGTGAATTTTCCAGTTATTTACATGTAATTTCCAGTTTCACACCACTGTGGTTGGAAAAAAATGCTTGATATAATTTCAACCCTATTAAGACTTGTTTTGTGGCCTACCATGTGATCTATCTTGGAAAATGTTCCATGTGAACTTGAGAAGAATGTGTGTTCTGTTGTTTTTGGATGAAATGTCCTGTAAATATCTGTTAAGTCTACCTTTTCTAATATGTTGTTTAAGGCTGATGTTTCCTTACTAATTTTCTTTATGGATGATATATCCATTGATATAAGTGAGTTACTAAAGTCCTCTACTATTATTGTATTGCTATCTATTACTCACTTTAGGTCTGTTAATGTTTGCTTTATATATTTAGTTGCTCCTATCATGGATGAAAAAAATATTTACAAATGTTATAGCCTCTTGTTGAATTGAATCCTTTATCATTATGTCATGCATTTCTTTGTCTCTTACTACAGTCTTTATTTTAAGGTTCAATTTCTCTGATATAAGAATATCTTCTCCAGGTTTCTTTTGGTTTCCATTTGCATAGAATATCTCTTTCCAGCCCTTTACTTTCAGTCTGTGTGTGTCCTTACATCTAAAGTGTGTCTCTTATAGTCAGCATATAGATGAGTATTGTTTTGTTTCTTTTTAATCCATTCAGCCACTCTATGTCTTTTGATTGGAGAATTTAGTCAATTTACATTTAAAATAATTATTGATAGATATGTACTTATTGCCATTTTGTTAATTGTTTTCTAGTAATTTTTGTAGTTCCTATGTGTATCTTTACTCTCTTGTTCACTTCCTTTGGTAGTGTGCTTATATTCCTTTCTCTTTATCTTTTGTATATTTACTATAGGTTTTTGCTTTGTGGTTACCATGAGACTTACATATAACAACTTATATCTGTAACAGTCTATTTTAAGTTGATGACAAATTAACTTTGATCTCATTCTAAAGCTCAACATGTTTACTTTCTCCCCCTTTGCTTTATGTATTTAATGTCCCATTTTATGTCTTTTTATCTTGTATATTACTTAACTAATCATTGTAATCATAGTTACTTTTACTACTTTTGTCTTTTAACCTTCATAATAGCTTTATAAGTAATTAATCTACTACCTTTACAATATATTTAGTTTTCCATTGAGATTTATTCTTTCATATGTGTTTTGTTACTAATTAGCCCCTCTTTCTTTTCATCTTAAAGAAGTCATTTTAACACTTCTTGTAATACTGGTTTAGTGGTGATGAACTACTTTAGTTTTTGTTTGGAAGACTCTTTAACTCTCCTTAAATTCTGAGCCACAGCTATGCTGGGTAGATTTTTTTTTTTTTTTTCCAGCACTTTGAATATATCATGCCACTCCCTTCTGGGCCTTCAAAGTTTGTGTTGAAAAATCTTCTGATAGTTTAATAGGGGTTCCCTTGTATGTAACAGATTGTTTTTCTCTTGCTAAGTTTAATATTCTCTCCCCGTCTTTAACTTCTGACATTTTAGTTATAACATGTGTTGGTGTGGGCCTCTTTGGATTCATCTTATTTGGAACTTTCTATGCTTCCTGGAACTAAGAAATGGTTCCTTGAAAACATAAACAAAATTGATGAACTTTGAACTAGACTCACCAAGAAAAGAAAAAAAAGAGAGAAGATTCAAATAAATAAAATCAAAGATGAAAGAGGAGTATCACAGCTGATACCACAGAAGTAAAAAGAATCATAAGGGACTGCTGTGAACAATGATACACACAAAAAAATTGAGCAATCTAGAAGAAATGGATAAGATCCTAGAAACATACAACCTATCAGGACTGAATCATGATGAAATAGAAAAATGAACAGACTGATTACTGATAAGGAGATTGAATCAGTCATCAAAAACCTCCCAAAAAACTAGTCCAGGACCAGATGGCTTCACTGGTGAATTCTACCTAATGTTCGAAGAAGAATTAATTATCAATTTTTCTCAAACTCTTCCAAAAATTAGAAGAAAGGGGAACTCTTCCAAATACATTTTATAAGGCCATTCTGCTGGTACCAAAACTAGGAAAGAATGCCAAGAGAGTGAGAAGAGAGGAAGAGAGAGATAGATTATTGGGGGGAGGGGGCAGATTAAAGACCAATATTCCTGATAAATATAGATACAAAAATCCTCAAGAAAATATTAGTAAACTGAATTCAGCAATAGATTAAATGGTTCATACACCATGATCAAGTAGGATTTATTTCAGGGATGCAAGGATGTTTCAACATCTGCAAATCAGTTAATGTGATACACCACATTTACAAAATGAATAAAAATCATATGATCACCTCAATAGATGCAGAAAAATATTTGAGAAAATTCAACATCCATTTATGATTAAAAAGAAAAAAAAAAAAGAAAACCCTTAACAAAGTGTATGGAGGGAATGTACCTCAATATAATAAAAACTATACAGGACAAGGCCACAGCTAACATCATTCTCCATGGTGATAAACTGAAAGCATTTCCTCTAAGATCAGAAAAAAGACATGCATGTCTACTCTCACCACTTTTATTCAACATAGTATTGGAAGTCCTAGCCAGAGCAATTAGGCAAGAAAAAGAAATGAGTCATCCAAATTGGAAAGGTAGAAATAAAATTCACTATTTGCAGATGACTATACTCTATACAGAAAATGCTGAAGACTCCATCAAGAAAGGATAGAACTAAAAAATTAA
Organism: Balaenoptera acutorostrata; assembly: GCF_949987535.1. Classification (NCBI taxonomy): domain Eukaryota; kingdom Metazoa; phylum Chordata; class Mammalia; order Artiodactyla; family Balaenopteridae; genus Balaenoptera; species Balaenoptera acutorostrata. The sequence continues at coordinate 17,520,845 of NC_080080.1, read as the reverse complement.
TTCAGACTTAGCAGCCATCTTGGTTATCAGATTGGCCATCGCAGTATCACTGTGCTTGTGTTCAAGTGACCATTATTTACTTAATAACAGGGCCAAAAGGTTGGAATAGTGATCCTGGTAATTTGGATATGCCAAAGAGAAGTTGTAAAGTGTTTCCTTTAAGCGAAAAGGTGACTTAACGAGGAAAAAGAAATTGTATGACAAGGTTGCTAACACCTACGAGCAGGAATTTATTGCTCTGCCCTGAGGAGTGGGAGCTGTTTCACAGATGGCACTCTGATCATCAGCAGCCGGACTCCTAAATGTTAAAGCAGCATGGCTGACAGGTTCTTGGTGCTCCAGCCAGGTGTCAGACCTGAGCCTCTGAGGTGGGAGAGCCAAATTCAGGACATTAGTCCAACAGAGACCTCCCAGCTCCACATAATATCACGCAGCAAAAGCTCTCCCAGAGATCTCCATCTCAACGCTAAGAACCAGCTCCACTCAACGACCAGCAAGCTACAGTGCTGGACACCCTATGCCAAACAACTAGCAAGACAGGAACACAACCACACCCATTAGCATAGAGGCTGCCTAAAATAATAATAAGGTCACAGACACCTCAAAATACACCACAGGATGCGGTCCTGCCCACCAGAAAGACAAGATCCAGCCTCATGCACCAGAACACAAGCACATTTGAATTATAGGGGTCCTAGAAGAAGAAGAGAATAAGAATGGGACTGAGAAAATATTTGAAGAGATTATAGTTGAAAATGTCCCTAATTTGGGAAAGGAAATAATCAAGTCCAGGAAGTGCAGAGAGTCCCATACAGGATAAATCCAAGGAGAAACATACCAAGACACATATTAATCAAACTATCAAAAATTAAATACAAAGAAAAAATATTAAAAGCAACAAGGGAAAAACAACAAATAACATACAAGGGAATCCCCATAAGGTTAACAGCTGATCTTTCAGCAGAAACTCTGCAAGCCAGAAGGGAGTAGCAGGACATAGTTAAAGTGATGAAAGGGAAAAACCTACAACCAAGATTACTCTACCCAGCAAGGATCTCATTCAGATTCAATGGAGAAATTAAAAGCTTTACAGACAAGCAAGTGTTAAGAGAATTCAGCACCACCAAACCAGCTTTACGACAAATGCTAAAGGAACTTCTCTAGGTAGGAAACACAAGAGAAGGAAAAGACCTACAAAACCAAACCCCAAACGATTAAGAAAATGGTAATAGGAACATACCTATTGATAACTACCTTAAATGTAAATGCATTAAATGCTCCAACCAAAAGACATAGGCTGGCTGAATGGATATGAAAACAAGGCCCGTATATATGCTGTCTACAGGAGACCCACTTCAGACCTAGGGACACATACTGACTGAAAGTGAGGGGATGGAAAAAGATATTCCATGCAAATGGAAATCAAAGGAGAGGTGGAGTAGCAATTCTCATATGAGACAAAATGGACTTTAAGATAAAGACTATTACAAGAGACAAAGAAGGACACTACATAGTGATCAAGGGATCAATCCAAGAAAAAGATATAACAATTGTAAATATTTATGCAAGCAACACAGGAGCACCTTAATACATAAGGCAAATGCTAACAGCCATAAAAGGGGAAATCGACAGTAGCACAATCATAGTAGGGGACTTTAACACCCCCACTTTCACCAATGGACAGATCATTCAAAATGAAAATAAAAAGGAAACACAAGCTTTAAATGATACATTAAACAAGATGGACTTAATTGATATTTATAGAACATTCCATCCATAAACAACAGAATACACTTTCTTCTCAAGTGCTCTTGGAACATTCTCCAGGATACATCATACCTTGGGTCACAAATCAAGCCTTGGTAAATTTAAGAAAATTAAAATCATACCAGGTATCTTTTCCTACCACAGCACTATGAGATTAGATATCAATTACAGGAAAAAAATCTGTAAAAAATACAAACACATGTAGGCTAAACAATAAACTACTAAATAACCAAGAGGTCACTGAAGAAATCAAAGAGGAAATAAAAAATACCTAGGAACAAATGACAATGAAAACGCGATGACCCAAAACCTATGGGATGCAGCAAAAGCAGTTCTAAGAGGGAAATTTATAGCAATACGATCCTATGTTAAGAAACAAGAAACATCTCAAATAAACAACCTAACCTTACACCTATAGCAACTTGAGAAAGTAGAACAAAAAAACCCCAAAGTTGTCAGAAGGAAAGAAATCATAAAGATCAGGTCAGAAATAAATGAAAAAGAAATGAAAGAAACGATAACAAAGATCAATAAACTAAAAGCTGGTTTTTGAGAAGATAAACAAAATTGATAAACCATTAGCCAGACTCATCAAGAAAAAAAGGAAGAAAACTCCAATCAACAGAATTAGAAATGAAAAAGAAGTAACAACTGACACTGCAGAAATGCAAAGGATCATGAGAGATTGCTACAAGGAACTATATGCCCATAAAATGGGCAGCCTGGAAGAAATGGACAAATTCCAAGGAAAGCACAACCTTCTGAGACTGAACCAGGGAGAAATAGAAAATATGAACAGACCAATCACAAGTCATGAAATTGAAACTGTGATTAAAAATCTTCCAACAAACAAAAGCCAAGGACCAGGTGTACTCAGAAGACAAATCTATCAAAGATTTAGAGAAGAGTTAACACCTATCCTTCTCAAACTCTTCCAAAATATTGCAGAGGGAGGAACACTCCCAAACTCATTCTACGAGGCCACCATCACCCTGATACCAAAACCAGACAAAGATGTCACAAAGAAAGAAAACTACAGGCCAATATCACTGATGAACATAGATGCAAAAATCCTCAACAAAATACTAGAGAACAGAATCCAACAGCACACTAAAAGTATCATACACCATAATCAAGTGGGGTTTATCCCAGGAATGCAAGGATTCTTCAATATACACAAATCAATCAATGTGATAAACCATATTAAAAAATTGAAGGAGAAAAACCATATTATCATCTCAATAGATGCAGAAAAAGCTTTCAACAAAATTCTACACCGATTTATGATAAAAACCATCAAGAAAGTAGGCATAGAGGGAACTTACCTCAACATAATAAAGGCCGTATATGACAAACCCACAGTCAACATCGTTCTCAGTGGTGAAAACCTGAAACCATTTCCACTAAGATCAGGAACAAGACAACGTTGCCCACTCTCACCACTACTACTATTCAACAGAGTTTTGGAAGTTTTAGCCACAGCAATCAGAGAAGAAAAAGAAGTAAAAGGAATCCAAATCGGAAAAGAAGAAGTAAAATTATCACTGTTTGCAGATGACATGATTCTATACATAGAGAATCCTAAAGATGCTATCAGAAAACTACTAGAGCTAATCAATGAATTTGGTAAAGTAGCAGGATACAAAATTAATGCATAGAAATCTCTTGCATTCCTATACACTAATGATGAAAAATCTGAAAGAGAAATTAAGGAAACACTCCCATTTACCATTGCAACAAAAAGAATAAAATACTTAGGAGTAAACCTACCTAAGGAGAAAAAAGACATGTATGCAGAAAACTATAAGACAATGATGAAAGAAATTAAAGATGATACAAACAGATGGAGAGATATACCATGCTCTTGGATTGGAAGAATCAACATTGTGAAAATGACTATACTACCCAAGCAATCTACAGATCCAATGCAATCCCTATCAAACTACCAATGGCATTTTTCACAGAACTATAAAAAAATTTCACAATTTGTATGGAAACACAAACGACCCTGAATAGCCAAAGCAATCTTGAGAAAGAAAAACGGAGCTGGAGGAATCAGGCTCCCAGATTTCAGAGTATACTACAAAGCTACAGGAATCAAGACAGTATGGTACTGGTAGAAAAAAAGAAATATAGATCAATGGACCATGATAGAAAGCCCAGAGATAAACCCACGCACATATGGTAACCTTTTCTTTGATAAAGGAGGCAAGAATATACAATGGATAAAGGGCAGTCTCTTCAATAAGTTGTGCTGGGAAAACTGGACAGCTACATGTAGAAGAACGAAATTAGAACACTCCCTAATACCATACACAAAAATAAACTTAAAATGGATTAAAGACCTTAATGTAAGGCCAGATATTATAAACCTCTTAGAGGAAAACATAGGCAGAACACTCTTTGACATAAATCACAGCAAGTTCCTTTTTGACCCACCTCCTAGAGAAATGGAAATAAAAACAAAAATAAACAAATGGGACCTAATGAAACTTAAAAGCTTTTGCACAACAAAGGAAACTATAAACAAGACCAAAAGGCAACCCTCAGAATGGGAGAAAATATTTGCAAGCGAAGCAACTGACAAAGGATTAATTTCCAAAATATACAAGTAGCTTGTGCAGCTCAATATCAAAAAAAACAGGGGCTTCCCTGGTGGCGCAGTGGTTGAGAATCTGCCTGCCAATGCAGGGGACACGGGTTCGAGCCCTGGTCTGGGAAGATCCCACATGCCACGGAGCAACTAAGCCCGTGAGCCACAATTACTGAGCCTGCGCGTCTGGAGCCTGTGCTCCGCAACAAGAGAGGCCGCGATGGTGAGAGGCCCGCGCACCGCGATGAAGAGTGGTCCCCACTTGCCGCAACTAGAGAAAGCCTTTGCACAGAAACGAAGACTCAACACAGTCATAAATAAATAAATAAATAAATAAATAACGTGAATTTCTAAAAAAAAAAAAAACAAACACCCTAATCCAAAAATGGATGAAAGACATAAATAGACATTTCTCCAAAGAAGATATAAAGATTGGCAACAAACACATGAAAGAATGTGCAACCTCCACCAATCATTAGAGAAATGCAAATCAAAACCACAATGAGATATCACCTCACACTGGTCAGAATGGCCATCAACAAAAAATCTACAAACAATAAATGCTGGAGAGGGTGTGGAGAAAAGGGAACCCTCTTGCACTGTTGGTGGGAATGTAAATTGATATAGTCACTATGGAGAACAGTATAGAGGTTCCTTAAAAACTAAAAATTGAGCTACCATACGACCCAGCAATACCACTACTGGGTGCATGCCCTGAGAAAACCATAATTCAAAAAGAGTCATGTACCACAATCTTCATTGTAGCTCTATTTACAATAGCCAGGACATGGAAGCAACCTAATTGTCCATCGACAGATGAATGGACAAAGAAGATGTGGCACATATATACAATGGAATATTACTCAGTGATAAAAAGAAATGAAATGAGTTATTTGTAGTGAGGTGGATGGACATACAGCCTGTCATACAGAGTGAAGTAAGTCAGAAAGAGAAAAACAAATACCGTATGCTAACACATATATATGGAATCTGAAAAAAAAAAAAAGTTCTGTAGAACCTAGGAGCAGGACAGGAATAAAGATGCAGACGTAGGGAATGGACTTGAAGACACTGGGAGGCAGAAGGGTAAGCTGGGACAAAGTGAGAGAGTGGCATGGACATATATACACTACCAAATGTAAAATAGATAGCTAGTGGGAAGCAGCCACACAACACAGGGAGATCAGCTCAGTGCTTTGTGTCCACCTAGAGGGGTGGGATAGGGAGGGTGGGAGGGAGATGCAAGAGAGAGGAGATATGGGGATACATGTATATGTGTAGCTGATTCACTTTGTTATAAAGCAGAAACTAACACACCATTGTAAAGCAATTATACTCCAATAAAGATGTTTGAAAATATATGAATTCAGTAAAGTGGCAATATACAAATTCTATAATCCAAAATCTGTTGCATCTTTACACTAATAATGAACTATCAGAGAGAGAAATTAAGAAAAAATCCCAATTACAATTGCAGTAAGGAGAAGAAAATACCTAGGAAAAAATTTAACCAAGGAGGTTAAAGACCTATATATTAAAAACTACAAAACAATAATGAAAGAAGACACAAATAAATGGAAATATATTCCATGTTAATGGACTGGAAGAATCATTATTGTTAAAATGTACAAACTGCCCAAAGCAATATACAGATTCAGTGCAATCCTTATCAAAATTGCAATGGTATTTTTCATAGAAATAGAACAAACAATCCTACAATTTGTATGGAACCAAAAAGGTACCAAATTGCCAAAGCAATGTTGAGAAAGAAGAGAGAAGCAGGAAGCATCACGCTTCCTGATTTCAACTATATTACAAAATTATAGTAATTCAAACAGTATGGTATTCGCATAAAAACAGTCAATGGAACAAAATAGAGAGGCTAGAAATAAATCCACACATATATGATCAATTATTTATAACAAGAATATATGATGGGGAAGGGACAGTCTCTTCAATAAGTGATGTTGAGAAAACTGGACTGCCCCATGAAAAAGAATGAAACTGGACCATTATCTTACATCATACACAAAAATTAACTCAAAATGGATTAGACTTGGTCATAAGATCTGAAACCCTAAAACTGCTAGTAGAAAACAGAGGAAGTAAGCTCATTGATGTAGGTCTTGGTGATGATTTTTTTTATCTGACAGCAAAAGCAAAAGTAACAAAAGCAAAAATAAACAAGTGGGACACAGCATAGTAAAAAGCTTCTGCACAGGAAAGGAAACCATCAACAAAATGAAAAGGCAACCTTCTGAATGGGATAAAATAATTCCAAATCATATATCTGATAAGGAGCTGTTGGATAATATCCAAAATATACAAAGAACTCATACAATAGCAAAAAATCAAACAATCTAATTAAAAACTGGGTAGAATAGGAGACAAGGCATGAGAACAACAAACTCTTTCTAAACCTTGTTTGCTGTTGGAGAATTAATTTTTCATATCCCACCAGGTGAGACTTTTTCTGGATCAGGGTCCAGGGCTTCTGGGAGCAGGTGCATGGCACTCTTTGCTTGGTGGTTCTCAATAAAGAGGGACTGATTTGCATTTCTCTAATAATTAGCAACGTTGAGCATCTTTTCATTTGACTTTTGACCATCTGTATGTCTTCTTTGGAGAAATGTCTGTTTAGATCTTCTCCACATTTTTTGATTGCGTTGTTTGTTTTTAGATATTGAGCTGTACGAGCTGTTAGTGTATTTTGGAGATTAATTCCTTATTGGTTGCATCATTTGCAAATATTTTCTCCCCATTCTGTAGGTTGTCTTTTCATTTAGTTTATGGTTTCCTTTGCTGTGCAAATGCTTTTAAGTTTAATTATGTCCCATTTGTTTATTTTTGCTTTTATTTGGAATTAGCATATTAACATATAGTAACATATATATTAATATATATAAAATAGATAACCAACAAATACCTACTGTAAAACACAGGGAACTATACTCAGTATTTTGTAATAACCTATAAGGGAAAAGAATCTGAAAAAAAAATATGTATAACTGAATCACTTAACTGTACACCTGAAACTAACACAACATTGTAAATGAGTTATACTTCAATAAAAATTTAAAAATTAAATTTTATAAACTTAAAACAAAATAAATTATATTTAAAACACATACAAAGAAGAGGGACTTAAAATACATTGGGGTTAGGTGTCTATGAGTTGTTAGTTTACTTTTGGTTCTGTCTATATTTAGATTTAATTGTGCCATTCATTACATTGGGTTATGTAGTGTAGCCTAATGTAAAATAAATAAAATAGAGACTTTGGTGCGCAGTATCAAATGTGGTACCAGACATATAGTAATCATTAATAAATGTGAATTAATCACACTATTTTAGAAAACTTTATACGTAATTTTGCTCTATTCCTGCCTTTCTAAGTAAATGAGGGTCCTTTAATTTGTCTTTGAGTGACTATAAAAATGGGGATATATTGAGTTTCTGAGCAGATTAAGTGACACAAAGAGTAAGTGATTTAAAAGAATGCCTTACATGAAAAGATGCTCAACATCACTAATTATTAGAGAAATGCAAATCAAAACTACAATGAGGTATCACCTCACACCAGTCAGAATCGCCATCATCAAAAAATCTACAAACAATAAATGCTGGAAAGGGTGTGGAGAAAAGGGAACCCTCTTGCACTGTTGGTGGGAATGTAAATTGATACAGCCACTACAGAGAACAGTATGGCGGTTCCTTAACAAACTAAAAATAGAGTTACCATTTGACCCAGCAATCCCACTCCTGGGCATATACCCAGAGAAAACCATAATTCAAAAAGATACAGGCAACCCAGTGTTCACTGCAGCAGTATTTACAATAACAAGTACATGGAAGCAATCTAAATGTCCATCAACAGAGGAAAGGAAAAAGAAGATGTGGTACATATATACAATGGAATATTACTCAGCCATAAAAAGGAATGAAATTGTGTCATTTGCAGAGACGTGGATGGACCTAGAGACTGTCATACAGAGTGAAGTAAGTAAGAAAGAGAAAACCAATTATCGTATATTAATACATATATGCGGAATCTAGAAAAATGGTACAGGTAATCTTATTTGCAAAGCAGAAATAGAGGCACAGACGTAGAGAAAAAAACGTATGGATACCAAGGGGGAAAGGGGGGTGGTGGGATGAATTGGGAGATTAGGATTGACATATATACACTACTATGTATAAAATAGGTAACTAATGAGAACCTACTGTATAGCACAGGGAACTCTACTTGGTGCTTTGTGGTAACCTAAATGGGAAGGAAATCCAAAAAAGAAAGGATATATGTATACATATTCACTTTCCTGTACAGCAGAAAATGACATAACAGTGTAAAGCGACTATACTCCAACAAAATAAAAAATAAAATAAAATAAAATATCTTTTCTGGAAAAAAAAATAAAAGAATGCCTTGTTCATAGTAAGTACATGACCATATATATTAATTTTAATGCTTTGTACTACACTTTTTATTTTTTTGATAAAATTAATGTTACCCCCTATGGATAAAGAATTATTTTATGTATTTGACCTCAAACTGGTGTCCAAAGTAGACAAGACCAATGAAGTATAAACAGTATGCTTTTTAGCATCCTGCACGTACGAGGTCCTACTATAGTCATGTGTGTATTCATTCAACAGCTACTCCATTTATACAGATGACACCTAAATTTGTATCTTTCCTGGACCTCAGTCCTGTGCATTAAGCTGTCCATAAGACATCTTCATTTGGATGCACACAATCATCTCAGACTCATCATTTCCATATTGGAATTTAAATCCTGCGTTATCTATTCAGGGGAAATCATCATCATAAACTAGTTCTAAAGTGAGAGTTTATGAATTATTCTTGACTTTTTCAATAGTTACTTCTACTTCCAATCGTTAACCATGTATTTTAAATCTATTTCCTGTGTATTTTTAAAGCAATCCATTTTATTCACTCCATTGCCAGTAATTTAATACAGAATACCATAATCACTTGGCTAGATTACTGACACAGTCTTCCAATTATCTTTCATCCTTTGTAGTGTACTGTTCTCCTTATACACTAATATATTATCTCATTTTATAATTTGGGTGTTGATTGAATTTGTAAGCATCCATATTTGATTATGTCATTTTCACATTTAAAACCTCCTTGCTTTCAGGATAAACTTTCCTTGACATGGATTGTAAATGTTTATATGACCTACTCCCATTTTCTTCTCCAGCCCCATCTCACACAAGTCCTGATTTTGTACTCCAATCTCCAGTGATACTAAATGTCTTATAGTTTCTCAAGAATATGCCAAGCTGGCATTCCCTTTCTCTGGAACATTTTAATTTTTTATTTAACCACTCTCCTATAACTGTCTAACTTCTGGACACCACCTAAAAGGAGAAGAGAACATAGCTAGGGAGAAAATCTGGGAAGTTATGGAAGTAATCTAGGCACGTGGCAAAAATCTGTGGTCTAGAACTTTTTTAAATAAATTTATTTTTTTTATTTTTGGCTGCGTAGGGTCTTCATGGCTGTGCATGGGCTTTCTCTAGTTGTTGCAAGCGGGGGCTACTCTTCATTGCGGTGCACGGGCTTCTCATTGCGGTGGCTTCCCTTGTTGCAGAGCATGGGCTCTAGGAGCGCAGGCTTCAGTAGTTGTGGCACACAGGCTCAGTAGTTGTAGCTTGTGGGCTCTAGCGCACAGGCTCAGTAGTTTTGGTGCATGGGCTTAGTTGCTCCGTGGCATGTAAGATCTTCCTGGACCAGGGCTCAAACCCGTGTCCCCTGCATTGGCAGGCAGATTCTTAACCACTGCGCCACAAGGGAAGCCCTATAGTCTAGAATGTTAACTCCAGAAATGGAAGAGTAAAGATGAATCCTAGTAACATCTCAATGGATTCTATTGAAAAGTAATGAATAGATGAACTTCCAAGGAAACATCAAGGTTCTTTGAGAGAACACTGGTGATATTAGAAGAAAAAAGAAAACTGAGATGGGAATCTTCACATGAGTCTCTCCATGTATAAAATGGATATAATATTGTCTGCTTTACCGTTATCCTACAGAGTTATTGTGAAAAAAATATGACAACTGTGAAAGTGTTTTCAATTAACATATATTTCTATACAATTTGAAAAGGCTTTATTTCATGGATTGGCCAGACCACATGGTACTTAGGACTTTGGCATTCTTCTGTGTTCTGTGGAAATCTACATCCAGAATGCAACATCACAGAATATTCGCCTAGAAACAGAGGGTAACTGCTGCCAGAAAATTTACACACAGTTCCCAAAATATTCCATTTGACACTTTGATCACAAATGGTGGTATTTAGGTGCATTCACTGACAAATGGAGTTTTTCTGAGCAAAAGAGTTTTTCTTATAGGCAACTAAATAGTACTTGGTGCTAAGGTACAGTTCTGCATGGAGCCCTTGAAGCTGGAGTGGTGGAGAGAGTTCAGTGAGCAGTTCAACTGCTAATGCCAGGCTACAGAGACAGGAACAGAAAACTGGTGCCAGATTATTCATCTGGGTACTTTTCAGCCAGTTGGGAGAATACAAAAGAAAACAAATATATTTTTTTTTAATTATTTTTATTTATTTATTTATGGCTGTGTTGGGTCTTCGTTTCTGTGCGAGAGCTTTCTCTAGTTGTGGCAAGTGGGGGCCACTCTTCATCGCGGTGCGCGGGCCTCTCACTATCGCGGCCTCTCTTGTTGCGGAGCACAGGCTCCAGACGTGCAGGCTCAGTAATTGTGGCTCACGGACCCAGTTGCTCCGTGGCATGTGGGATCTTCCCAGACCAGGGCTCGAACCCGTGTCCCCCGCATTGGCAGGCAGACTCTCAACCACTGCGCCACCAGGGAAGCCCGAAAACAAATATTATGTCATAACTGGGCTCTATATTAAAACACACACACACATACACCAACTATGTGGTAAAAGAGGACAAGGAATCAATTATTTTTTCTGAGGTAAAGATTTTTAGATTGCAAAATGTGCGATTTAGCTTTCTGCATCTGGTGCTTCATTTTTAGGGCCTAAAGTATGCAGTAACATTTTCAAAACAAATCTTGCAATTTTTCAAACTGCATGGCTGTGGATCAATTTGTTTCAACATTAATTTACAAGGAAAGACATTCAGTAGAAGTTTCTTTGGAGTCATATTTTAGGATCTCAAAATTACTCTTATTATGTAAAAGACAATGAAAATTATAACTAATAATTAAGTAAAGAGAAGAAAACTAAGACTGTGAAGAAAAATCATCAGAAAATGATTTTGTTTACGACTATCACAATAAAAGCTCAGAATGAAAAGTATACCAAAAGTATAACTAAAAGAAGGAAAAATCTCTTTCAAATTTATTTTCTTCTTGTTTCTTTTCTTTCTTCTTTTGAGAAGTAACAGCAGCTTTTAATTGTTGTATGAGAGAAAAATATTTGTAAATTTAAAGGCCAGTTAGTTTTGATAAAGTGAGATCTTTGAGGATATTTTAAAGTATCTGTACTTTCTCTATGTCTTATAAAGAAATACATAATCTTACACATAAATTATGTAGCTGCCGTATGAATTTATATTTTGCTCCCTTTCTGTAACATGTCTTCCAGGTCAATGTATTTGTATGTATAAGTGTGCATGGCTGAAATTCCACATCTCTAATACTTGAAGCAATTTTGCTAAAGAACATGTTTTTAAAGAGTTCAGATATGACCAGATATAGGTAGTTCCAACTGGAATGACAGGTCTTCCACAGGCCATTCATGGAGGTTTCTTTGGCTATAGGAGTTCAAGTACTTCCCATTCTGAAGAAGCTTCTGGTTTATAAAATGCAGATGAATATGGCCATCCAACCCACCTCCCTGAGGTGTCCTGAGACAAAAGCAAATCCACATGTGAAAGGTGAAAGTACTCTGGGGCGGGGCAGGAGGAATTAGAAAGATTGCATAAGTCTAATAAGTGTTATGAAATTCAAACACTGAACAGAAACGACTCCCAAGGAATATTTTTTTGTGTACTTGAGAATATAAAATTATCAACCAAAATGATCTGAACAGAAATTTGTGAATTAGTTTTCACATTATTTCCAAATATTTTTTAGTAACCCATCGATTTGTATGCTGAAGCCATTTAGGTGCCTTGAACTAGAAACTACAGAGAAGCCATCATAGCAAGCATCTTGATTAGAATCTGTGACATGGTTTGTTGATTTGGCGACACAGATATACCCCCAAGTCACCTGGTGTCCTTCTGCAAACATGGTTTGCTGATTTGGTGACACAGATATACCCCCAAGTCACACAGTGTTCTTCTGCAGCATGATAACTGTACATAGGGAATTTTGTCTATTAACTGTTCAAAACTGGGGACAGGGCTGGACCAACACCAAAAAACTCACCTTCTAAAGTCATTGATTTTATTATAACTCCTTTGAGACTATTTGTATCACTTTCACTGGAGATATGCTTTAATCTTTGCTTTCACATACATTTCACATATTTTAAATTTCACTTTTATGAGATTCACTGGGGTTGACCTCCCTTGTATCCTCATAGTCAGTTTCATACTATAGATTTCAAGAAGAACCTCATCTGCAGTCTTGAATCTTTACCCACATTTCTATAGTTATTGACCCCTTATCTTTTATAAATGATTAAGATCATCTCAAACCATAGACTCCTTTTCACTTTTGTGTCCCCTAGAGTGGTTTTAGAAATGGAGGGCACTTCATGACCTCCCTCTTCTGTTTTTTGTCTCTAGAAATTGTGTCAGTTTTCTTCTGAAGAAGTAGCTAAAACATAACACTTTTTTTTTCCTGGACTCTTCTCAACTTCTCTTAGGGCAAATTCTTCATCTTTATCAACTGCACATCATTAATTGTGGAGCATGATGGGCTAAGTCAGTCTTAACCGTTGTACCACATCCTGAAATCCAACCTATGTTATCATTTTACTTTATTATGTGAAGTATTTCTGATCTTGAAAAATTGATTATAATTCTGTGTTTATCTTGGTACTATTGACATTTACCAGTACACGCATTTTCTTTTACTCTTTTGTGTCACAGATTACTCTCTTCCTAATCAGTCATTCCTATGGGCATAAAAAAGCATGTTTTAAGAGCAGAACTGTTTAAACAAACAAACAAACAAACAAAATGCACATGCAAAGAAATCTTGACCTCCTGATTCTTCTAGCTAGGATCCCAAGTCCCTGATACGTTTCAACACGAAGCTCTTTAATATCACCTAATCTTCCTGACTCCTCTTCCTTGCCATTCAGTCCCTTTCCAGAACACTCCGATGAGACTTTTAATCCCAACCTCTCACTAAAATCTCCCTCACCCAGGCCACCAGTGAACCCGTTATTGTCAGAACCCACGGGTAATATTCTGTCCTCCTCTTACCAAAACTCACATACTCATTTGAGTTGATGATCTTATTCCTTTGTTCTAAAAACATTTTCCTTTCTTAGTTTGTGTGACCCAAGCTTTTTCACCCTCACTGGATGCTCCTTCTCATGATCTTTTTCTGTCTCTCTTTTACATCTTCAATAAATTTTAGGGTGTTCCAGGGTTCTGTCCCCTGACACCATTTCTTCTCTATAGTCATAAATGCATATGCTTTATTTTATGCTTGCTTTTGGGAGTCCAGTAAGCATTTCAAAAGTATTTTGGCAAGAGCTATTTTTCTCCACATGCCCCGATTGACTCTTCCCACAAGCTTTCATTAATCAAAGTAAATGGCACTTTTTTTTCACTCAGTTGTTCTGTCTTAAAACCTAGAATTTATCTTGGATTCATCTATTTCCTTCATCTTGTACATCTAATAAATCAGAAAATCCAGGAGGATGTACCTTCATAATATACCCTGAATCTGATCACTTATCATTATTGACACTCCTGCAATCAAAGACATTTATATTTCTTACCTAGAACAGCATAGAAGCTTCCTATTGGTCTCCCTGCCTCCAATATTGCATCATCCTTTCATTCTATCTTTTATTCTATCTTCCACACACGAAAAGAAACTACCAGAAGTTATAAATAAAGGAAGGCTGGAAAATTAGGACTAATCAACACAATGGTAACTTAATTCAACACTTTAGGTTTATAGTAATTGTCGAAGAGATTGATAGTTTTCCACCACATCCAAACTGTCCTTTCTCCCACCCAGGATTAAAGACTACATTTTCTTCCACCTTTGGAACTACATGTAACCATGTGACCAAGTACCATTCAAAGTACTGTAAGTAGTAATGTCCAGTGGTAATTCTAGAAAGTTCCCTTAAAAAGGATTTCTTCCCAGTTTTGTCATCTTGTTATTCCTCCTTCTTCTGGGATCCAGCACTAATTTAAGCATCAGAACATCATCAACCATTTTTACTATGAAATGACCATGAAAAGAAAAACATGTTATAATGATAGACTGGAAAAATAGGGCCTTGTGTCCCCAGTAACACTATGGGGTCACCATATTAGCTATGTAATGTCTACTTTTGCACTTATTTACCCATGAAAGAGAAATAAACTTCCATCTTTTACAAACACTGTAATATTCTTGTCATTTTTATCTGAAGCTAAATCTAATTTGGTATAAATTTTCAGTTCTCAGATATTTTATAAATGCTAATAAACTGTCCATTTTTTAAAAAGAGGAAATTAATATAAGGCAAAAATAAAGCCCTGGTTATGAAAAAATATTTTAACAGGTTTTCTCTATGTAGGACTTCTCAGAACCTTAAATACTAACAAGCATGTTTAATCTCCAAGGAGGATATGTATCCCATATTTACCAGTAAATGGTGGAGTCAGGATACATGTTTTCTACAATAGAGTTTTGCAAAAGCTCTTTTATAGTTTACACATGCTATACTAATGTCCATAGTTTCTTTTTTTTTTTTTTTTTACTCTTTGTCACTCTAAATTTTATTTATGTCACCAAATTCTACTCTGTTTGTGAGAAAATATGGTCACTGATACCATGAGACACCCAGATCCCAGATATACTGCTGTGTGAGAAAGGAGCTTGGGGGTGGGGGGGAAATGTGTCCAATCTGGATCCAAATAAGAATCGAGAGAGAAAAGATTTCCTGTAGCAAAGTGCTTCTGATAAATAATCACACTACAGAATCTGCAACATATGAAAAATGGGCATCTGTAGAGAATAAACCAATAATTAGTGCCAATTTTTCCTAATAATAAGACACAGCAAACTAGAGGAAAGGAAAAAGGTCAATGCTAAGAAAATAAACTCACAAGTATAAAAAAAAGGGCATTTTCTGTTTGTTATTTCCTGGTTTGCTTTGGAATATTTCTTTTTTCATGAAATTTATTTTAGCTTGGCATCAGCCTGTGAAAAAGGTGATCTCTCAAACCAGAACATTTTCTCAGGCTTCTCCAGCTGTAAAAATAATGAGTGTGTCTTAGAAAAGAACCAAGTAGTTACCAAATATGGCCTCTGAGGATGAACACTCTGGCTGTAGTTTCTTCTCTGGCGATTTTCTAAATACTTAATGACTCTTTATTTCACAATTTCCAACTCCTTTTAGGCTAAGCTCAGTTCAATCAGCAAGAGTATTTACATTTTCAATACAACTCAACAGTAATTTATACAACATTTAATGTTTTCAGAGCCCTGTGTAAGATGTGCAGAGTGTACTGTATAAGAGATTACGTCCTTGTCCTCATGGGGTTTATATTCTGATTGGATTGGCTCATATGATATGAAACAGAACGTGTTCTGGACTGCCTGAGAGTAAAAGCAAGCACTTATAAATATGAGAGAGAGGGAGAGAGAAAGAGAGGGAGAGACAGAAGGGGGGGAGAGAAAATATCTGGGAGAGAAATAAAGGGAGGATTTAGAGAGCAGGGATTATGGAGAAAATCTCTGAAGTATAAGAAAGATTCATACGTCATATTCAGGGAGAACATGTCAAGCAAAGAGGCTCACATAGACACAGACATGATAACAAAAAAACCAAAGATACATTTGGGTAGTGTAAACTTGTATGTTTTATAAGGTCTCGTATTTGGTGAATATTTGATAGAAACAGGATATATTGTGAAAATAAAATAGGCAACAAAGGGATATTAAAGATTTCCAAGCATATTTAGACCTGTGGAACAGGATGATTGTCCTTTTGGAAACTTATAGAATGGAAATGATTGGGAGAAAACTGTAGGCAGAAATTGGAAGTAGAAAGAGGTTGCTGCAGTTGAAAAGTTAGAGAATCATAGGTTGAACTAGGAAGCTAGCAAGAGGGTATAAAAAACTGTTGAAGGCAAGAAACATTAAAGGCATAGAGTTATAGTATTTGACTTCTGATTTTATGTAATTAAGTGTTGGTTGCTGGGGTTGGATAAAGCACGGCAACATCAGTGGAAGAATCAAGTTTTACTCGGTTATCTGAGAGAAGTAGTCAATGTAGTGCACAAAATAACAATATACATTTTTTAATTTTTAACATCTTTATTGGATTACAATTGCTTTACAATGTTGTGTTAGTTTCTGCTGTATAACAAAGTGAATCAGCTATATGTATACATATATTCCCATATCCCCTCCCTCTTATGTCTCCCTCCCACCCTCCTATCCCACCCCTCTAGGTGGTCACAAAGCACCAAGCTGATGTCCCTGTGCTATGCAGCTGCTTCCCACTAACTATCTATTTTACATTTGGTAGTGTACATATGTCCATGCCACTCTCTCACTTCGTCCCAGCTTACCATTCCCCCTCCTCGTGTCCTTAAGTCCATTCTCTATGTCTGCATCTTTATTCCTGTCCTGCCCCTAGGTTCATCAGAACAATTTTTCTTTTTTTTCTTTTAGATTCCATATATATGTGTTAGCATATGGTATGTTTTTCTCTTTCTGACTTACTTCACTCTGTATGACAGTCTCTAGGTCCATCCACCTCACTACAAATAACTCAATTTCATTTCTTTTTATGGCTGAGTAATATTCCATTGTATATATGTGCCACATCTTCTTTATCCATTCATCTGTTGATGGACACTTAGGTTGCTTTCATGTCCTGGTTATTGTAAATCGAGCTGCAATGAACATTGTGGTACATGACTCTTTTTGAATTATGGTTTTCTCAGGGTATATGCCCAGGAGTGGGATTGCTGGGTCATATGGTAGTTCTATTTTTAGTTTTTTAAGGAACTTCCATACTGTTCTCCATAGTGGCTGTATCAATTTATATTCCCACCAGCAGTGCAAGAGGGTTCCCTTTTCTCCACACCCTTTCCAGCATTTATTGTTTGTAGATTTTTTTTGATGGCCATTCTGACCAGTGTGAGGTGATACCTCATTGTGGTTTTGATTTGTATTTCTCTAATTATTAGTGATGTTGAGCATCCTTTCATGTGTTTGTTGGCCATCTGTATATCTTCTTTGGAGAAATGTCTATTTAGGTCTTCCACACATTTTTGGATTGGGTTGTTTGATTTTTTAATATTGAGCTGCATGAGCTGCTTCTAAATTTTGGAGATTAATCCTTTGTCAGTTGCTTCATTTGCAAATATTTTCTCCCATTCTGAGGGTTGTCTTTTGGTCTTGTTTATGGTTTCCTTGGCTGTGCAAAAGCTTTTAAGTTTCATTAGGTCCCATTTGTTTATTTTTGTTTTTATTTCCGTTTCTCTAGGAGGTGGGTCAAAAAGGATCTTGTGATTTATGTCAAAGAGTGTTCTTCCTATGTTTTCCTCTAAGAGTTTTATAGTGTCTGGCCTTACATTTAGGTCTTTAATCCATTCTGAGTTTTTTTGTGTGTGTGTATGGTGTTAGGAAGTCTTCTAATTTCATTCTTTTACATGTAGCTGTCCAGTTTTCTCAGCACCATTTATTGAAGAGGCTGTCTTTTCTCCATTGTATATTCTTGCCTCCTTTAACAAAAATAAGGTGACCTTATGTGTGTTGGTTTATCTCTGGACTTTCTATCCTGTTCCATTGATCTATATTTCTGTTTTTGTGCCAGTACCATACTGTCTTTGAAACAACACAAAAGACACCACAAAACTATACCCATTATGTACACTAAAATGGTTGTCTTTGGGTGGATGGAGAAATGCAGAAAGATATCATGATAAAAGGAAACAAGTAAAGGAATAAAATATGGAGAAAATTGCATATTTTGATCAGATCTCAAAGGAAAATCTGAGAGATTAAACGCAAAAAGATTTCAACTTGTTGTAGGGCTGTAAATCACACTAAATATACTCTTGGCCATAGTTACCTTCTATGATGTGATTATATGCTATTGTATAATATCTTGAGTAAGGGGCATACCATGTAAGCCATGAAACCTGCCCCGTGTCTTCTGCATAACCCAAATGAACACATTTAATATTTATGCACAGAAAACTCTATAGACACAAAACTACTGGAGGTAAGGAAATGCGAGTTGAAGGAAAACAACAAAGTAAAAATAAAAAGGGAAAAATAAATAAATAAATAAATAAATAAAAAATTAAAAGGGAGAAGAAAACAAAGCAAAGAAGAGAAAACAGGAGAAAAGAAGAAAAGAAGAAAATTGTGGTGGGCATTGTGATGTACCACCCAGATCTTCCTTAAAGAAAGGACGAGCCTCAGCAACTGAGAGAGTCAATGCTTTTGAAAAACACGTCACTGCAGAAGTAAAAACCTGCTTTTCCAGCCCAACTCAAGATGTCTCTGAAGAATCATTCTAGCTCTGGAGTGCCCCACTGGGTTGTTCAAGGACATTTTGAGACGTGCTTCACAGCTCAACTTCTCCCCCTGCCCACTTCTGTTTGCTTTTCATCCCTTCCTCAGATGTTGGTTCTAACTTTTTAATGAATAACTTGCATGTTAAACTCCATCTCAGAGCCTGCTTTCCCAGAAGTCAGCCTGTCACAGCAATGTTGCCCATGTATTTTGTCTGCATTATGAACTATCCACAGAAAAGACATTATTCTGTATCCCTCTCTCCTTGAGTAGTATCACACTCACTTGCACAAACCATAAAGAGAATCAAGAAGATTAATCCTTAACCATGGATCTATTCTAGAACATAAGAATCAAGAATGGTGTTTAGTAGGCAGAACTGAGTAAAGAAGAAAAGGCACAAACGGAATAGCAAGATGAATCCTGGGAACAGTGTTGGATGGGGTGGTGGGGAAGGTTCATTAAAGGAATTGAGAGGTTATATGTTTGTGGTAGACAGAATAATGTCCTAAGATGTCTAAGTGCTAATCATTGGAACCTGTGACTATATTACCTTCCATGATAAAAGGGATTTTGCAGATGTGATTCAGTTAGGGAACTTGAGATGGGGAGAGTATCCTGGATGATTCAGATGAGCCTAATATAATTACAATTTTTCTTAAAAGTGAAAGAGGAAGGTAGGTTAGTAGAGTCAGGTGGAAATGTGATGAAAAAATAAAGGAGAGATGCAACATTCCTGGCTATGAAGATGGAGGAAGGTGGGTATAAACCAAGGAATGTTCTTGGTCCACAGAAGCTGAAATAGATAGATAGATAGATAGATAGATGATAGATAGATAAAATAAAAAAGCAACCAAGGAAATGAATTACCCCTTAGAGTCTCCATAAAGAAACATGGCACTGCTGGCACCTTAATTTTAGCCCAGTGAGACCTGTGTCAGACTTTTAATGAAGAGAACAGTAAAACAATAGATATGTGTTATTTTAAGCTACTAGGTGTATGGTAATTTTTCAGCAGCTACATGAAACTAATACAATGCTGATACCAGCTCTATGGCAAGTATGGGGAAGAGGAATAATACATTGGGCTAGTAGTAAAGGGGCTTGTGATTAAAATTTTTATCTGCCACTCAGAACTGTGAACTTCATCAGATCACATAGTATATCTGTACTCAAGTTTTACCATCTAGAACCTGAACAAATATAACTGCCATATGGAGCTTCTCTGAACCTGAGTGAAACACATGCTGGACACATAGCATGTGTTCAAAACAATATTGATGAACCCAAGTTCTTGTGTTAATTATGTATAGTATTCCCTTTTATCTCATTTTCTTCCTTCCTATGGGGCTCTTGAGCCATGCCCCCGTCCTTAGAAGGAACCCCAAAGAAGTGAAATCATAGGGACATTAAGCCTTCTTTACAACAGTCTTTGGATGTTTAAAGCGCAGGCAAGTTGTGGTCATTGTGAATCCTGATCATGTCTAAGAATATTTATTTTTTCCCAAATAAAAATGAGGGACAGGGATAAAGAAGAAAAGAAAATGCAATTTCATATCATCATTATTTGTCTCAATTAGCACTGGCCTTACCACTGAAGAGCATCTAATTCTTTATTAAATTAAGTTGGTATCCATGCTCTTTAACCTCATCTGGCAGCCCAGTGTCTGCAGAGTGGAAACTTGCCAACCAACATCTGGTCTGCATTTGTTTTCCTTAGATTTTTTTACTCTCCTCCACTCCCTCACCCATTCTACCATCCATGCTTTTCTAAAAATAGTAACCTGAATGGATGTAAATATCTCTTAGCATTTTACATTCAAACCTCTAGCCTGTAGTCTGCAAGGAGATCAAAGACACACCTGATTGACCCAGGGAGGTGTCAGAAATAAAACACCCCTATCTACATGTAAAGAGTGTTCAGCACAAATACATCAGAATTATTCTTTCAGTCTGAGAAGAAAGATGTCCTGTAAAATAAAATTTACAATATGCACTTATCTAATATAATGCATTTTCCTCTAAGGTAAAAGAATGGTGCATATGTCAGGAATAATAAAAATAATAAAATTAACTTGTATGTAAAAATGTGTCTCAACTGGTACTTGACTTGCTACAGAAAAGTATCTAGTAATTGAGGGACACCCCCCTGACTCCCTGAGAAGTTCTTCATGGACAGAAGAACAATGCAGTTACTTGACTCTTTGTCTTAGAGACCTGGTCAACCTTCGACCATAGTTTGAATTAGTCACATCGTGAAAAGAAAGCAATGGGTAAATCTAAAATATTCAGTTTTTAAAAATCACAATTGGAGCAACATCTGGGCTGAGGAAAAGGGAGCTCTTGGGAAATGTGGCTGCTCTGTCAGCACTGCATAATGCAAGAGAAGGATGGGAAACCGGAAGGAATTAGAATTGTTCTACGCGTAGGTGTCAGAATTCTACTGAAGTCCAACGGGTCTCAGTATTTTAAAAGCTGTATTTCATATGGGGCATTTGTAAATCGTGGCTTCTTGGCATGCCAACATATAAAAGTAAAATAACTCTTTTCCATCATCCTATCCCTCCATCTGATCTAATGAAATTAACTTTACACTTATATCCATTAACTCTTAGAATTTATATTTAACTGTGAAGTAGGCAAACCTGATTTAACTGACCCATATCCATGCACCATTTGCTTAGAAATTTCTTTTGTTTTTGAAGTACTTCCTTGTACATTGTCCCTTTTACTTTCAGTCACTATTCTTCATTCATGCCATTCTTCATATGTAGCGGGAAAGCTACACACCAATCTGTTTTATTTGGCTTCAGGAATTTCTATGGGAAAGAGTACTAAGGTTGACCCTTCTGGGTTGGCTCTTGGGCCAGGAGGACAGCAGTACACGTCTCTTTGTAGTTTACACCTTACACCTTAGTGAATATGCTCAGGTCATCTGGTTGGAATTTCTTCATCTACCAGTTTATGACCTTCAGTTCTAACTCCACCCATTTTTAAATCATTCTTTCTTGAGTCAGAAAGATATGTGTCTCTCCCCCTTTCTAAAAGTCATCCTTCAATTTGACTCTACATTCACTTTTTCCCATTTCTTTTGAGACATAGCTTTATCAA
The DNA here is from genome assembly GCF_949987535.1 of Balaenoptera acutorostrata. Taxonomy (NCBI): domain Eukaryota; kingdom Metazoa; phylum Chordata; class Mammalia; order Artiodactyla; family Balaenopteridae; genus Balaenoptera; species Balaenoptera acutorostrata. The sequence goes on along the minus strand of NC_080080.1, from coordinate 17,498,691 downwards.
TTATCTCATCTTTTGTTCGTATCCTCAGTCCTCTCCACCCCTCCTCCAAAGGTTTGTCTAAACTTTGTTTGGTCTCAAAATCAAAACCAAAAGCAAAACCAAAAAGTTTTCATGACTCTGCCACACCTCCATGTACTCTCTAATCTTTTAATTTCCAGTCACTGACAAGAAGTTTGTTCTAGATTTACTGCTTCAACTTCCTTCATGTTCCTCAATCATATTTCCAGAACTCTGGGAAGCCTGCACTTTTATCAATATTCTTCCAATTATTCAAATTCAGTGAAATTTCTCAGATTTAATTTTTCTTGAAATTTTCTCTATAAGACTTAAGTGTTACCACATTATCATAATTCCATTTCTGCTCTCCAGTAACTCCTTCTACAATTTCTCTTCTGATTTTCTTTTATCTTACTCTTGGTTTCTTCCACAAGGATAATTTATTCCATTTTATTTCCACAATATCTTCAGCAAATTTATGCATTATTTTTTTTTCCTTATAGAAGCCAACTATCCTCTGAAAGGAAGATTTTCAAAACTTCATCATAGCCTATGACCTCATTCAACCATTCAGTAACAATATATTTATATTCATTGAGTACCTTTTGTGATCCAGACATCATACTAAGTGTATTATAGGTAGTAAGTTGACATATAAACTCAGTCTGTTTAATTCCAGAGTCCATGCTCTTAACGACTACGTTATAGAAACTCCGATTAATATATCTTGCACTACGTATAGTACGGCAAACCAAAAATAACTACATTCCTGGACAAGAAATCAATTGTCTAATTCTCTTTGGAATTCCAGTCCTTTTTTTCTAACTTCCCAGTGATCTGCATGTGGTCTCAACACTGCAAATTCAACACACATAAATTTATCTCCCTAGAAAGATGTATTTTAATTCTAATTGTCCAACATGGATAATCGTACATAGAATAGATGAAGAAAGCATCACAACATCCCTTTCTTCTATGTTTTAAATTCCCACCAAAAGCCCCTACCTACCACCTTCCAGAAATAAAGATGGAAAGTACAATATATGAGCATAGATCTCACCACAAGATGGTGATTTTAGTTCATCTTGTTTTTACCTACTATGATTGAAAGAAAAAAAATATGGTTTCTTCAGAATACTTATGTGGAAATGTGACTCATGTTTTAGAATTTTCAAAGCCAATTTTCTGTATTATCATAGTTCACATTTCAGATGATTACAGATTGTGTTGTATTCTAAAGGGGGAAGACATTGTAATTTCAGTTGAGAAATGAATGAAAGAACATTATGTTGTGAGCCCCCAACCACATTCACTGTACTCTAGCTTTCCTACTAATTTTCCAAGAATCTCTAGTCCAAAATCTTGCATCAAACTTTGGCTCTCCTTACTCTCTTGAGAAATATGTCAATTCTTCCTTTTCATTATATTGTATTAACCTATTCCACAGATGTCCTATTATGGCCACTTGAGTTTAAGCTCTCATTACCTGAACAGAGAGAACCTGTTGCAGAGTCCATCCCTAAGAATACACAATTTACCGGAAGAGACAGGAATGAAAGCAATGACGTATATTACAAAGCAAAACAGAAATTATGTCAAAGAAAAATAAAACTAATTCTGGGAATGCTTGTGGTTGGCTTGGCACATTTTTAGCTACACATAAGTTGGTGTTTAATTTCATTTCATTATGCTCAAAAACTTCTGGTTCAGCTACTACAAAGGGCTAAGAACTAGTCTCTTCTCTGAAGAAGGTATAGAGAGAATGAGTGTCAGTGTCGTGATTTTACCAACTAGTTGCAGTAATAAGACAGATGATAAGATATTTCTCTAAGTTATAAATCAGGGGTTCTCAGCCTGGTAGAATTCAGGAATATTCACTAGGCTCTAACTGAAATCTTCCATTTTCTTCCATTATGAATGTAGGAAAACAACACACACACACACACACACACAAACATGCACACACACACACACATACACACACACGGTGGTCTTAGCAACACTCGCAAATTGTCATTAGATTTCTAGTTTGTCATATCATACTTCAGTGTTGCAGATACTTTAAAGTATTAAGCCACAATACTTTGACATTACAGTAATTAGACTTTCAACTAGATCTTTTCCTTAATGCATTAATAAAGAATCATATATTATATCACAAATTTTTAAAATATTTTGATAACTGTGTTTCCATACATTGGTTTCTATTATAATCCCTGTGTTATTTTATGAATTTAAAAAACATGTTACATTCTTTCTAAGAGGGACTCGTAGGTTACATCAGAATGTGAAGTGTCCATAGCACGAAAAGGCAAAAATAACTTGTGCTTTGGATGTTCAGAGAAGTCAGAGACTGACGAAACTGGAGCAGACGTAGCTTTCCAGAGGAAGCAACACTCCAGTACCATGAGAGGTTTTGCTTAGGCATGGAATACAGAATACCAGGAAAGATAATCAAGAGGGGCATTGGGAAGAAACATAAATAAAGATGTAGAAGCATGAATGAGAATGACTGTGTTAGCTGAAAGAGTCAATGATTTATACTCTTAGGCATAAGCCACTTCTGATGGCATAAAAGAATTGGCAGGGCTCTCCATAGTAAACACAGTAAGTTTCCTTTTCCCCAGGAAGCCACATCTGCCCTGGGAGAATTGGATTCAGTGTGTTTTAAGGTTGAATCCTGTTTTAGCACTATTTTTTTTTTTTTTTAACTCAAGTCACGTACACTTTTTTTTTTTTTTTTTAAACATAAGAGTTTTACATCATCCCAACTTGGTTCCTATGTGGTCTCAATTATGTGGTACAGATGTGAGTAGAGATGGTTTAAGGACACAAAAGAGTAGAATAATGCTTGAGGGAATGGGACGTGGGCGTGGATAACCCACAGAAAGAGATTAAATCAAGACAAGATGCAAAGTGACAAGGCTCACAGGCCATTTTTTAAATTTCCTGCTCATTCACACTTTTGTTCTAATCCCTAATGGTTTCTAACCACCAAAATCAACCTTTGACTTTTCTTCAATAACCCTATGTCCCAATGTGCTCTTAACTCCATTCAAGTGGCAGCAGGTCGCTGATAGAGCCCAGTATACAGTTGGCAGGGAGACAGATTTGGCTCTGAGCTAAATTGCAATTCAGCCGAAAGCCCAGCAGACTAGTGTTTTTTCTAACCTAATCTTCTTCATCATAAATGCACTTAAAAAGAGAATCTCTGAAGTTCTCTCTTTTTCAGCTCTGGTTTTTGTTTGATTCTTGATATATGTTCATTTGTTATTTTTGAGCAGGTTGTATAAACTTTTTTCTAAAGTCCACATGAAACTTGATTAACCACATGTCAACCTTGTTACAAAGCAGTTCCTGAATTTTTATTCTGTGTCTTTGTTACTTCACAAGGAGGAATCAGTGAGTAGGGGTAGCAAGGACTCTTGGCCTTGAGTCTAGATTAAAAACATCAGATATAAAAGCAGTGGAAGCTTCTGGAGAAACATCTCTACCATAGACTAGTTTGCTTTACAATGTCATGGAGTTTAATTTTTTGCTCAACTTTGAATCCATTTATTGTTGCCCCACTCTCTGCTTTAGCTTGTTCCAGCCAAAACTTCTCCCAACAAAGAAAGGCTTGTAAAATAAATGCTAATTGCTACCAAAGGGAATTCTGACAGGCACGCTGGATGCAGGGGTATTGCAGTTACGAAATTCAGACCTTTACGGCTGGAGCTGAGAGAGAAAGCAAACACTTAAGACAGGCTGCTAAATAACTTTTTAAAACTGATTCTAGAGATAGCGTGTATACCTTGCTCATTGTGACTCCGTGCTCTTTGTTACATCACATCCAGCCTGCCTATCGTCTGGGTTAGAACAGATACTGGAAAAGATACAGACTCTCTAAATATGACTGATTTTTTTTTTTCACTCCTGTGGAAATTGCTGTGTCACTCTATGATAGGTGTCATTTAATTACACCAAAGTATGCCCATCACTAGTGTGTGCTTTCCTCAATTCATGGCAGTCTGGCAATCCACTTTTGTGCCTGCAGTTGCCACCATGGAGAGCTGCACAGATAGAGGATAAAGAAGTTTCAGTGTGTCAGAGTTTTTGTGTGTCATGGGTGGAAACATCCCACCAGGTTGCTATTTGATAATGGAATTCAGGATCCAGTATGCTTACAATTAAACTCTGATAATGCACCACTTTTTTTTGTCTGTATTGAGTGTTGAATACGGGTTTAGCACTGGGCTCGGTGCTATAAAGCAGAGGAAGGAAGGATATATTTCCAGGGAGACAAGCTTAGCAAAGGAAACTGTTGGTAGAACATATATAAGAAATATACGAGGGTATTTAATTAAACAATATAGTTCAGAATATTTAAGATAATGGGAAAAACTTTAGGGTCTGAGTATTGGGAGGGCTGTTAGTAGTAGATATCAAGAGAGTCATGTATAACTGAATCACCTTGCTATACACCTGAAACTAACACAACATTGTTAATCAACTATACTCCAATATAAAATAAAAAGGTATTTCCTGAAAAAGAAAAATCAAAAAAAAAAAAAAAAAAGAGTCATAGAGATATCCTGCCTTTTATTGTCAGGGAAATAATAGGAGTAAAAGTAGGGAGAGGGGGATGATAATGGTACATTTCTGGAAAAGACTGGTTTGCCTGTGGATGCACTGGGATAGTAATTAGTGGGGACAACCAGGATCACTCTTTGGGGGTTGGGGACATTTCAAATCCCAGCTCTACTTGCTAAACTGGGTAACTGAACTGGCCATGTTTCTTCAAAACACTGTGCCTCCGTTTTCTCATCTATAAGATGAGGGTAATAATATTACCTAGCTCACAAGCTTATTGTGTGTAATAAATAACAAAATTAAGATAAATTTCTTAGAACAATGCTCACCACTTACTAAGCAATCAATAAGTATTAGCTGTTATGTTGTTGTTATAGTAAACTGTTTAGGTGCAGTAGAATTGATTATGCAGACTGTGGAAAATCTGCAGAAATTTAAGTTTGTGGTTAAAGGAAACGGGGGGCTTTGAAACGTTTGAACAGGCAGTGCAACAGAAGATATAGATATGCTATTTGTATAAATCAGTCAACTAGTGATTCTCCATTCCAAAGCTTTACAATTGAGTGTTATTTGGCATGTATTGCTGGACACCTGCTTTCGGCCAACAGGCTGACAGGTATGACGGCAAATAGAAAAGTAGGGAGGAATCTGCCTGTGAAAAATTTGACATTCTTTGGGAAGACAAGACCTGCGTATGGATAATGTCTAATGAAGAGTATAAGACCATATATACAAGGAAGTGCCAAAGTTAGTGGTTACAATTAGCATTTCCAATCATCTGACCTTAAACCTTTTGTTCTTCTAGGTTTGGCTGCAACCTGAGAACTGTTAGGAGGGAAGGAGAGTCACTGAGGGTCAATCGCTAGGAATTGTCCTGTCTCCCCAGCAGGAATTGACATTCTTCAAGTCAGTCAGGAGCCATTTATCTGGAAGATTCCTTCCCAAAATAGGGTTTGTTTGAAAGACACAGAGAAATATATAAGGGAGAAATAAAGAACTATACTTACTCCAAGTGATGTTGAAAAGAAGGCAAGAAATAAAAGCTTTTTAAAATTCACCTTATAATAATAAGGAAAACTTACCTAACACTTAGTATGTGCCAGGCCAGGTTTTGTTCCAAACCCTTCACATATATTAACTCATTTAATCCCAACAATCCCAGGAAAGAGGTACTTTTCTTATTCTGATTTTATAAATGAGGAACTGAGGCACAGAGAGACTAATATGTTGCTCAGGTGATTGTAAAAAAGGAGTGAAGCGGACTAAGAGGTAAAACTACCAGTTATAAAATAAACAAGTCACAGGGATGTAATGTACAGCACAAGGAATATAGTCAATAATATTGTAATAACTTTTTATGGTGTGCATAATCTATAAAAATATCAAATCACTTACAATATAATATTGTGAGTCAATTCTACATCAATAAAAATAATAATAATATACAAACAACAACAACAGCAACAAGGGGAAGATAATGGAGAAGAACTAGGATTTTGAACCCAGGATTTAGGGCTCCAGATTACATGCCCTTCTCCACAATGCTGGAACTGCCCCTTGGTGGTACACAGGGACCTGTTCCCTTCTGTAAAGAATTGTGTGTTCAGGGTGAATTATGCACACAGGACATTTGAGCTAACTTTTAATTTTTGTTTTTATTTTTATTTTGAAGATCTTAAAGAAAAGGCACTGAGAAAATATGGCCAGACTTTTTAGCATCCTATAGATAAAGTTTTCAATACATAAATTTCCTTTGATTTATATCATTAAACAAGAATCTGAGTTGCCATTTGCAGCAAGGAGATTCACTTATTGCAAAGGAGGGGTTTCCTATTGCTCTATGGAAATGAGCAGACTTTTTCAAGTATTTTTCACTTTTAGTCCTCTTTTAAACAGTTTCACACTGGAAATCTTTCCCCGCTCCTCTTTCTCTCTTCTCTCCTTCTTTTCCCTCCTCCTTACTCCCTCTTATTGGCAACCAGTAGCCTAAAAACTTTCATCCAGAGTGCTTTGATAAAGTACAGGAATTCTTTTATCCTTCCAAACTTCTCAAAGTTCTTGTTGGTTCACACACTGGCCCTTGTACACGAAAGGCAGAGAGAGGCCAAAGACAGAGGCAAACCATTCCAGATTGGTGGGTGGTAGTTTTAATAAGCAAGGGAACTTACGTACATGGCTCTTGTCTCTGTCAGCCAGCCACAAGACTAGTAGATCTCTGCATTCGCCCATCAGAATCTTAAAAGTTTATATAGAGGCTAAGAAGAAGGTCTAGACTTTTTTTCATAAAATGAATTAAGCTGACTAGTTTGGCATAGATTATAAAGTTCAGTCATGTATACTCTCCTGATGGTCTCAACAACATCTTACTCTCTCAAGACTGTGTCTTTGTTGGGACTTCCCTGGTGGTCCAGTGCTTTAGACTCTGTGCTCCCAAAGCAGGGGGCACAGGTTAGATCCCTGATTGGGAAACTAAGATCCCACATGCCTCAGGGTGCAGCCAAAAACAAAAAAAGACCACATCCTTGAAAACACCTCCCACTGTGGGAATGGTAGGCAGAGCAGATATTCCAAGGACAGGTCAGGGGATGAGAAGCCTCCAATTGCCAGGGTCCAGCTTGTGGGTCAACTGGAAGTTACAGTCTCTCAACAGCTTCTGGCGACATTCTCCTTCTTGTCTCATTGTTCTACCTGTTCTTTACCATGCTCACACACACCAAAATAACCTATTTTGTTTTTGCTACTAAATTTTTTCAAAAAAATTTTTTCATTATACAAATATTTCATGATATTTTATGAATGCTCTGGCTTTGCACATGCTGTTCCGTTTGTTGAATTCTCCTTCCCCCCGCTTCTCCATCTGGCCAATGCCACTTGTTATTTAAGATCCAATGCCACCTCCTCTGTTGAGACATCTTTGACCTTTACAGGGAGAGTCGCTCCCAGAGCACTTTGTTCTTTCTATCACGTCACTTAGCATATTGTAATATTTTGTTTATTTGTCACTGCTCCCCTAGAGCTTCTGTCGCTGACACGTGCTAGTCTATAAGTTTTTGAAGATAAAAAGTGATGCTTTATTCACTCTCATATTTTGGGGTCTTGGCACATTTAAAGCTTCTACAGATGCTGCTTGTTTTGAAATCTGTCCATTTTGAGGATTATATGTGGCAACTCTTTAGCCTGGACAAGGTAATCTTACAAAGCTAGGTCCTCTATTTAACATGACTTCTCCTCTCTAGCATTAAATGCACTCAAGGAACTCAGAATGGTTGTAATGTTAGTTTGATCTAAACATAATCTTGAACAGAAGTCTGCTGCCACAATTTAGATATTTAATCCAAGATGTTACACAGACAGACACACACACACACACACCCTGGATTATAAAATTTGACAAAGCAAATTGTTGTTGAATTCTGTAATGATTACCTATTTAGAATGGAAATTCTTCTAACCACGATGAGCTTTGCACCTTAGCAAATGCCTCCCAGAATTCCTGATCTGTGATACCCACTCCTCTGCCGATTCATACACTAGCTTATGCTCCATATCCAAAGCATCTCCCACCACCCCTGCTGACCACAAAAACCGAATCAGGAATTGTTATCTGACCACTGCTGGGGCAATTATCTCTCTTCACCTAGTCACAGCCTCATATAATCTCTTTTCAGTTCTTGAATGGAGGGGTCAAAGTGGCCTGAAGATAAAGGGTTGCAAAGAAACAAAAGAGTGAGCAGGCAAAAGAGATGGGGAACTTGTTTCCTAGAGAAACTATCAAAGCAACTGATATTTCTGGTATTAAAAGTCCTGGTTCTAAGCCCTCATGGAATGCTATTGACATACTGGCTGGTGGTTCCAAGAAATACACTGTTGTATTTCAGTAAAGACTCCTTGTTTTTTGTTTTAACTTTTTATTTTATATTGGAGTATAGCTGATTAACAATGTTGTGATAGTTTCAGGTGCACAGCAAAGTGACTCAGCCATACATATACATGTATCCATTCTCCCCCAAACTCCCCTCCCATCCAGGCTGCCACATAACATTGAGCAGAGTTCCCTGTGCTATACAGTAGGTCCTTGTTGGTTAACCATTTTAAATACAGCAGTGTGTATGTGTTGATCCCATATTCCCTAACTATCCCTTCTCCCCATCCTTCCCCCCTGGTAACCATAAATTCAACTCTAAGTCTGTGTCTATTTCTGTTTTGTAAATAAGTTCATTTGTAACATTTCTTTTTAGATTCTGCATGTAAGGAATATCATACGGTATTTCTCTTTTTCTGTCTGACTTACTTCACTCAGTATGACAATCTCTAGGTCTAGTCTCTAGACACCTTGTTCCTTAAATTAGCTTGAATAGGCTCTCATTATTATGACACAAATATGTAATTTAATCACTATTTCCGTGTGACAGTCAATGTTGCTTTCTCAGTTTGAAATACCCATATGCTCCCAAACTGCTAAATTTCTTCAAGGCCAAATCTAAATTCCACTTCTTCTCTGAATTTTTATCATTCTATATGCATATTTTTTGCATTCAACTTTCAAATTGTCTTACTTATCTTTTGTTCATTGATTCATTCCTCATTCCACACAAATTGCTTAGCACCTGCCATATTGCAGGCAGCATGCCAGATGCCGGACAAATCCTTGCCTCCAAATTGCTCACAACTTTTTTCAAGAGACTTACAACAACAAAATGAAATTAGAATAGAAGTATAAGTTTGCATGGAATACCATGGAAACAAAGAAAAGGGACAGCAGAATTCTGCATTGCAGGGGGACGAGTGGGCTTCTTTTTTATAGAATAGTTACTTATCATTTCGTCTATTCCAGACCATTGTAAGTAAGCAGAGGTACATCAGTATCCACCTTTGTAAACAAAACCAACTCTATTGCCATCTAGTACCAAGAAGAGTATTTTTCTTAGATCAAGTTGTTTCCTTGGGAAACAACTCCCAGATGGAGATTTATAAGCAGGAGATTATTGGGCAAGAGTCTTAGCAACAAGATCTCTAAAGGAGTAGGAGAGCAAGGCTGGCCAGAGGAAAAATATTGAGCTATGACACACAATTGCAGTGGAGACCTCGCTCATCACCCAGGGTGTTCGAGAAATGAGCTTCAGAGTTGTCCCACTTTGAGACAAAGGGAGCAGCCCATTATACTCTTGCATGGACCATTCATTGGGCATGGCCTGGCCTGCTGGACAGCCTACAGACTTGGGCAAGAAAGCTTCCTTCCACTAAAGCAATTCCCAGGGAAGTAATCAGCTATCAGTTGTCAGCAGCCTATACTCACAGCAGCTAGGCACTTCATGCTAAAGGGGTATCTGGGTGTCACATCACAGCATTTACCTCAGCACCCTGCAAGTGATAGCCGTTCAGTAACTAGTAAAAATTTCGGTTTTATATATTAGCTTCCACTATTCTAAAATTTTATTTTTTTCAATACTGGTGTGCGTATTCTTACCCAAACACAGAATTTTTGTTATGTTCTGAACTTTAGCTCTTAGCTCATTGGACATTTATAATTGTCTTGTGGGAGCAAAGTTCCCCAGAGCTGGGGAAAGATTCGTATCCACATCATACATCTTGCTAGTCAATGGACAAGGTCTCCCTGCCTGTATTATTCAGCAATTGGAACTTTAATCAACTCATGGTCCCAGAGAAATCAATCATGATCAAGACATTCATAGTTGGCTGGCAACAAAGATAACAGTTAAAGGGAAGTGGCGTTATATGCTAAGAACTTGGAAGTTCCTTGGAGTTAGGTCCAAGTTAGAGGGAATGATGTCTCTTTTCAAAAATCTAAATCAAAGAGACTTTTCTGGGCTTCCCTGGTGGCGCAGTGGTTGAGAATCTGCCTGCTAATGCAGGGGACACGGGTTCGAGCCCTGGTCTGGGAAGATCCCACATGCCACGGAGCAACTGGGCCCGTGAGCCACAATTGCTGAGCCTGCGCGTCTGGAGCCTGTGCCCCGCAGTGGGAGGGGCCGCGATAATGAGAGGCCCGCGCACCGCGATGAAGAGCGGTCCCCGCACCGCGATGAAGAGTGGCCCCCGCTTGCCGCAACTGGAGAAAGCCCTCGCACGAACCGAAGACCCAATACAGACAAAAATAATAAACAAATAAATAAATAAATAAATAAAAGAAAATCCTTTAAAAAAAAAAAAAAAAAAAAAAGAGACTTTTCTCTGGTGAAGGCAGTTTAATCAAAACAAATCCAAACAGGAGAAGCAGCCAATGAATTGGCTGAGTAAGAAATAACATAGTACTTTATAATCTATGCCACACTAGCCAGCTTAATTAATTTTATTGAAATAGTCTAGACCCTCTTCGGTTGGAAGAAGATCCAAAAGCACTGAATAAATGTCAACCTTGATCAGCACAGAAGCAGGTGTATGTTACACAAAACTGACAAAGGAACAACAAAGTGAGCACTGATTCTCAGTTATCCAAATGGCTGGCTTACTGAATATAACCTCAAACCTATTTGAGAAAGTTTGCTGACAGTTGACTTGGTTTCTAAACTCTGAAACTCTTGAAGAACTCCACCAGGAGAATACTCTTTTACATGAGAATGGGGCAATCTGACCCTGGGAGGTTAGAAAGCTGTGTGCTGGCTTTCATTGCATTACATGTGGCAATAGGGAAAGGGGGATTTGTGGAGAACCTAATTATGAATTATTTGGGGGACTCATGGGAGACTTGACTATTTCCATCACTGCCTCAACTTCTTGTATAAATCGAGGATATATCTCCTGCTACCTCCCTTCAAGGTAGGATGACCTATCAAAACAGGTTTGGCAAATCTGTAAGAATTTAGGCTATTTACTCCTGCTTCCTAGAAATAATTGAATATTAGATCCTGCAACTCTCTTTTTCTTTCTCTCCCCCCTCTCTTTTTCAACCTCCCTCCTCTCTTATTTCTTTTTTAAATCTAGATTGTCATGTAGTTGTAAGCTAATTAGATCACAGATTTGGAAACCACTTAGAGATTATTTAATTTTTAAAATTTTATTTATTTATTTATTTATTTATTTATTTATTTATTTATTATTTTTGGCTGTGTTGGGTGCTCGTTTCTGTGCGAGGGCTTTCTCTAGTTGCAGCGAGCGGGGGCCACTCTTCATCGCGGTGCGCGGGCCTCTCACTGTCGCGGCCTCTCTTGTTGCGGAGCACAGGCTCCAGATGCGCAGGCTCAGTAGTTGTGGCTCACGGGTCTAGTTGCTCGGCGGCACGTGGGATCTTCCCAGACTAGGGCCGAACCTGTGTCCCCTGCATTGACAGGCAGATTCTCAACCACTGCGCCACCAGGGAAGCCCGAGATTATTTAATTTTAATCTTGCGATGCAAGGCCCCCCTCCTCAATATCTTCTAAAAGATTTGTTCAGCTTCAATTTAAAGAGTTACAGTGAATCATCTCACTGCATCTGGAGGCGACCTGCCCCATGTGATCAATCTTTATTTGGCACCTATGACGCATCAGACATTATGCTAGACAGAGAACCTAGTCTGGATAGCTCTAGTCTTTGGAAATATCTTTCTTTCTTTGAAGTGGAACTCTTCCCTCTGTAACTTTCAGGCACTGACCCTAGTTATACTTGTTATGATCACACAGCACAGGCTTTACCTCCCCATCAGCAGAATTTAACATAGAAGACTCAGGGGTTTTCACTATAACATCAGAAAAATAAAAGTGTTTCAATTCCAACCCTGCTTTTTGCTATGCAATGGATAAGATACTTGAATACTCAAAGCTTCTGTTTTGTTTCTCCTTAAAAGAGGTTATAATAGTACTAATCTCGTAAGCATGAGAAGAGAATTACACAGGGGTGTTCATGTAAAGTTCTCAGCATATCATCAGACATAGTGTAATTACTCAACAGATAATAGCTATTCTCACCATGAAAAGAAGGATCTTTCTCACAAGAGAACAGTTGAGGTAAACAGCACAGAGCTAGAAAAAATATCAGCCACTGGCAATTTCTTTCTACCTTGTTCATTGCTTGCTCCATGCACTTCTCATGCTGCTGAGGCTAGTTGATACTTATACAAGGTGTATATTAATATCAAAACACTTCACAGATGAGTTTAGGTCAAGGACGGTGGATTATAAAATGGACCATATAGATCCATGATACCATCTATTTTGTATGAGATACCCATTAATGGACCATAACTGTCATATCTATTACTGTACCTGCCTATTATTTAGACTTTTGTGCTAATGCGTATGTCAGGAGTTTAATCCCTGTGTAAGAACCATGGTTTTATCCTATCTGATCATTCCACTCCTTCACTTAACAAGTATTACATGGACATCTTCAATGCTGGGGACACAAAGTTGAAACAGACATTGTTCTTACACTCAAGAAAACCACAATTTGGGGTGGAGACAACAAAAACAGAAAAATAGCATTAAAGCATAGCCCATCACCCCCATTCTCTGGTTAGATAGGTGACCAGGACAGAGAATTGAATTAGATTCATTATTCATATAGAGAGAAACAAAGTTGTGTTTGTTTAATACTGCAAAAAGAAATCAACAATTGAACAAGGATTTTTCAATTCAACCAGAATTTATTAAACTTGCTATTTACCTGGTACACACTATGTTAGGCACTATAGATAATATCAAATAACTAAAATGCTTCTTGTTCTAATAGAGATCACGTTCTAGAGGGTGAAGCAGATAACTGTCTACATTATAGGAAGACAATGATGCATACGGAATTCTCTTCAGTGATTAGAATTTTCTGAACAATCCAGAACACTTCAAAAATTGCACCTCTTCTTGGAGCACCTCTTCAAAATTTTACATAGAGTTAGTAAAAATATTATAGGCAAAGTCCTAAAATATTAAAGACTTAAAGGCTTTCCTCAAGTGACATCTTTCTTTTACTTACCTTTCTTGATATTAGGGGAAGAGTAGATGACTGGTTTCATTTCTCCCTGCTACTAAGTTATCACCTCCCAAAATGTGAGAATACGTAATTTCCCACATGAAAAATTTCCCAAATGAAAAATTTTCATTTTCTTCCCGAGAACAGGAAAGTATGTGGCTAATGGCTGTTTACACAGTAAACTGTGATAATGAATTGTGTAAAGTCACAAGAATAAAAGTAGCTGATGCTACTTTTAAATTTTTTTTTTTGTAGCCAAGCATGCCTACAATTCAGACAAGGAAAGGCTGCAAGGATCCTTGACTATTTATTCCTGCTCAATATTTTCATGTAAAGCCATAAAATGTCAAAATCTTTTAGGAAAGAAGCATAATGTCTTTGCTTCTGAAGCAACTCCTTAGAGACTCAGAAAAATCAAAGGGATGCCTCTGGGCTATGCTTTCTGAAAGGAAATCTTTGAAAGTATTGTTTTAGAGGCTATAAATCTACTCCTGTGTTTGTTTGCTGGCTGTCCATACCAGCTTTAATCTCTTACCAAACACAATCATTTGTAAGACCAAGGAAAAGATAGGCACTTGGAAAAGGACTTTTTCTTTTTCTTAAAGCTCACCTTTATCTCTTACAGATCTCACCAGGATATGAAAGGAAGCTTAGTATCTTAGTATTAAGGGAATTAAGAATCAATATGATACTAAGATATGAAACCTTGTAGATGATACAAAACCACCTACGAGCCAGATTCAGCAGCAAGAAAAGCCAATCATACTGCATAGGGCCCAGATTGACATGCTTTACATTAACAAGGGAGAAATGATTCCAAATCCTGCTCTCACACTGGAAGGCATGAGGTTCTCATTAGCGCTACAGGGATGGGGCTTATGAGAAAAGCCAGACAGATGTGCTCTCAGGGGCAAATTTAAATACTGAGAGTGGTAACCTTGGATAGCAGAAGCTTTCACAATAACTTGTAAAGGCTATTTCTTATTTCAATTTGAAAATGACTTAGAAGCAATCGGCCAGTTGATACCTCTCCTCTGACTGACTGATGCAAGCCTTGTAAATCCTTCTCTTGCAGGCAAGAGAATATGAGTTGCTCTGGATCTTCTTCCATAAAATCAAGTACAAACAGGGCTTAGGAGAGGAAAAAATCACATGACAAAGACAAGTAAAGAAAGTGAGAGTGAGTATCAGAGCAAGTCATTTCTTAACTATAAAGCTAGTTACTGGCAAGAACTAGTTCACAACAAACTGAGGATTATGGCAAGAATATACAGGGAGGTCAAAAACAAGAAGAAAACTTTTTGAAAATCAAAACAGCTAGACCTCAGGAGAATTATAACTTTACTTGGGACTCAATAACATCTTTATTAGGCTGCTCTTTTTTTTTTTTTGAGTCAGTTTCCCTACTCCCTTAGTATTCTTCTTGGCTGGAGTGGGTCTATAAGTGTAGCTGGCATTTAAATGAGCAATACTTTCCAATACAATTAAAACAGAAGTTAAAGTATCCATACGGATTTTTCCTGGGAATATAGATATAGACAGGCAGACGATTTCTAGATACGAAGCATCTTCAGGTAAATTCTAAGTTCTTGGAAAAAGGGTTAGGTCTTCATTGTCGTTCTCATCAGAGTTCTTGGCATATTTTGGATTCTATAAATATTTGTTTAATTAAATTGACATTTCCCACTTTCTTATTAAATACACAGAAATGTCTGTTTCCTTCTATATTGAAATGTTTAGATGAGCTTGACAGTTAACTGCATGGTATGAACTGAGAGGCACTAGAAAACCCCTTTGATCAAAGTTAACTCTTCACTTTTCCTTACTGCCCTTACATTGTAGCATTGAGATTTTTTCTTTAGGTTTCAGACATTTCCTCTCCCATCATGATGTCCTGCAGAACAGGATGACATTGAAGTGATATTGTGAAATATAGCAGTGAGAGAAAAGATTTTCTCTAGTTTATGTAAAAATACCCTTGGGCTGATTCTTTCCATTTTTCAATACAATTAACAACAATTCTGTGATCCTGACATATTTGGTTTCCTTTTAATTATTCCAGAATATCAAAATGTCATGTCTCTGATAAAGAATGTCCTAGGATCTACTGCTAACAACTTAGACAGTAGTGTATGGATTGGACTGGGTTGATAATATTGTGGGAAAATGTGGCTCTTCTCTTTGAAATCGGTTCTGGGCCTCCAGGCAGAATGATTTTCTTCCTCCCTTATATTCATACAGCAAGTTATTTGTTCTTTTCTTTCTTGTATATTCTATTAAGCCTTTTTTATACTCCAGTGCTTTCATGTCAGTTTGTTCCTTTAGATTTTAGGCTTCAAGAAAACAGAGATAATTTTTTACTCATTTTTCTCATTCTTCTCAACTGAACTTTATCCCAAATTTTCCTCCACATCAGTTCTAAGGAAAAAAAAATTATTAATAACTAACTCAAAATCTTGTTAATGCAAGAGTCATAATATAAAGGAAATCATTATACTAATCTTTTCATGATCTTTGCAATGTAATGGTCTCCAAGGTGGGTTG
The DNA here is from genome assembly GCF_949987535.1 of Balaenoptera acutorostrata. Classification (NCBI taxonomy): domain Eukaryota; kingdom Metazoa; phylum Chordata; class Mammalia; order Artiodactyla; family Balaenopteridae; genus Balaenoptera; species Balaenoptera acutorostrata. Next base: position 17,482,674 of record NC_080080.1, on the reverse strand, counting down.
CCTGCATCCCAGAGATATGTGAAAATCTGAAAATAATTGTCAAAGGAAGAAAATGTTAGAAAATCTACTTAAACACATTTTAGCTCATTCTTTATACTTTTCACTAGATGTTCTTTAGTTCTTCAAATGGAATTTACTTAGCATGATTAATTCAAGGACCTTAACTCCTAATAACTGGGAAGGGAAAATACATTTATAGAAAATCAGGCTTCATGGAAAATTACATATATTCATACCCTCCCAAATTATATCCTTCCCTTAACATTTTTAATTTTTTTTTTTAGTTTTTTATCTCTTTCCTTGAGTTAGGTTAGTTTCTTACTATAGAAGACCTAGGTAGAAAAAAGATAACATGATATGTACTATTAATAAATCAGTCATATCAATAAGAGTAAGGGGGTAGTCAAAATTTAAAATATATACAAAATGATGGATAAATGATCATAAATATATATATTCATTTTCATCACGTCATTGACTTTAAGATGCATTCAAATGCTAAAATGCAACAGCAATCTAATAATATGTTCTAAAGGAAAATAAAGAAATTCTATATTAAATAATTATATAAATTATAATTCACTTACCAGTATCAGAAATATTAAAATGAGGAAAAATACAGTTTTCTGTATTTTTTTGTAGCTTAACTCCCTTTTTAACATTCTGCAGCTCTATTTGTCTATTCTGTGATATCCATGGCCTCTCTGCTATCTATCTTAAATTTTTCTGGACCCAGCTGAAGTACTTACACAAACAGAAACTTATTAACATCTCTCCTAGGTTTCTGCTTCAGTTAAATTTATCATTCACTTTAACATAATTTCAGATTCTATTATAATATTTAGAGGTTTAAACATCTTTTTATCTTCTGTATTTTCACCAAAGACAAATTTACCATTAGAAATTCCAAACCAAACAACTTTGATTTTGGAAATATTTTTAACACTAATAAATCAAATAAGTGAATTGATTTATAAGTCTGGATGATATGTATGCAAACGTAAGGGCCCACTAAGTTAAATCAAAATCAACAGATCAGGTTCAAAGCTATAGGCTATGTAAGTGTTTTCTAGTTAATAGATTGGTAAGAATATTAGTTCATTGTCAAGTATTGATTAATGGAAAAAATGGAAGGTGATAGAGCTCTTTTGAGGACTTTTCTCTTTAGAGCATCCTCTACAAATATTTTGCTTGTGATAAACTTTTCTTTAATTAATGCAGAAATATGTTGCTGCTAACAGAGAAATAGTCATCACCTAATTAAAAAGTATGTCAGGATCTGGTCAGGAATATAAAACTCACACCAGTTATTTTATCAGAGCATATTTAATATAAAGAGGTGGAGAATGGCAAATGCCAAAAAAAATACTGTGGTAACACAGAGATAAGGAACTGAAAGATGTACTACTCTTCCTAGAGTTGGGGACAAATTGAAGAAGTTGTTGGGGCATTGAAACTTGGAGAAGACACCCTACAGAGCTGACCTTCAGACTCAAGACAACAGGTGAACACACCTGGTGCTGTTACTTCTCAGAGTGTGCAGTGAGGCTGGTTCTGAGAGTTAAAACACGCCACAGACGCTGAATACTAGAACCAGATATTTCTGCCAGGGTGAGACATCTTACAGAAATCCAGCTGGCAAAGGAGGACTATGGCTTGTGGAGAACCAGACCCAGCATCACAAAGTAGATTATGAAAGGGATGTTGGCTGAGAAAAAAATAGCTTAATAACTGGCATACACACACACACGCAGCCTCTGAAAATACACTCAAGATTCTCAAAAATATGTGTACCCTATGAGCAAACACATGTATTTTAGGAATGTCTTGTAAAGAAATGAATTTAGACATCCATGGCCAATCTATAACTAAGCCCAATAAATTCTATCCTACTTTTTAAACTTTCTCCTATATATTTCAAAAACCTCTTCCTTAATTTCGGACTCATTCATTTATTTTTACATGCTCCATATAAATTTTATAATTGCCTAGCAATATTTCTAAATCAAAAGATCTACTGATAACAACTGTATTACTGAAGATCTTTAAGTTGTTCTCTTTGCTTTAGGGACACAGTTTAATGCTTGAGGCCTTCACAATATTATCTCCAACCGCTAAATTAAATGATGGTTGAACCTGGTGTCTGGAATTAGATTGTGGGAGTAAAATCCAGGATCCATTGCATATTCACTGTATTTGTTTGAGCAAGTTACAAAATTTGATTTAGCCTTAGTTTTTTCATCTAAAAATGGAGATAATAATAATATCTACTACAGAAGGATGTTATAAGGATTAAATAAGCTAATGATTGTAAAGTGGTTAACACAGTACCTAGCAAATAAGATATGTAACCTATTACTAGTTGTTTTTTTTTTTCTCTTGTCATATTGGACTAGTCCGTATTGCTCAGAGAGCTATGTACACTTGCACAATCTCTTTTCCTCTTGAAAAAAAGTTCTTCTGTTCCCACCATTTTCTCCAGTTAAATTCTACTCAACTTTCAATCCTGGTTCAGGCATTACCCCATTCAGGTAGTTGTCTCAAGCCCTTGCTGGAGGTAAATGCTCTTCCTTTATGCTTCAAAAGCAAATTTTTAACATCAGATTAAAACTCTTACCAAGTTGCACAGAGAAATGTGTTTACTGATTTATTTGTCAATCTTTTCCAATGTATTATAAGGTCCTCACAGGCTGGACCATGACTTATTCAGTGTTGATTCCACAGGGCCAGGCTCTGGACCTAGCACATATTCAGGGCTCAATACATTTGTTTATACACAAAATGCTCATCATAGTATTATTTATAAGTACAATAAATCAAAATAATATACAAACTACATACAAAATAAGTGTGCAGCAATTAGAGAAATGGTTAAATAAAATATGGAAACCACGTCTACTGAAGAAATTTATGCAGCCATTAAAATTGTTTTACACATTATGTAACAATAAGAAAAATGTGTATAATATTTAATATGTGAAAAAAATTACAAAATTATCATATTCATAAAAATGTAACAGAGCAAGAGAACAGGATAAACGTTCATACTTAAATAAAAAAATAAAATAAAAATACAAAAAAGTGTTGTGTGCTTGTCTTTGAATATTGGCACTGTAAGTGACTATTTTCCTTTGTTTCCACTTAATGCATTTTCCCAATACTCCATTATGAGCATAAATTTTAAGTACTAATATTGAATATGACTTTATTTTTAATAAAAATAAATTTTATTTTTCAAATAATATTGAAAATGTATACAATATATAATTATAGGATACAATATATAATTATAAAATTCCAGCCAAAAAAACACTTTAATGTCAGCTTATTAACTTAACTGACTGATCCTTGAAGTTGCTAAAAAATCCAAAAAACTTGTACTCAGAGGGGATGAGTGAAAGTTGTGTTTTCATGTGTGAAAGGACAGTCACCCCACATATTAAATATCAGTTAATCCAGGGAATACACGAACCAAACTGTGAAGAAGGAAGGCTCATTTTTCCTAGGCAGCTTATTTGCTCTAATTTTAGCCCATTTTTCCCCCTTGCATCTTCTTTCAAGTGTCTACTGTATGCTGTTAAATTCATCCATCTGGAATCCCTTCTCCAGACTCCGGGTAGAAAAGGACACAACTTGATATATTAACACACAATTAGATTGCAAATAAAGACTAAACTAATATTCCTCTTAGAGGTATTTCCATTCAATTAGCAGACCGTACAAAACTAAAGAGATTCTAGGATCTAAAGGAATACACAGGTAATGAAGAGATTTCAGATCAAATGACCAGGGGTGAAATATGTACTGATAGTAATAATTAATATAAATAAAGTACATGGATATAGTATACTATAAATAGTAAACATATACTGAACAATGAAAGCATTAATGAAGATATTAGTATAACCATAAATATGTACTAATAAAATATATTGTAATTAATATTTAATTTTATGTTAGTTCTAAACCATATTCTAACTGCCTTTCACATAACCAATCATTAAATTCTCACAACAACCTCATGAAAGATGTACTCAATTTCCATTTTAGAGATGGGAAACTGAGGCAGACACGTAAGTGTTAGGTGGCGTGCCTAAGGTCAAAGAAACGGAGCAGGTGTACAAGTCAGTCATGGGGGGGGGGACCTGCAATATACACTCTATATATTTCTAAACTGAAGCAAGGTCCCTATAAACATAAAATCCAATAGCAAATGCTGCTCTTCTCTATCTAAAAGACCAGTGCATTGAAAAATATTTTTTAAATACCTGATAATTACTTAACGTGTTGCTAGGTAGAATGGGGAATGTAAAGTAAAAGACAGTGGCTCAGAGCTTTGGAATCAGATAGAAGTGACCTCAAAACTCCACCTAGCCATATGTAGTTATGAAATTGAACACATTGGTTAGCTTTTGTAAAGCTCAATTGTTGATTGTTTCTTTGTTATTTACCTGGAAAAGGGATAAAATCCATCACACTGTTTTACGAGGTGTGACATAGAAAATTCATGTAAAATGCTTAACATAACAATTTGGCACAGAGCAAATATTCAACAAAACTCAGAATACAGATACATGTACCCTTTTAGAACATACACATGATAATGAATTCCTTGTAAGCTCAAAGCATTTATTATCATATTCAATATGTTTAAAAAAACCAAAATTTTTTGAAAATCAAGAAACTTACAAAGTTCAATAATCTCGCAGTCTTGGACAAACACAGGAGAGTGCACTTGCAATTAGGAAACAGAAGCATAATTACATTTTTATCTTTGGTTAATCAAAATTATGAAACTACTTTTTTCAGCATAAGGAAATATAGTGCCCCTTATGCTTATTCAGTTTTAACATCTATGTACAGAGTTAACTCCTTTTAAATTGGCCCCCTCAACAAATGTTTTTGTTGGAGGTTCTTTTCACTTTTCCTTCCAATGTCATAACAATCCTCATGCAATATTGACTTAGAGCACAGAGTGATCGTCCAGAGAGTATGGTGAAAACCCCCCCTGGAGCCTCCACGTGAAATTGGAAAAGAATTGAATGAATATGCTGCAGCAACTCATCCACTCCCAGGAGGAAAGATTAGATGACCCAATCCAGCTTGTTCATTCTCAGTTTCTATGTTTCCTAAACAAAAACAAAACATTGTCTTAATTGAGAAGGGAGAATTTCTGTTTTCTGAGAAATGTTTTCATGTGTTCCTGCCCTACGTGGTCACTCTGGTGATCCTGCCCACAATTTCAGCAGCATAGATGGAAGCCTTCCCTTACCTATTGGCAAAAGATCTGCCAATTGAGACATCCTCAAGACAGGAACTGGAGAGAAAAAGAGGGTTTTCCTGTCTCTATTCAAGAGTTATGGACTTTTTCTTGCAAACATGTAAGGAAGTCTTATAGTGTATCTCCTTTTTCTTCTAAACCAGTTCTGGCCATGACTTTTTGGGAGAAAGGCCATAGCATAATTGTGGTGTTAAAGATTGGGGTCAAGGGGTGCCAGTGGGTGGGAGGACATCAGCTTATGAGCATCTTTTGAACTCCATAAAATTATAAAATATCATGGCTAGAAAAAACCTCAGAGATCTTCTAACCCTATATTTTACAACTTAAGAATCTGAAATTCCAAAGAGACTTCGTGACTTCTGAGCTCATTCTTGAGGATCTAGCCCAAGCATCTCCTCTTTTCGGAAGCCGCTCCTGACTTCTTGTTAGCAGAGCTCACGATTCCTCTGTAGGCCACTGCTGGAACTAGTAATCTATACCTTTAATATTACCAATTGGCTTATGCATTTTTTCTTTTCCACCTCTTCAAACTGCGGTGATTTACCTGAGTGATGCTTAGAGCTCCCTAGAGCGCCTGTGGATGCCTTTCATTTCAGAAAGTGGTACAATCTATAAACCCTTGAAATTGTAAGCAGAATTGTATGTACAAGTCTATGTCACCTCTACAGTTTTCTGTAGACAGAATCCAAAGCTTTCAATAAATTCTTGAAGGAGTATGTTATTCATAAAGGCTAATGAACCCACTGCAATAGGCCATGAATCCCATGAAAAAACTCAGTCCATATCCCATTTATCTTATCCTCCTGTCGTATCTCAGTATTTGTGTATAACAAGCTCTCAAGTTTTTTTAATGAAAAAATTAAAATTTGGCTTATAGTTACTTGATTAGTTGATAGTAAAACTTGTGCTATAATCTAGGTCTCATATTCTTTGTAAAGGACACTTCTATTATTTAGATTCTTTTTCCTTAAACCATTACCTGACCAAAACTGGAATTTAACTAATCCATTTCTACCCACCCTATACGTTACCTCCATTGTCCCTGCAGTTTACGACCCAGGAAATCATAGAAGTATCTATAAAACAGGAAGATTATGTAGACACTGCTACAAATAGGAAAGAATCTGGGATTTCAAGCCAAAAGAAAACTACTCAATTCTAACCCTTTTACTTCTTAGCTTTGGCAATCTCTTTAAACCCTGTCATTTTCAGTATCTTCATCTCAAATGGATATAGTCACTCTAATTAATATTGCTTTTGCAAAAATTAATTGACATGAATGCAAAAGCTATATAGATTGAAGATCATGTTAGAAAACAAAAGGTCTTAAAGTTATACCCATGCTTTAACTATCTATGAGGCCTCACTTCTATCTCCACTTCTAGTTATTCTAGAGTAAACCAACTGTAACTGCACCAAGGGAGCCAAAGCCTCAAGTCACATGCCTAGCTTTCTACTTTTAAGTAACATCTTTATTCCGGTTTCTAGCAACTGTTTTTTTTTTTTTTCTTATAAGCACAGTCATGCATCTTATGTTTCGTTATTTCCACTATACAGATTTTTGCTACTTTTAGTAGGAAAGGTTCCTGGTGCCTTAGTCTCTCTTGTATAAACCACACGTTCCTTACTGTATGATTCTTATAAAACAGATGATGAGGAGTCCGGACATTCAGCTCAAATCATGTCTTTTACCTTAGACCAGTCGGTTAACATCTCAGGGACCCAAGTGTCCACCTATGACAATGGAGAAAATGATTCTTGTCTTCTTTACTCACAGGATTGCTGTCAGTATCAAATGATCAAATATACGCAAAAGTACTTTAGACAGTACAGGGTGTGACACAAATATACAGAACTGCGGTAACTCTGTCTTTGATTATTTGGTATTAGAAACATATCAGAAACTTTTATTTCTTCAATATAGTATAGTGGTTAGGAGTGTAAACTCTGGATCTTGAGTTCATAATCTGCCTAACATTTATAAGATGAATGACCTTGAATGAGTCACTTAACGCCTCATGCTTCATTTTCCTTGGTTGTAAAATGGAGAAAATAAACGCACCTACATAATAAGGTAGTTTAAGGATTAATCACTTTATAATATGCACACTCTGTTTAGAGCAGCACCACCAAAGCATGGTTCACAAATAGAGCTGGTTCACAATCTGTAACCATTCCGTGAAAAGTGTAGAAATTTAAATAAACATTCAGAAATGTTTAATGAATTTGGTGGTAATCTTATGTATGTTAAATCTAATAATTCAAAATGCACATGCATTTTAATGTCTTTTTGTTTCATTTTTGTATTATTTAACTTAATTTAATTTGGTAAAAAATCTGATCCTTTATCACAGATATCTTAGGAAACACTAATTCAGAGGCTGCTACATAGAAAGTGTTGTAACTGTTGCCCATTATTATAATTATTACCATTACAAGTGAATATGCAAATATCCACAGAACAATTTCTTTAAAAATGGAACTTTGTCGCAAGTACCTCTGTAGAGGCTGTAATAAAAGGAGAGAAGCTCTTCCTCTTGTGAGTTGGCGATCTCCTGATACCCACAGCAGTGAGATCTGCCTCATACGCACAGGTAGAAAGTACTTCCACCTAGGGCTGGACAATGTTCAGCTGAGACTGATTTCTTCACTTTGTCTCCCTTTTTTATCTAGTCCCACAATAAAAAGCCACAGAGTGGGAATGAATTGTTGATTTCATGAAGCATATGTTTTTGCCTCTTTGGAAGATAATAAAGGAAACTGGGGGCCGGGAAAAGATACTTTATCTAGAGACTGATTAGGGAATTTGTTGGGGGGGGCAGTTAAGATGGTCTTCAGGTCATTCCCATTTTTGTGGAAGGAAAGTCTGATTGAAGGAGGCCAAAATATCACCGACTCACACTCTCAAACCGGTCAGCAGGAAAACAAACAAAGGTCTAAATCTCAGGCAAGGTGGCACTGGCAGCCAGTGTCGAAAGCCACCATTTCCCCATCTGACCATTGCTCTTTTCCCTGCAAGGGTTCCTAATGTTCCATCTGTCTGTGATGATTAGCAAAACTGTTCAGGAAAATAACCATTTTTCCTTTATTACAACTGACTCTCAATTGACTGAAGGGAAACTATCCTTCAGAGATATTAATTCTGGAGTGTTGGTCCTTTTTCTCCTCTGAGCCTTTCATTGTAAAATAAAGATGGATTGTTCGTGGAGACCCTCCTGGGATTTCTGGAGTCCTGATTACACTGAAACCATTGTATTGAAGGAAGACTTACATTCTAACCACACATACACACACAAAGGCAGCAACTGATAAAATACTAATAATATTTTTAACAACAAAACTATTATCTATCAAGTGTCTATTAGATCAGGTGCTCTAATGAGGACCTTACTTTATTCTCAGAGCAATCATATGTTATTGATGCTTACATCCTTATCTTACAGTTGAAGAAACTGAACTTCAGAGATGTTGAATAATACGTCCATCACCACAGAGTGAGTAATTTAATACTGACTCTACCAGATATCAAAGCAAAAATTATTTTAACAATGTTATCATTATTTTTTCTTCATAATCTAATGGAAACCTTGGACGTTAAACTTGTTAAATGGGCATCAATAGTAAAATTGACACTGATAACGATGGTGAAGTTCATAATAATGATTATAATCATTGCAAACATTTGTTGATAGCTCTCTATATGGCAGATATTTAACACTTTTCCTACATTATCTCATTTAACCTCATAAATTCCCAATAAAGTCAGTACGATTTCCCACCTTTTACATATGGGAAAATGAATGCACCGACATTCACACAGTTGGTAAATAGTGAGGCCAGAGATTCAATCCAGCTGTTCTAATTACTGTCACTATGACATATGAACTCTCAAAAATCCATTTTATCACCCTCACAGTACAAGTTTTTTGCATGGCTAAGTCCCACACTCATGCACAAACTTCAGGCACGTGAGAATCATTGTTTTCCGAAATGTATCATGACATTTGCCTTCATGGCTTTGTTGCTAGTGCTCTTTTCTCTTACAATCAATTGCCACCTTCTCTACACCAAGTACTGCTTATTTTATATAAAGATGTATGTAGGAAGCTATTCACTGGAGCATTAGTCTTAATGGAACTATTTTAAAATGATCTAATAATTCACCAGGAAGGGATTGGGGTAAACATTTCAAATTCCACACAAGTGTTATGAAAGTCCTAAATTTGTGCTTTCTAATAATATTAAAAACACATTAGAAACACCCAAAAATGCTCACCCTATGTGTCTATAAAAGGATATAAAACACTGAATTCAAAAATAACACTAAAAAATGAAAGGGATACAATTAGGAGGGGCCACTTTCATTATTACACCTGATACTCTACTGTTTTTGCTTTCTTTCCTTACTCTGGTAAATGATACTTTCAGAGGTTCTTGTTTCCAAGGAGAATATTGCACCAGGGCTAACTGCCATTTTTCTAATAAAGTAGAAGTGAAGACTATCTCTGGCATGTTGAACTCCTTATACTGCTGAACTAACAGTCTAAGAAATGATAACTCTAGGACTGGGTGACTGATCCCAATTACCAAGAGGAAGTAAATTGCTCATACATGGTATGGCATGGAGGATCGCATGGGGCATGCAGGTGATTTGCTGTGGTGCCTATGATAATATGCACCTATGATAGTGCCTATGATAATAATGGTCTGGTGGAAACTGTCTTAATGCAATAGAAATAGGACCTCTCAGGATTTGCATCTTTTGGAAGTAAAGTTTAGGGTCAACCCCAGGTAAGAAACTTTGACTAGTTGAGGTGCTGTAAGAGAGGAAAGGAGATATAAAACAAGTGGTAGGAGAAGGAAGTTATAATTATCAATTTAGGCTGCATACCAGCTGGAAAAGGCGGGGAGAACCAGTGAATTAGCATGTTATTTTGTTTCTAAAGTTCCACTTTTCCAGCTATTATATACGAAGAGTACAGGTGGTGATTAAGTTATGTTACAGCTTATGTTCTAGGTGATAATGTGACTGAATTGACATCACCTCGTGATGATACAGAAACTAATGGGACTTTATATCAGTTCCTGCTAGGACCCAGCCATATAGATATTGTCAACAGTTTGGTGTGCCTTTCAACTGTTTTTATATATTTATATATAATAATAAATGCATATCTATGTATATAAATCAAACCACATGTTACACCTTGCACTGTATGACCTGTGTTTTTCTCTTAAAAACATGTCACAAATATTTTTCATTTCTAATAACTTGGAGCTATATCATTTAATAACGATAGGATATTCCTTGACATAGACTATTTTAATCCATATTAAATTATATTTTGACTGATACTATTACTGATATCACCCTTAGTATAACTTGTTTACATGCTGTTAGGGACTGAATTGTGTCCCCTCCAAATTCACATTTTGAAGCCCTAACCTCCAATGTGATGGCATTTGGAGATGGGGTCTTTGGGAGATGATTAGATTTGGATGAAGTATGAAGTTGGGGTCCTCATAATGAAATTAGTGCCCTTATAAGAAGAGGCATGAAAGTGCCCTCTGTCTTTCTCTCTCTCCCTCTCTCCCTCTCTCCCTCTCGCTCTCTCTCTCTCTCTCTCTCTCTCTTTCTCTTTCCCATGGAAGAACACAGGGAGAAAGTAGCTGCCTGCAAGCCAGGAAGAGTCTTCTCACCAGAATTCAACCTGGTTGTTGCCCTGATCTGAGACTTCCAGCCTCCAGAACTTTGGTAAATAAATTTCTGTTGCTTAAGCCACCAAGTCATTCCAGACTGATTAATATATATCCCTTTATCTTCAGCCTTTATGTTTCTTTTTTACAATTTTTTATTTAGTTTTATCTTTCATACAATATATAGGATACAGTTGAATATTGTTTCCTTAACTAGTGTGATGTTATTTTTACTAAACAGATAATCCATTCACCTTTAATTTGTTTATTGGCATAGTTGAAATTATTCTGGCCATTTTATTTAACGATTTTTATTTGACATGCTTTTTAGCATTTTAGCATTTTTTCTAGTGTTTTGTCTTGCTTTTCACATGTTTTTGGATTGATAAAGTTTTCTTTATTTTATTTTCATGTAATCACATGAAATTTATATTTTTATTTTCTTTACTAGTTATCTTAAGAGAAATAACAAACTTATTTCAACTTACGTTTTTCTATTGTATCTAATTCACTAAGTCGAGAAAGATAATATGATTTCAATCCCCTCTTTTCACAGATTCATCCATTTTGAGAATATCTCAGAATTTAATTTAGAAATGTCTATTTGTTTTTATCATGCCTCTTACGTATTCCTTTCTGGTCATTTATCTACATTACACATATTAATAAAATAACATTATTTTCTATAAAATAGAACACCTAATTCATCCTAGGTTCCATTCTGACTGATATTAGTAATTTACTTTTTTATTTGAAGTCCTTTAATAGCTTCATATTGCATTTAGGGTGAAAAAACACAAACTCCTTTCCATTTAAATTTTATGAATTTTATATTTACCTTTGTTAGTTCAGTATGATATCAACAAACAAGCAAGAACTTACATTCAAGCAGAATTGAGTGGATTTGAATCCTGGCTCCATCATACCCTGGACAGATAATTTAACTTCTTAGGACCCCATTTCTTCATCTGTGCAATGGGTTAAATAATAACTTTCAAAATGAGTAATTGTAAGGTTTAAATGATCTAATGAATAGAAAGCATTTTTAATACTGTTCTCATCCAGGGCACCCTCCTTCTTCCTGTCCAATCCTGTGATTCTGTAATATCTCCTGTAAATTATTGTTCTTAACTCAGCAAAGATTGCCCAATTCTATATAAAGAGGAAAACACTTGCCATTCATATTATTGCTTCAGAATATTTTTTTCATATGTGCCAAAACTTTGAGCCCATCCAATCTCAGATTCTTATCATGGGTCCTCCATAAAAAATCAACATTTTCTTTCTTCATTCTTTTCCTGCTTTTTGTTTGTTTTCCTTTCTTTTTTATTTCCCTCCTATTTCTTCTACTACCTAAATTAGAAAATATGGAGAAAAATTGTATTTAGGTTTCCATGTATTGAAGTCCTTGTTGAATATTGTTTTAATGTTCTTTGTCAACAGGACTAATTCTAATAAAATGAGCTCATGTGAGATTCATTATATTACACTAATGCTATTATAACTATTATTTAAATGATGATAATAGCAGTAGAAGAGTTTAGCTCATTCTATTACTAACTTTCAGTAATTCTAGAGGGAAATTATTTTGAACAGTAATTTGGCATAGAGTGTATGTAATGTCTCTGCTGAATTTCAGCACCACAATATTTATGGTTTAGGATATTTGGAGGAACACAGACTTATATCAGTACAGTTGCTTCATGCTCCCCACCTGAAATCATAATTCTTCAAGCACCAGGTTTATTACTCCAGCAGTCTGTGGCCTATGGACATGTGTACTCACTCAATACTGAAAATAAGCAAAGAGATATAAAGTGATGCATAAAGCCAAACTTCTCCTATTATGTAGGAATCTGTTTTATAGAAACAAGAAACAACTGTTTTTTAAAGTACGAAAATTTTGGCAAGACTAAGAGGGACAATAATTGGCATAAAATTAGCTAGGGATTGAGTGATATTTTTTATAATTTTGAAGTGTTCTTGCATACGTAGTTTCACTTTATTCTTAGAGCAATCCATGTTTTTTGCTTTTGTTGGTGGTGCTGATGTCATTTGTCACCATCCCACAAAGGAGGAAACTGATAATTAAGGAATACAATGATCTTGCCTAAGGTCATAAACCCTGAAATGACAGACTTAGTGACAATCAAGTCTTCTAAAATCATATAACACCCTCTGTTATTACTCTCATCATTCTATTTATTCATTACTGTTAATTTCAGATTTGTTTACAGCATTTCAACACCTTGATGTACTTTGTTTTTGCTTTTCATGACCATCAACAAAGTTGCTTTCCCTGCCTTGCACTAGTAAGATCTTCTTGGAGGTTCTGGCAACAGTCTTAAGCACAGACAAGTTCAAGTCCCTGATCTGTTAATTGACTGGTTATGTAAACTTGGTTATGTCACTTACTGTATCTGACCCTCAATTCTTTATTTCTTCATCTGTTAAAAAGGGAATGATGGTATCTCTTCCAGATTTATCTTGGACGCTATATTTTTGACAGTAAGCCAAAGTAAAGAAAGGTAAAGTAAGTGAAAAATATATTATAAACGACAAATATGATGCTATTCTCTCTGTCAGGAACACCTAAAGCCTATTAAGTGAACGGTGTCAATCTGAAAAGGCTACGTACTCTATAATTCCAAGTATATGACAATCTGGAAAACAACAAAACTATGGAGACAGTAAAAAGATCAGTGATAGTCAAGGGTTCGAGGGGATGGAGGGGTAAAATGGAGCACAGGGTATTTTAAGGACAGTGAAACCATTCTGTATAATATGACAGTGGTGGGTATATGTCATTATATATTTGTCATAAGCCATAGACTGCACAACACTTCGCATTAGCCCTAATGTAATCTACGTGTTTTGAGTGATAATGATGTGTCAGTGTAAGTTCAGGAACTGTAATAAAGGTTCCACTCTGACACAGGACAGTGATGCTGGAGGAGGTTGTATGTGTGTGAGGACAAGGAATATATGGGAACTCACTGTACTTTCTGCTCAATATTGTTGTAATCCTAAAACTGCTCATAAAGTTTATTCATTTAAAGAATGAAATCACAGTTTAAAAAATAAAAAAGTTATTGGGAAACCTTCATTATAATACATTTGACAATTTAGATTAAAAGTTTGCTCAAGCAAACATGGGAAGAAATAAAATATGAACAAAACTGTTGAATTCTTAATTGAAAACATTTCTACAAATAAATCTAGTCAAATATCTTCACTGGTGAATTCTCCTAAACATTTAAGAAAAAAAAAGCCACCAGTCTTAAACAAACTATTCCAGAGGACAGAAAAATAAGAAACATTTGCAAACTTGTTTTATGGGCCCAGCATGACCTTAACAGAAAACTTGACAAAAACCATGCAAAAAATGAAAGAAATCATAGGCCAACATCTCATGAGCATGCACGCAAGGAAAGCTAAACAACGTCTCAGAAAATTAAATCCAGAAATACAGAAAAATAATATTATATTATGATCACATTGAGTTTATTTCAGGAATGAGATGTTGGTTTAATATTTGAGAATAAATCATAAATTAACATAAAAAGATAAAAACCATATGAAGATCTCAATAGATATGTAAAAAGCCTTTAATAAATTTCATCACCAATGATAAATCCATGACAAAATAGAAATAGAAATAAGAAGAAACTCCCTTAATCATCTGATAAGATAGAGCTACCAAAAGAAAACCCCTCTAGATCTTATTTAATTATTAAATATTAAAGATATCCATGAAGTCTAGATATGGATACCTGGTAATATCACATCAAGTCAATAGTTTTATATCATTACAAGTTCAGCAAAGCAGGAATAAATTAAAAGTGTGAAAATTGAAAAGAAATATAACTGTCATTATTCATGCACAACTTAATTGTATATACTAAACATGCAAAGGAATTCTACAGATAAAAAGCCAAATGTAATAACTGGATGTAGAGTTGATGGATATGAGGTGACATTAAAATTCAATTATCATTTCTATTCATTGATAACAGACAAGAAGAAATTGAACATCAGAAAACATTTCATTTATGATAGCACCAGAACTGCCTCAGACTAAACGTAACAAAAGTCATTCCATACTTCCACACTAAAAACTATAAAATATTACTAAGTGAAAAAATTTTAAACACCTACATAGATGGATGTATATATCAGATTCATATATTTGAAGATGTAATATTTAAAAGATATCAATTCTCCCTACACTGATTTATACAATCAATGAAACTCTAATTATAAATCACATATGGCTATTTTTGTGGAAATTGGCACACTAAATCCTAAAGTATATATAGAAATCCAAAGGGCTAAAAGTATCAAAGAAATCTAAAAGATGAACAGGGTTGGAAGACATGCACTAACAGATCTAAAAATAAAACAACAGTAAGACAGTACTTTAGAACTATGATTTTAGCACAAAGATAGACATATATACAAATGGAACATAATACCCCAAAATTGACCCAAGCATCCATTGATTTACAATAAAGTGCTGTGGCAGAGCAATGGAAAAGGAGTGGTCTTTTAGATAAATGCCTCAAGATTAATTGTATATCTTATGAAAAAGTTAATTTGACACCTTTCTCATACCATACACCAAAATTTATTCCAGATGTACCTTAGACCTAAAATTGAAAGGTAACATTAGAAAGTTTCTAAAAGACAATATAGAGGAAAAACTTCACTATCTTGAATTTCACAAAGATCTCTTGAATGAGAGCGCATACACACACACACACACACACACACACACACAGACATGCTCATGCATACATGCATAATCACTAATCATAAAGTGCAAGATTGATGAACTAGATTTAATTAAAATAATAACTTTTATTCATCAAGAAAACACCATGAAGAGAGCTATAATGCAAGCCACAGAGTGGAGGAGGCTATTTGTAATCATATATCTGACAAAGAAATTGTATCCAGAATATATAAACAAGTGTTATAAATTAATGAAACAAATGCAACAGTACAATACGTATGGACATGGGTCAAAGGACTTACTTAAATAAGCGTTTCACAAATAAAGTTATCCAAGTGGTCATAGAGAATACCATATCATTATTTATCATCAGGGAAATGCAAATTAAAACCATGCTGAGCTACCCCTATAAACTCCCCGGAATGACTAAAGTTTAAAAAATCTGACAGTCACCGGTTGGTGAAGAAATAAAGCAGCAGGATTTTTCACACAATGTTGATGGTGGTTCAGTTTGGTAAACTCACTTTGGAAACTGTAAGTTAATGCCAATAAAGCTGAGTTTATGCATACACAGTGCCTTGGCAATTTCAGCCCTTGGCAAATATGTCACAGAATGTTGTACTGAAAGACATGTACCCAAATGTTCAGAGCAGCTTTATTTGTAAGTGCCAAAACTGGAAACAACCAAAATGTCCATCAACATTATTAAATCATTACATATTCATACAATAGGAGATCATTTAGCAATGAAAAGGATAAGATTATACAAAGCAACAAAATGAATAAAATCTGTAATCATAATAATGTGCAAAAAATAAAAACAAACAAAACAAAAAAATACACACAGAGGAGTTCATACCATACAATTCTACTCATATGAGCAGACAAAACATTTTTTAAGGTGAGAGAAATCAGGATAGTAATTACTTCTGGGAGTTGCTGTGGGGCAAGGGGAGGTGGCTATTTCTCAAGTGTAAATAATGTTCTGTATTTTTATCCTAGAGATGGTTACAAGCCTATCACCACTTTCTGCAAATTTTCAACCTATATACTTAACAGTTGTACATGTTACATTTGGTAAACTTCAATAAATAGGTAAAAATATTTTGAAGTATTTCCCAAATTTGTTTTGTATATACTTCAGTGACTATTAGAAGATATGCCGGGGCTTCCCTGGTGGCGCAGTGGTTGAGAATCTGCCTGCTAATGCAGGGGACACGGGTTCGAGCCCTGGTCTGGGAAGATCCCACATGCCACGGAGCAGCTGGGCCCGTGAGCCACAATTGCTGAGCCTGCGCGTCTGGAGCCTGTGCCCCGCGACGGGAGGGGCCGCGATAGAGAAAGGCCCGCGCACCGCGATGAAGAGCGGTCCCCGCACCGCGATGAAGAGTGGCCCCCGCTTGCCGCAACTGGAGAAAGCCCTCACACGAACCGAAGACCCAACACAGCCAAAAATAAATAAATAAATAAATAAATAAATAAGAAAATCCTTAAAAAAAAAAAAAAAAAAAAAAAAAGAAGATATGCCTAATGCCTTTTCAATTTTTCATTGAACATTGACTTCGTCCAGTGAATTGTGCCAGATATTGTTGGAACAGAAGAATGGTTGACATTAGGCCTCCGCCCTTGTCCAGTTTAGTGTTTAACAGAGACAGAATGAGATGTAGCACAAACAATAATACAAGGCAGAAAGTCATGTAAACCACCTATGGACCACAGAGCGGGCCACCAGGAGTCTTCAAGGAAGAGATGGCATCTGAGTTGGACTTTGAAGTCTCAGTAGAATTTCGACCAGTGTAGGTAAGAAGTGGTTTCTCTGCAGGGGAAAAAAAAAAGCATCGAAAAGCCATGCCAGTGTGAAAATGTGAGGTGTGTGTGTATATGTGTGTGTGTGATCTACATGGAAATATAAATTATGAATATGGTTGATGTGAAAATTGTGAGTGACATCTCCAATTCTAGCATGTGCATTAATTGTCACTGAAACATATCAGTAAATTGAGAAGCAAGAGTTTGAAATCTGTTGAACTGTCTCTATCAACAGAATACAGACTTTGGTTTCTGAAATTGCACTTTCAGGGTTTGGGGAATCATGAAGTGCATGCTATTGGCCAGAGTATTTTGAGGAGACCTGAACTGGCAATCTTGGGAAGTGCTTCTGATATAAGAACCCATAGGATGATTTTGCTGGAATGTAGAACTTGTACCATGGAGAAGTAGACAATGGAACTTAAAGGGCAGCTTGAAATTAGTCTGTGGAGGGTCAGGAGGTCTAGGTTAAGGATTTGGTATTATGCTTATGGTCAGGAGTGTTTGATGGCCTTTGAGCAAGGGTATGACATGGAAAAAGCCTCATTTAAGGACCCTTGGCCTGATATTGAATGGAAGAATAGAACTGTTCTAACAACTCAGAAAATAAGGCCAGGGCACAAGTGCTTATATGTGATTTCTATGTACATGTCTCTGTCCATTCATCAATAATGCAGAGAAAAGGAGGTAACCAGCCAAGGTGACAATGCCCAGAACTTGATTTTGCAGGTAGTAGAACCAGGTCTGATCTTGGCCCTAATCATCTGGGGTTCTCAGGCATGACAATGAAAGAGAAACTCTGCTAAGTAACAGGCCACATCTGTGCAACGTACACAGATTCATGCACATGGCTGGGGTCCGGCAATGCGGTGCTTGCCAGTGTTTTCATAGAAATAGGCTACATTGCAGGTGACTTTCTCGGCTAAAGCTATGATTTATGGTGGTGGGGCGGGTGTAATAATGTAGTTATAGGGGGTGGGGCAGGGAACAGAAATGGGAGAGGGAAAGAGATATTGCTGTTTTAAGGAAAGCTTCTTTACGACTTCACCTGATTTTATGACTGTAGCGAGTCTCTTGAAAATGATTTCGGGAATTGTGCTTTTGGGTCATCGTCCTCGTTGTGGTTGTTTTAAAGAGTCTTGAAGGATGCTTTTTGTTCTCTCCACAGTATGAGCCCTGGGCAATAGGCCAAAGTTGTTTTAAATCTCAGTTGAAGGTTCTGGCTCTTTCCATGTGAACATGTGCCAAAAGGAAGTCTAATAACTTATCAAGTTGAGGCACCTCAGGGAGGTCCAGAAGCAGAAATTTTTGAGGAGTTTAGGGAGCAAGTTTATTAACTCTTGACCTGATTGTAGCCCTTTTTGAGCTACTATTTATATTTTTGTTAATTGATTTAAAAAAATTTTTTTTGCAAAGACAATCAGCCTGAGAGCCCCAAGACCTAGATTTATTCACTGAAACTTTTTAATTAATTGTGCCATTGACCAACTCCAATGGTCACTCTATGCCTCAATTTTCTCCTGTGTAAAGTAGAGATAGTACATGTCTGAAATACCTCATTAATATGTCTCTAAAGTGAAAGTTCTGTGCAAGAGCACAAAATAAGTTCATCTCAGCAAATTATTTATCCAGCACCTCTTATGTACTAAACTAACAGCTGCAAGGCATTCAAGAGATATTTGAGACACAATTTCTAGTTTCCAAGACCCAAAGACATGGCCTGCAAAGCAGAGAATGCCAGATTCCGCAGAAGCTGGCGTAGTGGATAGTGTGTGTGTGTGTGCCACTCACATTTCTACCCCTCCCCTTTCCTTTCCAGGCAGAAGCCTTCATTCCCTGAGGAGTTCGCAGTTCACACTACACCTGCCTATCTGCCACTGCCCTTGGTTCTTGCCCCAGAGGGATGTTAGGGCCCTGGCCCTCTTGCAGTAATTCAAAACAATTCTGAAGTGTCCTCATAGCTCCAAAGTTCTCCATGGGATTGGCTGTGGCCCTTACAGAGACACTATTACAGCCCAATGCTCTTCTTTCACTTCCCCAGGCCTGTCGACCCCTAGAGAACGCCCCAGAAAAATTCCTTCATGGATGTCCCCATCTCAGACTCTGCTTATCAGGGAACCTGACCAGTGGTAATTAAACAGGAAAAGAAGTTCTATGGGAATTCACAAAAGGAAGTTAGCAAATCCCACTTTAGGAAGATGAGACAGGAAAAGCTGATTGTGGAAGATGGTGTTTGTGATGTGGTTTGATGGATACGTGGGGTCTAACTGAAAGAGAATGTGGAAGAGAAAGTAGGGAAAGAAGTATTTATTATTAGTCTTCCCTCAGTATCCTCTGTGTATTGATTCCAGGAGCCCCCATGGATACCAATATCAGCAGATGCTCAAGTGCCTTATATATAACAGGTTAGTACAATGAATACAGTCAGCCCTCGGTATCCACAGGTTTCCCATCCTCAGATTCAACCAACCACGGATAGAAATTTTGGATATGGAGAGCCAACTGTATGTTAGGAGGAAATAGCATAATTGAAGTCTCAGAGATCAGTAATGAGACATGTAACTCTGAAAAGTTCAGAGAGCCTATGTGAAACAGGGCACTAGAATATCCAGATGAGAAGGAGGATGAGTGTATATAATGGAGGGTCCTAAAATCTAGGCTAAGAGTAGTGCACTAAATTGGAGCTCAAAAGGAAAAGGAGAGAGTCTATTTAGTAGAGGAGCTATATAACAGACGCTATGCTTTCAAAGAATGATCCAGGAGCTAAGATAATGCAGTGCTCTAAAATGTAAGATTCTTTTTTCTTTTTAAGATTTTTTTGATGTGGGCCATTTTTTTTTTTAATTATTAGCACCTTTAATTATTATTTATTTATTTTTTTGGCTGTGTTGGGTCTTCGTTTCTGTGTGAGGGCTTCCTCTAGTTGCGGCAAGCGGGGGCCACTCTTCATCGCAGTGCGTGGGCCTCTCACTATCGTGGCCTCTCTTGTTGCGGACCACAGGCTCCAGACGCGCAGGCTCAGTAGTTGTGGCACACGGGCTTAGTTGCTCCGCGGCATGTGGGATCTTCTCAGACCAGGGCTCGAACCCGTGTTCCCTGCATTAGCAGGCAGATTCTCAACCACTGCGCCACCAGGGAAGTCCTGGGTCATTTGTTTTTCAAGTCTTTATTGAACTCGTTACAATATTGCTTCTGTTTTCTTGTGGTTTTTGGCCACGAGGCATGTGGGCCCTGACCAGGAATCAAAACCCGCACCCCCTGCATTGGAAGGTGAAGTCTTAACCACTGGACCACCAGGGAAGTCCTGAAAATGTAAGATTCTTTCTGATGCTTAATAATCTTAGATCATATAAAAAATTAGAAGGGTTCCAAATGAAATGAAGTTAGGGAAAATATTAAACAGGTTGAAAAATAGAATTCCAACACCTGGAATATGCTTTTTTTGTTGTTTTTTAACTTAATAATTATCCAGGCCAGCTGGCTTGAGGATACATGGCAGGGGAAGAGAGAGAGAGAAAGGAAAAGCGAAAATGAGAAGGGAAGTCTTTCTTCCTCTCTCTCTTTCTAACTATTAATTTTACCCCATAACCAACCTCTTATGGGACCATACCTCTCCAGTTCTGTTCTTGGAAAGTAGTCAGCAAACTGAGTGCTTTGGAAATCTAACCTAGAACTCAGTTTATACTCAGGCTTGAGCGTGGCTGGCTCATATCACATCTTGGGGCTGAAAGTCATCTCTGTGACCTATTGCCATTTAGGCAAATCCCTCCTCTAATCCTCATATTCTTTATTTGCAGAAAATGAATTGTGATGTAGTTTTAAGAGAACATTGTGTGAAGTGCTTTGCAGGCCCTAGTGCATATTAACACCCTATGCACGTAGCTCTTATTATTAGCTCAGCCACTAACGGTCTAGATGACCTTGGAAATAGTCTTTCACACCCATGGTCCTCAAATTCCTCATCTAAAAAAGCTAGTTGCTGGCTACACTTTCAACCCTGATCTTCCTACTAGGTTCCCAAGTATGTTTTCTTCAAAGCTAAAGTAAAATAAAAATACAAATTAGCTAATCCCGATTCAACAAGATGCATATACTCAGTGAATTTACATCCAAGAGGCAGTTGAGGGAATTGAGAGGGGAAACAAGATGGCATTGATTTTAGGGTCAATGCCAGAGTTAGGGTCTGCTTCAGAATTGTCTGATTAACTGCACATTTTTTTTCTCTGAGATCCTGTGGGCACCGGATCTGCCAAATACTTTTGTTTCCTACAAGAAAGATTTTATTTACTTCAACTAGTCACCAAACATTTGCATCCCTTGCTGCTCTGACCTAGAGCCAAGGGCCCTTAAAGCTTCTCTTGCATGACATGTAGGTCTTTTCTGTGAACGACTGCCACAGGCAGGCACTGGCTCAAACCTAATCTGTGCACAGATTCCTGTTCCTCTGCTATGTTTCCAGTGTCCTCCTTCAGGTGTCAGGAAAAGTACATGGGCATCCACTAGGCCAACACACCAGCGCAGCCTGGATTTTAGTGGAGCCCCAACAAGCTACAGTCAACAACTCACCTTGCTTTGGCAGAACAACGACAAATTCCCTTTCTCAGTTCCCCACCCTGATTCCCCACAGCTCTTCCAGTACAGACTTGTACAATGTTCATTCCAGATTGAAAGGGAATCTGAAGGCAGCCCCTTTTCCCGGCTCCCCTCACTGACTGTTTTATGTATAGAGGACAAGAGACAGAGGGGAGGGGAATGAAATGGTGTCTCTAATATACTTGAGGCATGGTTTTCGACTGTGTACAGTAGGAGTTCTGGATTCAGTGTCAGTGCTTGGATTTCTGTTATAGATCCTTTGTGCTCTATTTTCTTTCATATATGTCACATAGTTTCCAGTCAACTGGGAAAAATTGCTTGGGGTGTGTACCCCTTGTGAGTCTCTAAGGCCATATTAGGGAAATGTTTATATTGATACTAAGTTTCAGCACAGACTTTGGTCTCATCTCTTATTCGCCACCCAGCAACTACTGTGGAAATAGCTGGTACGTATGGGAAAGTCGTAAAATCCAGAATCAGAAGGCTTAGGGTCTTGATTGGTTCTACATGTAAGAGTTAGTTGACTTTGGCAAGTCAGTGGCTCTCCCTGATCCTTGGTTCACTCATCTGAAAAATGGGAGTAATAGAGAGACATGGTGAACTTTGAATGAAATTACACAACTCTTCTATGGATTCCAAAAATATAATGGGCATGTGAAGTGGAATCGGGATTTCACAATTTTACATCAGACTGTCTTGACCAGAATTTTACAACCTTTGGATCTCCATCAATAGATATCTTTCCAACTCTGCTATATATATAGAGGGAAAAATAAAACTCATCATTCATTACTGCTATCTTTTATATGACTTCCTGGCAAATATACAATGGTTTATCAGGTGAGGTAATTATGTTTTAGTCAATGGCTAGGGCCCAAAACAAATATCTTTACTGCCTTTTTTGAGATAAATTCTTGTAAAAGGCTAGTGTTAATGCCATGAGGGATGTCTTTCTATTCAAAGGGGGGAAAAAAGAACTTTCAGCGGGCTCCTGATTCTCACTATCTTCCAGACTCCACATTGAAGACTACTTACCCCCTTAGTAAACTTTGCCCCAGCTTTAAGAGATCAGCCTGTCCTTAGTGCAGAGAAACAGAGAAGATGTGCATATCTCTCTAATTTGTCTGCAGCTTACCCTCTGACTTTGCATACCAATTTTTGTATCTGAACATCTTTATCTTAAGACAGCACTGGAAGCGAAGATAACTATAGAGAAGAAAAACCAATGAACATAAATACATTGACTTTACTTTGCAGCACGACATCTTCCGTCTGGATCTGTCACTAGGTCCTGGTCACCTTGCACATGGCAGACGTAGTTCCCTAGAACAAGGGACCTTTTTCCTGAACATTTAAATACCTCAGTGTTTTTCTATTTTCCTGCTGTGTCCTATGAATAGATTGGTATCTTAGAGCAGGTTTTCTATTTGAAGACTACCTCTATCCAGAACATTGATGGCACAAATGACTTTCTCATTCAGGAAGTCACCTGTCTTGTCAAAGTGATGTGACCTCCACAACGTGGACATTTCTGAATATAAGCAATAACCTCACATTAATCCTACTTATCCCAAGAAATACCCTCACAGAACAAGTGATGGTTTGTTCTTAGACAAAGAGAGAGCTGGGAAATTCAACACAGCTTATTTAGTAACCAAGTTAATCTCTTGCATGTTTATCATGTTTTAAGTATTCAAATACTTTTATTCCTGTGATCAACATGAACCCTACCACATGGTCAATTAGGTCATGTAATCCCATTTTATTGATGAATAGTGTGAGGTACATAGAACTTCACAGACGCCCCATAGCCAGGGTGTGCACACAGTCTCTGTCACTGGATTCTAGACACTCTCTTAAACCTTGTCTTGATTCCTAGATCAAGTTATCCCTATAGACTGTAATCCTTGCCCAGTTTGAGAGCTCATCAAAGCTTAGACACAGTAACAAAGTAACTCCAAGCCAATGACAGGAAACAAAAAAATCTCAAAGCATAGACAAAACAAGATTTTACTCATTTTATTAATAACATCCTTCAAAATCTTTGTCCAATGAGAAGTTACTAAGTATTCCAATATAACATATATCCATGGTCAAATGATTTTAGGATCTCAAGCTGGTCATATATGGATATCAGGATAATTGAATCCTTAGATGTTCTGGTAAGACATACATTCTATGCTAATTAAAAATTTAGGAGTTCTTTGGTCTGGGGCTTGTCAGCAATCCTCTCTAAAGTATGAATTGCCATACCTTGTACTTCCTGCCACCATCGATGGACCTTTTATATTTTAAAAGTAAAAGATAACTGAACTCTGGGAGAATATTTGATGCTTCATTGGGTAACATGAGAAGCTGCTAGTTTGAAGTTGGCTCTACCCCTTAACCAGTATGATCTAACAGGTGTGATAGTATAAGAGGTAACTGTGCTGAATAAGGGTGCTATAAGTCCTTAAAAGGCCCAATAAGAACATCATAATGCAAACCTATAGGATTCCACATCAAAGTCATGCTTTCTATAGTAGGAAACAACTCTCCATTTGAAATATGGCTCCTGATGTGCTAGTAGAGACTGAGCACCTGACCATGGACATTTAAATGACTAAGTGACCTAAGAGCTCTTGGATCCACTAAGTCCTAACATTGAGTCTGCACAGCAGCAACTCCATCATGCCATGGAAATATATTTGAGATAATAGTGTATATATTGAGGTATTTGAAAGGCATCAATAAATGCATAAGCAGATGATGCAGACTTCCATGCCATCTTAATCCACTCATCACTATGGCAACTATAAAATGCCCAACCAGACATCAGCAGAGACTTACAACATTCCTCAAAGGAAGCAGTCAGAAATAGAATGGCTTTAGAGTGGGGAGCCATTTGTTGTTAGAGAATTCAATTTATACTTCACGTACAGGTACTTCTTTGCCTGAAATGCCTCCACCATTGAAAGACTTACAAAATGCCTTATTTATCAATATGTTCTCATACATAATGCTGCTCTGGGCCAAGGTACGCTTTTATTAATAAGGAAATTCACTTCTGGGCCCAAGACCGTGTACCCAATCACACAGAAGCAGCTGGCCTGATGGAATAATAAAACAGCTTCTTGGTGGTTCAGCTGAGGCACAGCTGGAGGGCAATCAGCTGTCTTAGAGCCCTTTCCTTCAGGATATGGTAAATACCAAATACTGCCCGAGGGTGAGGAGAATCTAACATGGGTAATGGAGGAGGGACTTAATAAATGCCAGTGACAGCCTTAAAACTACCTCGGTAGCAGGCAGTATAGTTTATTTGTTTGTGTTTTTCCACCTTTGGCTTCCAGGACATGACAACTAGTTAACATATGGAAGGAGGTTCTATATCTGATGTGGCACGTAACTATCTTTTGGAGGAAGGAGCAAAAGTTATCTTCACCCTCTCAGAAAATAAAACATGAACAAATGAAAAGGATGTCTGATACTGTAGTATAATAGCTGGATGTTTTGGAAGGCGTGAGATGTGGTACCCTAAGGAGACAACTGTGTTAGTCATAAGCCTTTTGCTCCATCTCTGATACCTTTGACTGCTTCATTTTGACCATGCATCGCCTGCCGCCCACCTCACCCTTAAACCACTGCCGCTTGTTCCAGCACCTTAACTGAGCTTCCCAAATTAGTTGGGTGGAGTCTAATTTGGAGCCTCAGGTTGAGCTCTGTTGGCGCCACGTACCCTTCTTTGGAGTTGGATGAAATGTGACACTAGGGAACGTGGGATCTGCCTTACTGAGTGGTCACTGAGGGTTCAGGTGAAGCGAACTGGAGATCTCAGGGAATCCCATCTCCACGGGGTAAACATTAACCAACATTAAACAGGTGACAGGAAGGATCCAGGCAGTTAAATTCCTCCTCCTTCTTCCTTCTATGAACTACTCTGAGATGCAGTTTTCTATGTAGCCCCTCCAGAGAAAGTGATGTGTTCTAGAAAACAAGCCTCATAGCATCCAGTGGTTTCTCTTTGAGGCTTATAGTAAGGAAGCTGCCGGCAGTTTAACTCAATGGATTATTCTCATCTTTTTGTGCTTCACTTCTATTTTTTAACACCTATCAATTGAGCTTGCGTCTTGCTGTCAAATGCAGCATCAGTGCTTTTATCCTTGCCCTGAGCTTTACTTTTAGAGAACCTAGGCAAAGTGCATGTATTAGTCATTCCTATTCCACGGTAGCTAGAACAATAATGGACACATTGTACTCCTCAATAAATTCAGAAATACTAAGTTAAATCAAATTTTTGAAGTAAAATAAGTCAATTATCAACAGGGGTGTTGACATTTACAATTTGTTTCTTAATGTGAGATGAAAGATTAGCATTAGTAATAGAAGAGGAAGTATCTGGAAACAAGTTCCTTTTCCTGCACTTTGAAATTATAGTCCTGAGATCAGATCCTTTTCATGTAACCGCAGCTGAGGATCATTCTGGATAGACTTGAGTAGTTAGGGGTTTATTTCCCCAGCCTCTCTGGGAAAACAGACTCACCCAGATAACTGAGTTTTCCATAAAATTCTTCAGAAAAATTCCTTTTCCCTAAGCCAATCCTGAAAAGTCTCTCCGTCACCTCTCTTGATTTATTGTGTTCTAATTCAGATTGCAGAGTCTTCTTTAAAAAAAAGGTTCTATATATCCATATAAGCCTTAGATATAGGAAGATATAGATAGATGAATACATAGATACGTATATGAATACATAGATACGTACGCATACAGACACACACACACACACACACACGTGCCTGCACACATCTTAATGTGAGATCCTATACTATCTCTTATGTGCAAGTCAATTTTCCCATCTAATTAAGGGGCAGAGTGATAGATAGCTTGAGGCTGTGTTATATGCAACCCACCACAAAGGGTGTGTATGAGAAAGAATCTGACAGATATGCATGGTTATGTGGAGACTTGTTATCTCACACTAAGTTTTCTCCTCTAATAGCAGTATGGGTGGCTTGCCAAAACAAGAACGGTATGTGACATCTTTTTTCTTAAATGAGATCTTTATCATAAAAATGACACAGTGAGCTCTTATAATCAGAGGGAAGTATGCCGTAAGGTTCTAAATATATCACTGTAATGATTCTACATTTTTATCACTACACTTACGATCAGCTCTAACGGAAAACTCATGGATGTCATCAGTCCTTTTGTCCTTCTTAACAATTTGATAATCCTTTCTCAAAGCATTGAGCCATCTTGGATCACTAGTGGCTGTCTAGAACACAAATACATTGCACAGCGTGACGTTACTGACTAGCTGGATCATCTTTCTCCACTTCAGTTAATCTATGAAACAATTTGCAAGGAATCCCTAACAGCTTTAGAACTCTGAACTTTATCTGTGATTTATTTAACCTCCATAATGAGACCCGCTGTCTCGATTCACGAGACTTTTGGAGTCATAAAATATTACTTCAGTCTCAACTTTACGTACAATTGTGACAGTTCATTAAAATGATATGTTGACTGGAATCCTGCTACTCAAAGTGTGGTACACAGACTGGTCATGCCAACATCACCCAGGAGCCTGTTAGAAATGCAGAATCTCAGCACTTAACCCAGACCTACTAAGAAAGAGTCTATATTTTACCAAGATGCCCAAATAATTCAGATACACATTAAAATTTGAATTAGAGGGCTGGCACTGGAGAGATCTTCCAGGTCCAATGTCAAGATTCACTGGAAGTTATCTCCTTCTCAGCAACAGTGTTAACTCATAGTTGCTAAACTGAATACTTAGATTATTTGAGCTGCTTGGCAGGAAGGATATTGGAACTTCCCAGCTGTAATTGCCAATGAATAAGCTGTTTCAACTCCTGCCAATAACTCAAATGATCTCTTCTTCCATAACTTATTTCATAATCTCACATTTTTGTGTCTACTGGAGAGATTGACTGTTCTGGGTCAGCATTTAACAATTCTTCAGCCTTCCCATATGTAAAATATCTGTTTGGTTGTCACTCTAGGTTTCCTTATATAGCATTCAAAGATAACTTTACAAGGAAATGTAGTCTATGTATTGAGATACACAAATATTTTCTTTACAAGCCATTCTAAATGAACATTTTACAACCAATAACATTGCCTGTTATGACTGTACCGGAGAGCAGATCTTTCTCAGCTCTCAACAGAAAAATCTTCTCAAATTACCTTGAGAAAAGAGAAGAGTGCTGTTTGAATATAACTCAGGAATACAAGTTGACTTTTTTATTTGGGATAATTTGATAACTGACCTGTTCAAATCAAGCACTGTATTTTATTTCTTCCACCACACATCAGCCAAGATTGGATTTCTGAAAATTAAAGGTATTAAAACCTAATGGAATCTACATGTCAGGTTTTGAATTGTCTCAATGGATAGATTTCTGTTTAAATGTCTATTGTGTTTATAATTTGAAGGCTCAAATATAATTCCTTCATATTTTGAGAATTTATCTACCAAGATTTCATTGATTTCCTAGGTGATATTTTCAAATTAAAATACAAATACTTAACCTCATCAGGTGCTAATTGTCAGCCTCTGCCCTTCCCCCAACATGTGCTCCACACAATGAATAAACATTCATTTGCAGATTGCCCTTTTTTTTGGTGGGACCAATCAGAATCCAACTGTAATGACACTCCTCCCACTCTAAATCTGGGGGAGATCTGTGACTGCTACGACCGAGAGAATATCGTAAACGTGGCACGAGGCCAGTTTTCAGCCAACTCCTTAAATGTTGGCAACTTCCACTTCCTTGGAACATTCTTTCTCGGAACCCTGAGACCACCATGCTAGAAATATGGAGAGTATGGATAGAAAGATGCTGCACCAGGCCCCAGCTGTCTAGCATCCTTGCTCAGGCAGCAGATGTGTGTAAAGAAGCCTCCATATGACCCCAAACCCATCTGCCACCTCCCTGGAACTGCATGAGAAATAGCAAATGGGAAATGTCCAGCTGAGCCTCCAAACCTCCAGAACTATGAAAGATAATACTAAGTGGTTGTTGTGTTAAGGCACTGAGTTCTGTGGTGGTTTGTTACATAGCCACTGATAAATAGAATAGTTGTTCTATGTCTAAGAGCTGAAAAGTCTTCATTTCAATCAATTCTTCACATTTCAACACTGATATCAGTTGAAAACTCCCTGAAACTTTAATAAAGGTACCATTCTGTCCCTCTGGATAGAGATGATTAGAAGTAGGGACACAGCCATAGCAATGGGTTGAGAGAAGTTTTTGAAAAAGGGCCCATTATCTGCACAGGAGTGCTGTGTCAGTCAAGACTGCTCTGACCCCCCATGGTGCCGCAGCAAAGATAGAAAAGAGAGAAATACTGGGTACTCATGAAACCAAAATGCCATATTTACTTTTCTATTCAGCAAAGAGTTTTTGATACCTATTGTATAGCATCAGTGAACATAAGAAATAAGGTATCATTCCCCATAGAGGACACATATTAAGAAGCTAGATTGAAAATATACCAGTAATCAAACACATAAACAAATAAATAAAATTATTTATGACTTGTTAATAAATAATAGTGAAACAGGAGGGAAGGGGCAGGGCACAACCTTTAAAAGAATGACATAGCCCGAGGACACAACATAAACTGATTAGAACCAAATAGGTCCAAGATGGTGGACGAGTCAACTTCTACTAGACCTTGAGCCCCAGTATATGCTCATTATAACACATCAGCAAGCTAAAAGACACACCCACTGGCACCATGACAGTTCCCAGGCCAAAAGTGGGCGGTGGCCCAATTTCTGGAAATCCCCACCCCTTCCCCAAAATAGCTGGAATACTCCTCCCACTTATTAGCCTAGGAAATTACCCACCCTTATAAAAACTGACAACCCCATACCCTGGTGGTGCTCTCGCCTTCTGAGATGGCCCACACTCTGTCTGTGGAGTGTGTTTCTCTCTAAATAAATCCACTTCTTACCTATCACTTTGTCTCTCACTGAATTCTTTCTGTGATAAGACATCAAGAAACTGAGCTTCATTAAGTCCAGAGACCAGCTGGGTGATCTCAGTTAAAAGACCACGGGTTCAAGTCCCAATCTGAGTTGCATGGTTTCAATAGTGTGCTGTTTATTAAGACAGTGAAGACTAGGAAAAGACTAGATTTGGGCAAGGGCATCATGTCATTTCTCTAAACACAGCTGAACTTTTCTTTTGTGAACTACTTTCTGTCGGTTTTTGTTATGGACTAAATGTTGATGCCACCCACAAATTCATATGTTTAAGCCTTAATCCCCAGTGTGATGGTATTTGGAGGTAATAAAGTCATGAGGATGGAGCTCTCATGAATGAGATTAGTGCTGTTACAAGAAGAGCCATGAGAGAGATGCTCTCTTTGCCACATGAGGACACAGAAAAAGGAGTCCTTTGGCAAACTAGGAAGAGAGCCCTCACCAGGAATCGAATGGGCTGGTGCCTTGATCTTGAACTTCCCAGCCTTCAGCACTGTAAGAAATAAATTTCTGTTGGTTGAAAAACCCAGTCTCTGATATTTTTGTTACAGCAGCCTAAATTAAGATAGTTGTCATCCGCACAAGCCAGTCTCCTTACTTTGCAATGTCACCTTATTTGTGACCCCACATGATAACACCCAGGTCATTCCCTAATCTTTATACTGAGACACTTCAAATCTATTTCCAAAATTGACACTCACTTTTAGAGGATAGTTTTCTGTTACGAACCTATTAAATGTAACATTGTTTAAAGCCTAAGACAATTCCATGAAAAGAATCGCAACTTATCTGGAGTGATGGCCACATTATTTGAGTAAATATCTTACTATACATTGAGGGGTACATTTTTAAATGGACAAAGTTAATCTGACTTTATAGTTACACTTCATTTTTCTGCCTTTGGAAGGCGGCTATAGGCACCTCAAGGACTTCCTGCTTTCACAGCATCCACAGACTCCTGATGTTGCAGGTGCCCTCTGTGTTCCTTGATGAAGGAAGCAATTTGCACTCCATTGAGGCACAGGTTCCCATGAGGCTGCCACTGCACCTTCCAGCCCCTGCAGTTTGTCTCCAGGTACAACTTAGGGGACTGCGGATTACATGGGCCAAATTCAGAGCAATAGTGGCCATTGAATAGAAAAAGGTGATGCTCTCCTCTCCTAAGGCCTAAACAAGTCATAGGACTGAAACTGAGCAGCACCCTGTGGGGATCCTGGGCACAAAAGCCTTTCTGTGTCCCCTATTTCTTGATTACAGGAAATAGGCTTCATTCAGCTTCCATGACCTTCCCTGGGTTCCAACTGGGCAGGTTCAAACATTTGTTAATTAGGGAAGGGAGTGGATGCAGAGACAAGGGAGGAACTGTCAAGAAACAATAGTGCAGGCTTGGGGCAGGGTCCTGGTTCCCAGACAAGCGATATACATAACAACATCTTTGAGCTGTTTTACAGATACTGAAACCCCCACCAGGTGAGAGCAATTAAGGGTATGGTATGCACCAGCACACAGACTCCAGACCAGCTGGAACCAGAAGGTTGATGATGCCGACTCCCACTTACCTCACCACAAACCCATCAGCAGAATGTCCTTGAGCCGATCACGCTCTCTTTGAACAATTACTGTAAAACTCCTCACTACACTCCCCAGGGCAGGACACAGTTTTGAGGGCATTAGCCCACTGGGGCCCCCTTTGCCTGGCAGAGCAATAAAGCTATTCTTTTCTACTTCACCCAAAACTCTGCCTCTGAAATTTAATTCGGTGTCAGGGTACAGAGGCCAAATGCAGCTTCAGTACCCAGTCAAACGCTACATGCCAAAGGAAGAGTGACTGGTCTCCCAACTGCACAGTTTGTCAGATAGGAAAGGAAGAATTTGAATAAGTGTAGTGTTCTCTTTCTTGGAGATATTTTCTGATTTTGGAGGAGGTAAGCTGGAAAGCCATAATCAAAAGATAACTAGAAAATCCCCAAATATTTGAAAATCAAAGAATACGTAGACAGAATGTTGAGTGAACACATCCGGATGTAATTTATGATATTTTATAATCTCATCTATAAAAAGTTAACAGCAGGCAAAACTAATATACAGTGTTAGAATTCAGTATAACAGTTATATTTGTGTGATAGATATTAGGGAGATAGTGACAGGGAAGGAGCATGACAGGGACATCTGGGGTATTGGTCATGGTATATTTCTTATTCTAGGTGTGTACACAGTGCACACCTAGAAATAAATTCAACATTTATTTCTTACATGCTTTTTATATATGTGTTGAATTCTAATATATAATCTTATTAAAAAAAACAATGTGAAAGGGAATGGGTCACTGAACAGTTGTAATGGAAGTTATTTTCAAAAACTCAAGTAAACCATTATCTTTCTACTGCAAGTCACAATAATACCTAGAAAATTAAAGGGTTAAATCCAGTTTGAAAGGAAAACAAAATATAGGTAGATATTTGACTAAACCTTATGGAAGTAAAAATTTCTGTGTAGAAATGTGATAGAAAAAATTATAAAAATATGCATATATTTAACTAATGTAAACTTCAAATGTCACTACAACAAGATAATAATGAACGAATTAATTGTTTACTTGACACTGGGAAAATTATTGTCAAAATCCTGATAAATTAACACTTTAAGATATTCTTATTTATTTAAAAAAGAACTAATATGAAGCTTTTAAGTAAGGCTAAAAACTGAATAAACCATTATCTTTCATTACTTGGAGCCTTCCATTCTCCTGCTCCCATCTGAGCCAGATGCTTCCAGATGGAATATCTTTTTACTCTCCTTAGTATTATACAGATTTTACCTCTTCTTTTATTATTATTTTTCTCTTATTTCTTCTTCCCTCATTTGTTGAAACACATCCTAGAGTACCTTTCTTAAAATAGGTACGTGTGAGATAAATCTTATGGGTCTCCCTTAAATATCTGAATGTTTAAATATATATTTTGCTTTCATATATTTTCTTACATGCAAATCTCCTGCTAAATAGTAGCCTGGCTGCTAGACTCCTATATGAGGAGGTGAAAAGTAGGCTTGAGTGTTCCCGTACATGGACTTTTACCTGCTATCTCTGTTTCTACACATGTTTAACTTCCATTTCCCATTTCATCTGTTGCTTTCAAAGTGCAGCCCTTCCTGCAATCTCTAACATGCATCACCTCTCCTTTCACACACCTTCTTCGCTACATATGTTCCAGTTGTATGGTTCTCTCTGCTCTGCTGCATCTATGAGAGACCCAGCAAGAAACAGATGGATTTTACAAAATTAGATCATTCGAAGAGGATCTAATAAAATTAACAAAGCTGTGGGTACAGTGTAAGGAACCACAAAAGATAGATGAGACCCAATGGAATGGAGGAAAAGAGTAATGAGGAGAAACCAATAGGAGAGAGGCTTTTAGGGAGGGTTGTCTTTGATGTAGGAATGAGTCAGTCCATAGCAACCCCACAGGGACAGTGCCAGGGAAAATAAATCCCCTAACCCTAAAAAATTCTTTCTGAGACTCCCTATTGGATGAGCCCTACCAGAAGTCAGGGAACAAGAGCACTCTTTGATTTAGTCCATGAAAGTCAGGTCCGAGAACAGAGATCAGAGCAGGAAGAGGTAGAAAGTAGATGTGCAAGGGCAAAGAGAAGACATCCAACACATCTGCTAAATCAATTATCACTCTTTTATCTGGATTCTTTCTTTAATAAAGGAGTAAATATTTCTCATTTGATACTATCCTATTCCTCTAAATAGTTTTGTTTATGGGAGAAAAAATAAAGGTCTTTAATCAATCCTCAGTCACCTAACCCATTTTCATTCTTCTGTATATGCTTTATATTTTAGTAAATCATTATGTAATGTAAGATCTGGTTCATTGTTATCTATTGCAGTCCTTTTTTTTTCTTTTACCCC
The DNA here is from genome assembly GCF_949987535.1 of Balaenoptera acutorostrata. NCBI lineage: Eukaryota > Metazoa > Chordata > Mammalia > Artiodactyla > Balaenopteridae > Balaenoptera > Balaenoptera acutorostrata. The sequence continues at coordinate 17,448,649 of NC_080080.1, read as the reverse complement.
TGAATAGTGTTCCAGTAGTCCATTTATTTAGCATTTAACATTATAACAACACAACGTAATATATTTGATTTTATAAATAGTCTTCTTTCTAAAATCTTTATAATTATGTAGGCCTTGTGGTAGGCATTTTAATAGTCCCCCAGAGATGCCTGTGGGATAATCCAAGACCTGTGACTATCACCTTACATGGTAAAAGAGATTTTGAGATGGCGAGGTTATTCTGGATTATCCAAGTGAACCAAATGCAATCACGTGGCCTCTCATAAAAGGGAGGCAAGAGGCTCCGAGTCAGAGAAGGAGATGACAAGACAGTGGAATCATACGTCAGAGTGATGTCATTGTTGGCAGGGGGCCATGGGTCAAGGCATGCAGGCAGCCTCTAGAGACAGGCAAAAGCAAAGAATGGATTGTTTGCTAGAGCCTCCAAAAGGAATTCAGTCTTGTTGACATCTTGACTTTAATCGCATAAAGACATAATTTTGGACTTCTGACCTCAATAACTGGAAGATACATTTGTGCTCTTTTAAGCCACTAAATTTGTGCAAATTTGTCACAACAGCAATAAGAAACTAATACAGGTTTTCTTCTTTTTCTCCTTCCTGTTTTTTTTTTTTGTGTTAGCTTTATGGTGAAGTTAGAATCATATACTAAGGTAACCATAAAGCCATCTGAAGTTCCAAACCCTCATCCCTGTTCTCAAGGGTAGGCAATATCTCTGCTGCCTTATTCTTTTGGCTCACTTTGTGGCCCACTCACCTGCATGCTTGATGGTGTAATTCTAGTCTTCTTAATGACTAGAATTCAAACATTTCACTTCTTTATCATATAAGGGTTTTCACACACAATATCCTCTCAACCTGAAGCTTTTCTCTCAACTGTTCATTCAGCTGCTTCTTCAATTCTTCAGGACTCAGGTATATATCTATTTTCAGGGATTCTCTTCCTCTCCTCCAAGGTCAGGTTCCCCACTCTACCCTATCCCACCTATTTTTCTTTTCAATCTTATGAATTTTTATAATTACAATGGCTATATTTGTATATTAGCTGAGAGCTTTTGGCATGCCTTAACAAAGTGAGCTTTAATTTTTATCAATAAAATCATAAGTTCTCATCTCATGGGAATATTAGAAGAAAGAATTGAAAGTATATATTTAGAATAATTCTCCAAACACAACCAGACCATGCTGAACCTACTCAAACGTTTTTCTCTCAATCTGTGAATGACTAAACCCTTTTCTTCCTTTAGTTTCAAATGTGATCTCTTTAGAGAACAGGTGTCTTGGCTGGAAACAGGAAAGGAGAAAAATTCACCCAAGAGTAGAAAGAAATTCCAGCCACCTGACCTATCTCTCAGGTCCTGTGTGGAGAAGTGAGTAGCAAGATGAAGAGGTATCAGAGGACCACTTCCTGGCAGCTCTGCTGGGGAAACAATAAAGACTCAGTGAGTGAAATGGTTGTACAGAATGACCAGGTAAATGGGAGCTCTACCAAAACATTATTTTGCTCCAAACACTGTACAGAAGCAACAGAAAATAAACTACAAAACCCAAAAGTGCCATAAATTTCAGACAATGGTAATCCTTGGGCTACCCAGACCAGGGCTGAGGACCATCGTGTTGTCCCCATAGTGACCCAAGATCAGTGGCGTAACTCTAGAGACATAAAACCCTGGGAAGAACTGAGGCCATTTTCTTCCAGCAGAATGGGACTTGGAAACAAATATTAAGCTCTAGAAAATGAAGTTCTATTTCTTAGACAGCTCTAGACTTAGCAATAATGCCCACTAAAACCAGTTTATTGTCTTTGTCTCCCATGAGAAGTTTTATGATTGCTGGGACCAAAGTTAGCCTGCCACAATTTTCATAAATTAATCTTCAATAAAAATTTTTAGATGAATGACTAGAGAAGCTATTTATTAAGCTTTTATCCCGTAGTAAGCATTTGTATGTTAATTCACACTGTACTTTCCACATAGAAAAAAGAACTTTAGAATTATCTTTGTCTTGGACTTGAACATTTGTTTTATATATTTGTGTGGAGGAGAAAAACAGGAAAGAAAAAGATTTAGTAAAAACGTCGAAATTCAAACATGTTTTAATCAAAACGCTTTCTTCCTTGGAAGTGAATCTGAAATTTGGTGTACCAATATATAGTCAAGGCCAACTTATGTTGAAAATAATATTGTAAGTTGTGTCTGAGCTCACTGACAATGAAAATATGGCTAGAAAAAAAACAGCTGGACAGAATTAAGTTTGTTTTCTTCCATGGCAGTAAAGGAGGTCAGGGTCTGGAGTAAGATACTATGCCTGGTTATATTTAGTCAACCTGATGAAATGCCTCCAACCCTATTCCCAAATACTAGGGGTTTGAAGGGCTTTACTGCCCCTCCATTAATAAAACTGCTTACCTAATAAGAAGGACATATAGTGACTGACCATTTGAAAATATGGGGTCTTCCAGAAACAGAGTTAAAACAAAAAATACATATTTAAACAACAACATCAACAAAAGACTTTAAACTGTTACTTCGACACTCCCATTTGATAGATGAGGAAAGTGAGGCACAGTGAGTGATTCTAATATGAGAACTAAGGGTAGAATACAGTCGACCCATGGGTTCCTTGCTTGGATTTAACCACTCTGCTTGGAAACCAGAGCCAGTTTACATATAAGAAACTTGAACATCTGCAGATTTTGGTATCCAGGGGAGTCCCGGAACTAATCCTCCACGGATACTGAAGGACGAATGTATATATCTTCTAAATTGCAACCCAAAGACTTCTCCAGAGTCCTGCTTCTTCACTTCATAACAAGGAAAAAAATATGTGGAAGATTATTTGTATCTTTTATCAGTATTGCAAACATCTCTGCACATCTATTGTTTGGTGGAAGATTTTGTGGTTAGGAGCAAGCCTGGGCTGAGAGCCACATTGCATGGCTGAATAGAAACCTGAAAATATCTTTAATTGTACCATTTTTAAGGTAAACAATTCAGTCAAGTGTGATTAAAAATCAGAACAAATGACTGCATCTTGATGTGGATCTGGCTACAAAAAGGAATGTTTCTCTGTGTGGGATTAGAAAGAAAACCTTCTTTCATTCTTTCTCTCTCTCTCTTTTTTTAAAATAAAATATTCCTCCACAGACGAGATGAAGGAGCTCACGGAGCCTGATTGCTATGATTTCAGAAGAAAGGAGAACCCTGAAGTTCCTGACCTTTCAGGAAGTGTACCGGATGTGAGGGAGAGTTGGCGGAAAGAAGCTGATATTTAAGCCAATATGAAGTAATTCTTAATTTAGACTTTAGGGGTATTTAGAATAATTTTCAATTAGTTATGGTAATATTTCACAAAGAAGGTTCAGACAGGAAAGTGGGAAAGAGAAGGTCAGAACAATTTTTGAGAAGGATTAAACTGAAAGGAAAACTTGAATACTGAGTTTAAGTAGGCTTCGGTATCTATAAATATTACGTACGCAATAGAGGAACATAGTTTTACAAACCAGAAACAACCCTCCGAAAGGGATATTGAAAGAAATTATAATGGACATAAAAATATAAAACATAAGGGGAAACCTTGATAAATTTAACCACATTAAATTTAAAAACACAAACTCTTAGTCCTCAAAAGTTACCACAAAGAGAGTGATAAAGCAACATACAGGAAGAAGATACTTTTAATACATATAGTTGACAGAGAGCTCCTGTCCAGAATACACAAAGAATTTATGGGAAAGAAAGCAATGAAAATAAAATGAGAAAAAACACAAATGGGCATTCCTGAGAAGTAGAAACACAAATGACCATAAACATACAGAATATTGCTTAATTGTATTATATTATCAGAGAAATAAAAAATTTAAACTGCTAAGCCAGTATTTCACATGGACCAATTTGGTAAAATTATGCAGGTGGATTATAGAAAATGTTAATGAGGATATGGCGCAATGGGGAACTATTACCCATTGCTAGTGGGGCATACATTGCTACAACTATTCTGGGGAAAAAGTGGAATTACCTAGTAAATTTGAACATGTACATGCCATGATACACAGGAGCTCCTCTCTTTGGTACATATCCTGGGTAAACTTGCAGGGAGATTTTTTTCATGGATCAGGAGCCAGACATCCGAATATTCACAGCAACAGTGTCATTATTAGTAAATACTGGGAAAACCCTAATTGCCCCGCACAGCTACATGAGTAAATAAACGGAAGCATTCGTGAAATGAAATAGTAATTGCAGGAAACAGGAATTTATCCATTAGTAGCAGGAATGAATCTCAAACATACGATGGCTAAAATAAGTGTGTAAGATTATCCTACTTACATAAAAGGTTAAAACCAACCAAAACGAAATAATTTATTAAATACAAATACATAGTAGGTGGTAAAACTACAGAGAAAAGCCAGGAAAAGATTGAGACAAAATTCAGGATTAGGGTTACCTCTTGTAGGGAGGAAAAGAGATGAGTAAAGATAGCTTAATGGCTACAAAACTGTTGGCTTGGTATTGGCTACACAAGTATTTGTTTTATTATTATTATTTAACCATTCAAATGAGTCCCATATGCTTTTTAATTGTTGATATATTTCAATATAAAAATGCCCCCAAAATCAGTAAGCTGGAGAAGAGAAAGGACAACACAAGTAGTAGATTGGGAAGATAAGACATATATATATCGTACTGGATGATGCAAGCATCACTCTGTTAACTCAATTGTGCTATCTCTCAAGGATGAGATATCTCTCAAGGAAGTTACTATCTCTCAAGAAAGTTCTTTTGTGGCCCAGCCATCCCGTCATCCCACTCAGCCGCAGTCCACACATTCCAGGTTAACGACATCAGTGTTTCACGAGAAACCATGGCAAATAATCAGACTCTCCACTCTATTGTTTCTAACCAGCCTATCATGATCAGTTTCACTGGTGAGAATTATATGTATTCATTCAGTATACCATACAGGCACAATTATGGCTAAAGCAGATTATATAGGAGATAACGGGATCAGAATTAATTTTGCCTACTCTGACCATCAGAATTTTGGTCTTACCTGTTAGGAGGATGGGTTTGAATCTGGATCCAATGCTAACTTGCTATCTTATATTTGGTAATTTAATCTACTTATGTGAACTAGAATCCTCATTTGTAAATGGGGTTTCCTAATTCCAAACTCTTAGTGCTGCGGTGAGAATGTATACAAAACCACAGAGCACGTTATCTGGCAAAACTTAAGTCACAGCTTTAAAAGGAACTGTCAGATGAGTCCCAACTATCCTGTATATACACAGTATGTTTCATGGTGAGATTTTTTTTACTTTAGATTAATTGAACTTCACACTATGAATTGAGATTTTTATAAAGTCTACTATAGGGTTAATCTGTGTGTGTGTGTTCACAAAACAAAATATAAATGATATATAGTATTAAATGTTTCAAATTGCTCAGCACTAAGAATTGTAACCCCTTTATCTTCTTCTACTTTGCACATTCTGCTACATTTCTTTATGCCTCAATTGTTTTTGCATTTCCAGTGCTGTTTTTATGTGTTAGAGCACATATGAGGGATTGCAGAGAATACTTAATCCTCTAGTTTGCAATCATTTGAAGTTCAGGCCTCATTCTCTGTCTTTAACTACTCTGGGGTCTTTGTTTAAAATTCACTGAATTTAAGAAGGTTCTCTCTGTCTTCAATACATTCGGCAGCATGTCTGCTGCCAATTACTTATCACCAGGGAATTGCATTGACTTGTGTCTGCTGTACTGATCTGCTCTCTCTCTTTCTGCATTACATCTTCATCTCTTAACAATGACCCCTCTGTTCTGCTTTTGAGCCAGGATGACTGGTTGAAGTTTATATCCATTCCTTTTGGCAGGAAAAAAATCTAAGAACTCTTCCTGTTACAGAGAATACCCTTTAAAAACTGGTAGACCCAGTTGTATACCCTTTAAAAACTGAGGATTTTACTTTCTAAATATTTTATAGTAATGATAGTGGAAGAAAAACAAGTACAATTCAGAATGACCCAAGGATTATTATTCTTTTCAAGTAAAAAAATAAAATTTGATTAAACTCTGTAATCCATACCTCCTGTGCCCGGCACAGTGTTTGCTATGTGGTCTGTTGTAAGGCAGCTATTTAACAGTATCCATTAGTTTGAATGAATTAATACATTTGCATGAATTAATAAAGCTAACACATATGTGAAGGGCAAGGGAAATATTTTATTCTCAACCTTGGCATGACCCCAAAAACCCTGATTATTGAGAAAAAATGTATGAGTCCCTAGGAATTCTGGTCAAGATAATCTTTTCAAAAAACTTTTGATTTGAGAATAGGTTTGTATTTGCAGAAAAGTTGCAGAGATAGGACAGAGTTCACATATAGCCGACACCTTATTTTCCCTGTTGTTAACATCGCTCATGAGTGTGATGCACTTGGCACAGCTAATGAACCTATATTCGTACATTATTACTAACTGAAGTTAACACCTAATTTGGAATTTCTTCTTTTTTAGTTACTATGTTCCAAGATCTTACCAAATGACTCCTCCTTCAAAAGGACACAGTGATACTTTGATTCCTATTTCATTGGCAAAAGCCACCTTTGCAACCATACCTTACTCTGGGAAGACAGAGGACTGCAATTTTACAAAGCTTATGAAAGAAAAATATTTTGGTCAACGGTATTAAATGGTTTCTATAATTAATAGTAATTCACATATATACGGCATTTTTACAGCTCAGAAAGTTGTTCCGGGATGTTTATCAACGTCCATTTTAAGGTCAGAGATAAAGTAGCAGAGACTTTGGAAACATAAGAATCCCAGGTTAAATAACTTGTCCAGAGTTACACAGCCAACAGATAGCCAACCAAAATTCAAACCCAAACCTTTTGACAATGATCGATAAAAATATTCTTCCCAGTAAACCACAAATGCCTCCTGCTTTTGTTTGCAACTTCTGATTCTCATTCACCTCGCCAAAAGAAATCCAAGGCCCTACAGCAGGGATCAGTGAACTTTTGTGTGCAGAGGCAGACAGTAAATTGTTGAGGTAGTGCTGGCTACATGATCTCTTTCAAGACTATTCAATTTTGGCATTGTATATCAAAAATTGCAGTAGAAAAAACGTTAGCAAATGAATGTGTCCCAATAAAACTTTATTTACAAAAGCAGAGGGTGAGCTGTATTTAGAACACAGACCATAATTTGCCAACTGCTGCCCTAGAAGCTGGAGGAATCTACACAACAATCTGTGATATATTGACATATACAGTCTGTGATAGATACAATTCAAAAGTGGTCGATTTGCTCATCTCGTTGTTCTTTAAAACTCTTTCTTCATGAATGTTTTTTAAATTAAGGGTTGTGTCATAAAAAATAGTTTCTGTTCTTTGTTAATCTCCTGTTAAGGTCATTTTGTATCTCACTGTAACTTATGATTTTCTGTGGCCTAACAGGATTGCTTAGTTGCTCCTTAAGAAGGAAAGTATATGCAGATCAAAGTATTGGGCTGGCCAAAAAGTCCGTTCGGGTTTTCATAACATCTTACTAAACACTCGAACGAACTTTTTGGCCAGCCCAATATTTTTGCAGCCATACTTAGGGATACAGGAAGTTGAAATAAGATAGATATAGGGCGAGGGTCCATTAAAACTACAAAGGATTAGCAATGCACATTGCTGAAGTTTCCAAAAAATGAATCATAACTCTTAAAGTCTTTCCATACTGATCTGTGCTCTTTTTACCCAAAGACGCATTCCATGTTTTTGCTAATATACCTTACACTGAAATATCTCATAATGTGGCACTTCGACAAAAAGTGTCCAACCTTTCCTTTTATTTTTTTATGTGATTTAAAAAAATATATAGATATAAATCCTGTGTGGTCTTTATCATATACATCATATCAACAAATGATGGGAGACGCCAAAAACCATGCTATAGGGGATTTTTGAAAGGCTTTCAGGCTGTATTTATATAAATTACTTTCCCCTCTATGTAATCACAATAAAGGAGTTGGATTGAAACTTTAAAATATTTTCAACTATGGGGATACATTTATATACAGTTTGTGAATAACAGTATGCTTATATGTAAATAATACATGTTTATATATTTCTATGTATATGAGTACCTACATATCTATACATAAAGTTAGGAGTTTAAAAGGAAACCAGTTGGTGGGGTGTAAAACCTAAGATTTCCAAGTGTTCCCCATATGTGTAGGCTGCACCTAACACGACAAAACATTTTATAATGATTAATGAACAGGAGAATATTCACTTTTTAAGGAGTTTCCTTGACTCACTAAGGGCTGTATTTAAGCTCCTCTTATATTCTGATACTTGTTCAAGTGACTGAATAGAGCCCCTTTAGGACTTGGTCTAAAAATCCAACTATACAATTTGGTGGATCAAAATTGGCCTCAAGTTCTTTGCAGCTCCTCACAAGAAGCCTCTTTTCTCAGCCCTTGACTTTGGGTTGGCCTTGTGATATGCTGTGACCAGTAGAATACAGTGGAAGTGATTTTGTACAACTCTGAGAAGGGCATCAAGAGTCCTTGTAGCTTCTGCACTTGCATTCTTGAGACCATGTGGAGAGAGAAGCCAGACATCACTTAGCCCCAATCACCAGACATATGAGTGAAGCCTTCTTGGACCATCCGGCTCCTGGTAATTAACCAGATGGCTGAAGTCACATATGTGACCCCAGGTGACCCTAGCAGAGGAACCACACAGCAGACCCATCCCACTGAATGGTGAGACATTTGTTGTTGTTTTAAGACATATATGTTGAAAAGCAAAATATGATATTTTGAGAAAACCCCTAAACGTGATCAGTTTCTGAATTAAGAATATATGAATAGGTGAGTTTGTGTTTCTTTGTTTGTATGTATTTGCCTACAAATACATGGGTATTGTGTGTGACTAAAAATAATGGAGGAACACAGTTAATATTTACTGAGCACCTGATGTGTGCAAGGCATTGTGAGATATGTTTATTTAAACCACTACACTGTATGTGTCTATTCTGATTATGGTATCAGTGTTAACCAAAGAATGAGTAAATTTTCCTCTTCCACTTTGGCACATGAACTGTTTAATTTTCTGTGTCAACCAGAGAAGAGAACAACATGGAAATAATCAAAAGAAAATATTTACCTTCATAAAAAAATTTTAAAACTATTGCCAAACATAATAGGCAAAATTAAATGATAGATAAATTAAGGGGGAATATTTGCAACTTGTATCTCAAAAATCCAATGTTCACAGCTTTTAAAATTTTTTCTAAAACGATAGGTGAAATTCAAGCACCCAATAACGTGGAAAAATGCTACTACTAAAATTACAACATACTGATATCTAACAAAGGATGTGCATTCAAGAAAAAAAAATCTTGAAGCCAAAATTGACATTATATATTTACTGACAAGGACTATTTTGTTAATTCATCCATTCATTCAAATGACATTGTACAATGCTAATATCAGGAACTTTGAAGTGAGCAAAACATAATTCTTCCCTGAATTTGTCCAGAGACAAGTTGGAGGAGACAGAAAAACAAAATGATCAACATAACATAGTGGGTTGGTACTAAACTGTTCAGCTATGCAAAGAGTATTAAAGAATTTGAGAAACTGCAAGGAAATAACAGAGAAGGCTTCTTACAGGAGACAAAGCCAGCATTTTCTTAAAGAACAAGTTAGAATTTTCCAGATGAAGGAAGTGCCAGGGAAGGTAAGGAAGTTATTTGAGGGAAAGTAGTGATCATATGCAAAGGCTAAGAAGAGAAATAGCATACTACATGCAGGGTAATATAAGAAGTGTGATAAGAAGCAGAGTTGAAGAGACTAGAAGGAAAACTGAAGAGATGTACTATATACATTCAATATAGTTCCATTCGAAAGATTCTGGATTTAACCTGAAGGCAGGTGGGGGACTAGGGAGGGAAGAGCAACCAGCAGGTCTGTGACATGTTAAAACTGGATTTTAAATAAACCTTGTTCTCTGGAGGATGATTTTTAGGAGCAAAATTAGGAGCTAAGAGACCAATTCAGAAACTGTGGCAGTAGTCCAGAGAGGAAAGGTATAGATTTAAAAATGATGCTTGAGTTTAGAGCTCAGTGTATCCATACGCAACCATGAATCTTTTATTCCTTATAGTGGCAGACGGATCTAGATGATATCCATGATCTCTGCCTCCTGGTGGTTACAGCTTTGTGCAATCTCCTCCTATTGCATTTTGGGAGGGACCTGTGATTTGCTTCTAATCAATAAAAGATGGCGAAAGGGATGAATCTGACATCACTCCCATGATTATGTTAAAATATATGACTCTACTAGTCAACTGGCTCTAGAGATTCTCCTTGTCAACTTGATAAATTAAAAGGCCATGTTGGAAAAACCCACATATCAAGGAACTATAAGAAGCCTTTAGGAATTGAGGACAGCCTCCAGCTGACAGCCAGCAAGAAGCTAGGGCCATCAATCCTACAAAAGGAAATACATTCTACCAAAAACCTGTGTGAACTTCTTCACAAATTGGAAGAAGTGGATTCTTCCCCAGTCTTTCCTCCAGATGAGAATGGAGCCCAGCTGACACCTTGATTACAGCCTTGCAGAAAACCCAGATAAGCTGCGCCCAGACTCCTGATCCACAGAAACTTTGGAATAGTAAAAGTGTGTTGTTTTAATCCCCTAAATTTGTGGTAATTTTTTTTTTGCAAAAATAGATTACTAATGCAAGTATTTATTATAAAATTAAATGCATTTCTCTGTGTGGACAGGTCAGGTTCTTCAGAAAACAAAGTATTTCTGTAATCAATTTTTTAAATTTATATTTGCCCACTTAACTTCTAATGGTCTGCATAACTTGCCTATCTTTTGGCCCTCCGTCATGGTTTGGCAACTCAGATCCAATTTATGGAGATTGCCCTCAGCAATATATTTATGTACTTTTGTTTTCAGTGCCAAAATCCCGAGTTCTTGAGTGATATTTCTGGGACTATGGCTTAGTTGTCAACCAAAATGCCTTTTCTCTATTGCATTCATCTCATGCCAAGAAGGTAAAGTTTCCAAATTCCCCTGAATGCTTTGATAGATGTTAATTACAGTGAAGTCTATTAACATAAATCTAAATACCATTTCCAAAAGCAGTGTTGCCAAGTATTATCAGAAATCTCTGAGATATGTAGAGAACAAACGTATCGACACCAAGGGGGGAAAGTGGGGGGTGGGTGGGTGGGATGAATCGGGAGACTGAGATTGACATATACACACTAATATGTATAAAATAGATAACTAATAAGAAAATGCCATATAAAAAATAATAATAAAATAAAATTAAAAAAAAAAAAGAGATCTCTGAGAATCCAGGGGAAGTGGCTTCCAAAGGCAAAGTCCATTGAATGGACATCTTTGTCAGTCAGCACCTTCTCAGGCAGCCTCTTTTTATATCAGCTTTGTTCAATCTCCTCTGAGTGGCATCCCTTCAGCCTTCTGATATTTTGTCCTAGTTGTGAAGCTCTTCTAAGATTCTGAGAAGATTATGAAAACTCAGATGCAAGACCACTATCATTTAATACTCACCTGTATCAAAAAGCTAGAAAGACAGAAATCTGTAGAAGGGAAGAAAAGGGGACGCATATAGAACTCATTTCTCAGAAGGTTACCATCTCACTATCCTTGGACTATTACAATGACCTTCTCTTAGAAGTGACCATACCGTAAATATCTCTGTAGCCCTGGTCCAAGGCACAATAACTGATAATATTAGGCAATCTAGTGTTTCTTTAATTGTGGTCAGAGAATGGAAAATTTTACAGAATGAAGGTTACAGTCTTCTCCAACTATATGAGAATTCTGTATTTCTCAGGCACAGCCATAGGTGTTGATTCTGGTTTCATGAAAGACATAAACTTTGAACTGGGTTTCATGTGATGAGTAAGATTTAGAGAGGGGGGTGGTTTGGGAAGATTATATTAAGTGGAATAAGTATTCATAAGACAACAGATTGTATACATAATGAAGGAGGGCTGGTATAGTCAAGGAGTTTAGGATGAGGGCAGTGTCGATGGCCAAAGACAGGGAGGGACTCTGCCTTATTTGAATGTAATATCGTAATTCCAAAGAAGTGGAAATTTTAAAGTGAGGTTATAATTGATTAGAGGGAATTTAAAATACCTCAGTGAGAATTATGAGCTTGATATGGAGTATCTCTCCTTAAATTTTACTTTTCCTAGGAAGATTTTCCTGTTTGATTTAAGAGCTACTCCTTCATTCTCCCATAGTTGTGTTTTTCACAAGATAATGTAAATGTCAATTTACTCGCCTTTCTCCCCCAGTGAATTATAAGCAACTCAAGGGCAGAGATAATGTTTCCTTTAGTCAAAAAAATAATAAAAAGGGAGGAAAGCAGACAGGTAGGAAGATAAAAAGAAAAGAAAGGTAGAAGATACTATACTTCAGAGTCAAAAAAACCTTTAATGACATGCCACATGCTAGCTTAGTTCTTAAGAAAGCCAATCAAACAGTAATCCTTAGTTTTTTCACCTAAAAAATAGAGTTAATAATAGCTACCCAATCACCTTCAACAGATCACTGTGAGGGTCAAAAGAGACAATGAATATAAAAGCACTTTGGAAAGTATAAAACTATCCAAAGTAACTTGCTCTTTCCAGGCTTCTCAGTAAAGTAATGCCATTATAAATGCAGTTTTGAGAAAACTAATATGCTATGGGAAAGAAAGACAACTCTAGTTTCGTGGATAGTCATGAAGATGCTGTTTGTAATATAAAATGTTGGAAATACGCTTAATGATCAACGGTAGGGAACTGCTTAAATAAACATCCAGTTAGTCAAAAGTTAGAGTATTGTATAGCCAAAATAATGGTGTAGAAGAATTTTTAATTGTATGGGAAATTGGTAATACCATACAAAAAAGGTTTCAAAATACTACTTACAAGTGACCATGTATATATATGTATGTACATGTTTGAGCTCACATAGATGTCTGTATATGCAAAGACATGCAAACAAATGTAACAAAATAGAAATATTAACATTATAGATTAGTTGTACTATTTTTGCATATATATTTTTAATATACAGTTTGTAAGTTGTAAGTAACAGAACACATTCCCTCCGTGCAGCATCAGCCATCCCCTCATGTACCATCAGCTGACGTTAATTTCATACCCGTATCTTAGCTTTTGAAGAGACTGGGAAAGGAAGAAGCTATCCTTTTTAGCTTCTATGTGGAATGAAGGTTATTTCAGAAAAGAGGATGGGGATGACTGCTCTATGAGCAATTAATGTTCTCTACCACAAAAATGTCATAATTACGTTACAAACATATTTTAAAAAGAAAACGGAATCTAGTAGCAGATATAAGAGAGAGATTACAACAGACTCTCCATTTCCACCTTGGGCCAGTCACCTATATTCTCAAATTGACTCTCTAGAGCAGCGAGTTGAAGGAGTACTGGGAGAGAAGTCATAAGACTTGAGTTTCAGCCAACTCTCAACCCTCAATTAGTTGTATGACTTGAGGCATATTCGTTAAAGTTGTTTATTTTCTCATCTATATAGAGTAAAAGTCCCTTCTGACTCTGAAATTGTTTGTTTCTATGAATGTGGGAATATATTCTTCCGGCCAGAGACAGTCATATATTCTTAAAATGTTAAAAGATTAACATTCCCCTCCTCATTTATTCAGAAAACAAGGAGTGTCTAACTCTTTTCAAAGAACAAAGGGACTTGTTCTGAGAGAAGCAGAAAAAAGAAAAGCTGTAATATGTTGCTTCATGTGTTATGGTTTGTTAACTAGTTTATACTTCACAACAACCTTGTGAATTTAAAAAAATAACATTTGCCATTTTATACATGAGGAAAGGAGACCCAGGGAAGTGAAATAATTAGGAAATAGTTGAGAAGCATTTATACCCAGGTACATCTGATTCCAAAGTCAATGCTTTTCCCACTAATCATGATACTATGTTTCTGAACTTGTTTTAAATAACTTTAAACTTATAAGGGCAGATGTCTGTCTCGCATGGGTACTGGAATGTACTTAATAAATATTTGTTTAAGAAAATGATGAAAGAAAGAGAGAGAGAAGAGCGTAGAGAGAAAGGGAAGGAGGAAGGAAGGAAAAAAGAAAGGAAGAAAAGCAAAAAAGCTTTCAGGACAATAATGATTCAAATGCTTCTTTAGCAGAAATAGATGGGTAAATTGAGGTTGAATTAGTTTCATTGTTCAGCATTTTCCACATACGTTTGATGTCAGTTTCTTCCCCTTTTCTAATGGGGTCTATGGTGGGAGGCCAAGGGGAAGGTTGGTGATTGTATTTAATTATGTTCAAAGAAAGTTACAGAATACTCAGCAGATGTTAGGTTTGCAGCTGGAATCCCATAACAAATGCTGCTCTACTATCTCGCCTTCCACATTATTGCACCAAAGCAGGACTCAGAAAATGCCCAGCAGACCCATTGGCTGGGGCTGAGTGAGAAAAGATAACAAATCTTAAGGAAACATGTTGCCTATTATTCCTCATTATGAGAGCTGCCAGGGTGTACACTGAGCAGGCCTCCGGCTGATACCAGGACACAAAGGATTTTAATGCATCCCACACAAGGATGTCATTTGCAATCTGGAGCAAGAAAAGAGATTGAAGCCTTGGAAGGTGGGCCTTGTTTCTTGATACTGTATATCCCAAGGAGGACAAATAACAAACACAGTTTGCTTTCCCAGGCCCCATAGGCATTCAAAGGAAGCCTGCTGACTGCAATTAGGATACCCCAGATTTTAAAAACTAACCTTCTCAGCAGGCAGTGGGATTCTATCATGGATGATACGGTTTGGGCATGTTTCAGATTTACCATGGAGGCAGCCTCATTGAAGGAGATGACAAGGAAGAAAACCCTAATGACTTAAAATTCACAGCCTCTTCAAGGGGGTCTCCGCTGTTGCCTCCCAGATAGAATAGGCTAGTTTCACACTTTGTAAAGAAATAAATATGATCCTCTTTGTAGTCTCATAAAACTACAGGCCCACCTAAGAGATCACCTACACACGGCTCTCCTATGAGCTAACATGTCCTCTGTCTCTCCACCTAAAGGCTTATCTAATGAGAATGCTCTTAGTTTAGGTCAAGCCAGAAGTTCTGGGAAGTTAATGCCCTAGGAATTACCCACAGTGGATGAAGAGTAGAGAGTGTAGATGAATGCTCCAGATTCCTCACGCTTGGTAGGGCAACACTATGGTCTATTCTGCATCCCCCAGTGAATCCCAAGCCAGATTGAGCCCTAGATGTCACAGTGGTAACCAACTCATTTTGACATCCACTAATGGCTTTCCTCCTTTCCCTTTCTCCCCTCTCCATTCCCTCACCTTGATTCCTGAGGTTGCATCCCAAATAAATTACTTGTAACAGAATCCTTGTCTCAGGCTCTGCTTTTGAGGGAAATCAAATTTAGGGACTTGGCCAGAAGATTTCAGGATCTCCTTCAATGCTTCCACGTACGAACTGTTGGAATGAGTAGAAAAATCTCAGAATGATATTTGTGATTCTTCTTGGCCTAAACTAATTTACAGACTGATGTATAACCCTTCTTTCTCCACAACATACCAGTTCCAGAATATTCTTTATAATTGCATTATTTTAAGCCTTAATATGTGGACTTCCTTCAATCTGAATTCCTTACTCAACAGACTTATATTTTTTCTTCTTTTCCTTTCTTAAGTGACTTTATACTCAATTCAGTTTTTTTTTAATTTTATTTATTTATTTTTATTTATTTATTTTTGGCTGTGTTGGGTCTTCGTTTCTGTACATGGGCTTTCTCTAGTTGCAGCGAGTGGGGGCCACTCTTCATCGCAGTGCGTGGGCCTCTCACTGTCGCGGCCTCTCTTGTTGCAGAGCACAAGCTCCAGACACGCAGGCTCAGTAGTTGTGGCTCATGGGCCTAGTTGCTCCGCGGCACGTGGGATCTTCCCAGACCAGGGCTCGAACCCGTGTCCCCTGCATTGGCAGGCAGACTCTCAACTACCGCGCCACCAGGGAAGCCCCTCAATTCAGTTTTTTATACTTCCAAAAATAGAGTGGCATTCTCCCCCTTGAAGTTTTCAGAACATTTTGTGGACCCCTCTGTTAAAAGCATTACAGCCTACACCACTAAACTATGAACAACCGCAGAAGAGATGCTGTCTTTTTCTTATCTTTGTATTCTCAGTTTCTATCACTGTGCCTAATACTTAATAAATGCCCAATCAAAATGTGTTGTCTAAAAAACTAAATTAAAAAAGAAATGAAATATCAATACTTCATTTTCAAGAACAGATGTTTGACGATTCTGCTACTTTCCTCTCCCATTCTAGGTAAGGGGAAAAAAATAAAATTTTCCATCCTAGGTTATCTAGGCAGTTAATAATTTTTTTCTCAAGGATAGTTGAAATATAAAATATTACTATTTACGAGACTGGATGCTTTGTTGAAGGTTTGGTCTGAGTCTTCCTTTTATAGCATGTATTTCAAAGTGTAACATACTCTGTACTGGTGACCCTAATAGGGAGAGGTGATGCTAAAGCAGTAAGCTTGGTAAGTGGAATATGAGGAAACAATGGGAGATTTGGAACTACAGTACCTGAAATCAGGTCTCCTGGTTTTGCTAGAGATTTTAATCAACTCACTTAAGATTTCTGCTTCTGTATCTATAAAATGGAGATAATATTTAATTTGCAGTGAATTTTGAGACTTTTAATGAAATATTATATGCAAATGCACTTGGTAAAATGTTATGTGACTACACACACATATATGTATATATATGTATAAATGTGTCTATATATATTACATATATTAACTTATTTATAATTTTTGTAATTTTAATGATAAATTCTATATGTAAAATAGACCTTCAGGAGCCAAAATGAACACCACAAAATGCAACCTGTAGATACAGGGCTTGATATGGAGCCAGAAATTTGGGTAGAATTTTTGCCTTTGTTCTAAATCGCAAATAAGTGAGAACCTATCCTAATTTTAAAGACCTCTGGAGAAGCAGGCACCTCCATTGCTCAAATATCCTCATAATTTGAATTGGGAAATTTAGGCACTATACACCTAAATATATAAAATAATATAAGCATATGTATTTTTTCAAAATATGCAGGGAAAAATTGCTGTGATCAGGATAACACAAACACAATTTTTTTTGTTCTAAGAAAAGTTGATTCCAGGACTGATACTTGATACCTTCCTCACTCTCACAGAATAGTTCAAGTGGTTTCCCAGGGTGTTGCAAAATTTAATGCTTCTGGTTGTGATTATTTCCAGGAAGAGGAATTGTTCCTGCAAGAACTGTGCCAGCAGTGCTATATGGCATGTGGGATTATGCAATCCCACACACTGACCAGAATGGGATATTTGTCTGCATATTCAGCAGTTAGGATTTATGGGACCCTATGTGTCATATGTCTACTCAAAGTTGAGTGATGCAATGGAATAGGGCAAACAGAAGTGCTCTGGGAGAGATGGGCACAGGAAAGAGAGCAGCCACAGGTACCATGAGTAAGTCCAGTCCATCAACATAACCACAGATGCAAAAAGTTAATTACAAAAACGGTACTCAGGAAGCATTTATTATGAGATAGGGATTGGAGGAAGTATATAGAGGGACTTACTGAGGGGATGGGAATCCAGAGCAAATAATAGTGAGGCATCTGGGTAGCTTGGTACGTATCAAAGAAAATCTGCAATTGAGTAAAAATGCCTCAGGCATACGGGCAAGGAACCAGGGCCAGAGCTTTAGTTCCTGGAAGCTGGCTTGAAAAGAATAAATTCAGATCCCAGTTTTAGAGGTATAGGTCCCCAAATATAAAAACAAGTACAAGAGGGCTTCCCTGGTGGCGCAGTGGTTGAGAATCTGCCTGCTGGTGCAGGAGACACGGGTTCGAGCCCTGGTCTGGGAAGATCCCACATGCCGCGAAGCAGCTGGGCCCATGAGCCACAATTACTGAGCCTGCGCGTCTGGAGCCTGTGCTCCGCAACAAGAGAGGCCGCGATAGTGAGAGGCCCACGCACAGCGATGAAGAGTGGCCCCCACTTGCCACAACTAGAGAAAGCCCTCGCACAGAAACGAAGACCCAACACAGCCATAAATTAAAAATAAATAAATAAATAAAAATTAAAAAAAAAAAAACAAGTACAAGATACAAAAGAGGAATCTGGTTACCAAATATGAGAAACAAATATGGACCATGTCTCAGAAGTAGAGTAGAACTGAGTACCCAATCAGAGCTGGAGGCTGAGTCCCAAGTTATATCTCTTCTATCTTGAGTTAGGAAAATCCCTAAAGACAGGTCAGGCCTACAAGTGAGGCTGAAATTGTTCTGGATTTGGAAACCAGTAGTAAGTGAGGACTGGCAGCCAGGCAGAGATTTATATTGTGAGTAATGCAGGATGAAAATAACAATTGTCCATCAATGGTTAGAGAATCATCATGGCATAAGGCATTATCTGTGTCTTACTGATCAATCCTTTAGAATCACATTCTTTGAGAAATCAGATCTCCAGTGAATACATTCTCCTTTTAGGAGAGGCAGTTTCTTTTTCTCCAGAGTTTTGGGATTAGATCTCTATCAGGGGTCTTGAAGGCTAACGTAATGACTTATTCAAGTTTCATGGTGAAAATTATCCTTTCCCAAATCCAATTACATTCCAGCTGGCAAATAGCACTGGCTGTCTCAAAACCCAAACATTTGAAAGAAGACTTGATTTGGACATCTCCCTGCCTCTTAGGTCTGAAACCTTTCTTAGATAGCAGGTTAGAAAACACATTTTTGGCTGGACAAGATAAATATATTTTTTTAAACATCAAATCTCTGAAGTCATGTAAAGAAGACCAAATAAGATACGGAAGGCACAAAAGTCATGGTAGTTCTAATTTATGCAATAATTATGTATCACCTGCAATGTTAAGACCAATGAAACCAAGGATATGTTGTTTGTAAACTATATGTTTTGACTCTAAATATCAAACTGACAATTCATTTATTTTTAAGTTGGTTGATCACTTAATTGGACGGTTCAGTTGTCCAAAGGCTGGTTTGAATGGAGCTGTTGCTTCAACATTACATAGACACAGGGACTGGAAAGAAAAAAACTGAAATTAACATGCTCACGCTTAATCTTGACCATTCTTTAAGGATTTCTCTCTTAGGTTTTGTAGGAAACACTGCTACAAGAAACCCTCAGCTTGAGACTCTACTGAACTAAACAGTTCACAGAGTCACTAACTCTGTGAACACAAACAACTTCTGGTCCCTGATTTCATCATCTGTAGAATATAGATCGTAGTAACTACTACCAGGTTTGCCATGAGGATTACAGTAGGTGATGTACGCAAAGACATGCCAAACAGTAGGTGCCCATTACATGGCAGTTATTTTTCCTATTCTTGTTATTATTAAGCTAAGAAGCAGAGAACAGAGAGACACCATACACCAAGAACATTGAGAGCGGTTGCCTGAAATGACACGGGTTTACAATGCCCAATCTGTAATAATTAGTGAAAGGAGTTAGGAGACAGTTGACATCAGTAGGAGTAAAATGTGTTCCTTTGGATACATCTGGAATTCAGCTGTGGAAAAAGTCCATTTCCTTCCTCCCTTTTAAGGACACCCACATAAATATCAGACAAGGATTAGCCCAATATCCTCTTTCCCAGGTCTCATATGGCAGCAAATCTTTGCTAGAGGTTTCCTGCTGAAGTTTCCAAACCTGTTTACCTGTTTCCTGTTGGGAAAATATATCTGATAATATCCACCACTGTCTGAAATTCTCTTTTTTTTTTTTTATTCCAGCCACTGTGAGAGTCAGAGTTTGAGAGATTAGAAGATTAAAGGCAGTTTATTTCTTCTCAGATTCTTTGCCTGCAATTAAATTTAATAATCTAGTATGATAATTTTATGAGAAATCAAACTTACTCATAATGTAAATTTATATTCCTAAACCCCTATGGAAGCATTTTATCTAACACAAATATTAACCACTAATATAAAAATCTATTACATCATTTTATTTCTCTTTCCACCTCAATTTTTAAATGGATAAAATATTCTTTGTTACACTTTTCTGAAACTCTAAATTTATTGACTCATTCAACAAATGTTTATTGGGTGACTAATATGCCTTAGGCACTGTGGGATCTTTTTTTTCTGGGAAACAATAACAGACAAGACAAATATCTTATCCTGTCTTCACGAAACTTAAAATCTAGCAAAAGAAAAATAAATGAAACAAGAAATCAACTTAATATGGCAGAAAGAATGCTTTTTATTAAAGCTAAGAAGTCAGGAAAAGGTGTTTATCTGGTGGAGAGACTGCATTTTTGTACAGAAATATAGATTTTTACATGACCTTACTATCCCAGGCAATCTACAGATTCAATGCAATCCTTATCAAAATACCAAAGGCACTTTTTCACAGAACTAGAACAAATAACTTGGAAATTTGTATGGAAACACAAAAGACCCCAAATAGCCAAAACAATCTTGAGAAAGAAGAAGAAAGCTGGGGATATCACACTCCCTGATTTCCCACTCTACTACAAAGTGACAGTAACCAAAAGAGTATGGTACTGGCACAAAAACGGACACATAGATCAGTGCAACAGAATAGAGAACCCAGAAATGAACCTACACTTACATGATCAATTAATCTATGGCCAGAAGGCAAGAATATACAATGGGGAAAAGACAGCCTCTCAAATAAAAGGTGTTGGGAAAACTGGACAGCTACATGCAAAAGAATAAAACTGTCCTACTTTCTCACAACATGCACAAAAAGAACTTCAAATGGATGAAGGACTTAAATGTGGAACCTGAAACCATAAAAATCCTGAAAGAAAACATAGGCACTATGCTCTTTGACATCAGTCTTAGCAATTTTATTTTTTGATTTGTCTCCTCAGGCAAGAGAAACAAAAGCAAAAATAAACAAATGAGACTACATCAAACTAAAAAGGTTTTTCACAGCAAAGGAAATTATCAACAACACAAAAAACTGCCTACCAAATGGGAGAAGATATTTGCAATTAATAAACCCAATAAGGGGTTAATATCCAAAATATACAAAGAACTCATATAACTCAACATCAAAAATCCAAGCAACCTGATTAAAAAATGGGCAGAGAACTTGAGAAGACATTTTTCTAAAGAAGACATACAGATGGCCAACAGACACATGAAATGATGTTCAACATCACGTATCAGGAAAGTGCAAATCAGAACCAAAATGAGATATTACCTCACACCTGTCAGAATGGCTATTATCAAAAAGACAATAAATAACAAGTGTTGGTGAGGATGTGGAAAAAAGGAACCTTCAGGCACTGTTGGTTGTTATGTAAATTGGTGCAGCCCCTATGGAAAACAATATGGAGTTTCCTCAAAAGACTATAAGTAAAATTACCGTTGGATCCAGCAATTCCACTTCTGGGTACTTTTCCAGAGAAAACAAAAACACTGATTAGAAAAGATATATGCACACCTGTGTTCATTGCAGCATTTTTTTTTTTAACAGTATCCAAGATATAAAAGCAACCTAAGTGCCCATCTATAAGTGAATGGATAAAGGAGATGAGATATATATATATATATATATATATATATATATATGTATACATATACATCTATACACACACACATACACATATAATACATATACATATATAAATATTATTCAGCCATAAAAAAAATAAATCTTGTCTTTTGCAACAGTTTGGATAGACCCAAAATATCTAATGCTAAGTGAAATAAGTCAGACAGAGAAAGACAAATACTGTATGATTTCACTTATATGTGGAATCTAAAAACAAAAAAAAATAACAAAACAGGAACAGACACATAGACACATAGAACAAACAGATGGTTGCCAGAAGAAAGGTGGGTGAGGGGAATGAGTGAAATAGGTGAGGGAGATTAAGAGATACAAACTTCTAGTTACAAAAAGAATGAGTCATGGGGATGAACTATACAGCATAGGGAAGACAGTCAATAATACTGTAAAAACTTTGTATAGGGACAGATGGTAACTATACTTATCGTGGTGATCCTCTTATAATGTATAGAAATATTGAATCACTATGTTGTGCACCTGGAATTAACATAGCGTTGTAGGTCAATTCTACTTCAATTAAAAAAAGAGAAAGAAATAGCAGGTTACAGGATCTTGTGTGACTTTCCCTTTCTGTGCTTTGGATTCTGTATTTGAAAAGGGGGATAATAATACTACACCTCAAAACATTTGGGGAAAGTAATTGAGATAATACATATTTTAGGTACTCATTTTAGTCCATTATCATGATGGTAATGTTAACATATGATGATGCAATGCATAGTCATATGAATTTTTATTATCCTCTGAGTAACTTGCAGCGTTTGTATAAAGTGATATGTATTGACTTAGAAACATTGCTATCCTGTTAGCCAGGCTCCTCTAGTTACGGGATATGGACAGAAAGAACTTAGCATACTTTTCATCTCAATTGTTTTTATCAACTTTTTAACTGAATTAATTATTCAAATGTTAATTGAACCTATTTTTTAAGACATTGTCTTAAGTGTTGAAGCAACTGCAATGTTCAGTCACCAATGGCCATTCCCGTTAAGCCACTTGTAAACTGAAGTGTGAATTATAAAGGTATAAAAATTTCCAAATTATAAAGCAATATACGGTCAAATGCCATAAGAAGGCTAAAAGAAAACAAAGTTAAATCTCAGAATAGGGTTAAGAAGGAGTGATAAAATTCTAGTAATTCATAGTACCTCACCTAAATATTTATCTTATACATATAGCTGATTCACTTTGTTGTACAGCAGAAACTAACACAACATTGTAAAGCAACTTTACTCCAGTAAAAAAAAAATTAACTTCTGAAAAAGTTTCTTTTATTGTGAATACCTGGGCCCTCTATTAATGGGCCCTCCAGATGCAGAAATGATTGAAACAAGATTGTCCTTTGATAAGTAAGCAGTAAATCAACTCATTTGACTGTAGCAAAAGTATGACATTAGTTCAAAGTAACGTAAGAGCTAAAAATAGAATAAGTAGATCAAAAGAGGAATCAAAGGAAAAGGAGGCAAAAAACATGAAGTGGAAACAGTGTAGAAGTGAAGGGAAATGGTTAGCCTTTGTTTTCACTTTGAGTTTTTTTTATCCTCATGATTAAGCCACTCCAAATCTGGAAGTGGAGATAGCTTACCATAGTGACAATGATTTTAGCTAAAGATGCACCATTGCTTATCTGCTCCTATTGCCAAGAGAATCACATTGTGAGATGTACCACGTGATGCCTGAATCATCAAACTCCTTACATCTGATTCCATGTTCATGAAGCAAATTCTGATTAAGATTTGGCTTCCGGTGTACATCTGCCTACAGGGACTCATGGGGCTGATTATATACACTTTGAGTATATCCAGTTCTCATAAAACTGTGCAGTAGCTTCTGATTACAATTTGGCATCCTGTTTATCTTGACTCTGCAAAGAAAATAAATTGGTTACATGAACTCGAGTGTCTCTGATTGTGTGACAGTGACTTCTCATTGTAAACTCAAAAATTGACATTGTTTTTATACACCAATCTCATGATCTTGGACCATTTTAATCTATCTCAACAGATGTGTCTGTTCTTTGTGTGATGATGACAAAAGTAGATATATGAGCCTGCAATACTGAGATTCTGAGACATGGTACATTCAGTAGAGTATATACCTTTTCCTTATAGAAATGATAAGCCGGGATTTTGCTGTTGTGACAAGACCATGATGTTGCTTACGAGGATTTTCTTTTAGCTGAAACTTCAGTTCTATCTGGTTTAAGAACTTTTTAGCATTCCCCAAAATACTTGGTAGAAGCCATGGTTTTTTTGTTAGAGCACAAGGTAGTGTCCTATAATTACAGTGGATTAAATAAGATAAAAAATTATTTCCCTTAGATGTAACAGCCCCAAAGTAGGTGGTTGGTCCAATGTGAGTAAATGTTTCCACTTCACCAGGTTATCCAAGGATCCAGATTTGTGTCCTGGCTCTGCTCTACAGAGGCTGGTTCCACTGTTGCCATTCTACATTTCCCACAGGAGGCGGGAAGGAGGCAAAAAGGGTATTAAGGTAAGCAACTATGTAGTTTTGTGACATTAAACTAAATTTAGCTAAGATTCAATTCCTACTTTGGGCTAAGGAAAAGAAGTATACCTATATTGTAAGATTTTTCATGAAGATTAAATAAGTTTATACATGTATATGCTTTAGCAAGAGTATCTGACTACATAGCAAGCACTGCATAAGTTATTATTACCCTTAGTTTATTGTTTTGAAATTGGGTTAATAAGAATAGAGATTTGAATGAGAAAATGGACATGCATCTTTGAGTAAATTTCAAACAGTAATATAGTTGTTACTGTTATATTTGGAAAAGCAGTTACAGGTGTTCTCGGTGAATTTAAGGTTCTTGCCTCGTTGCGAAAGAATTTGGAGGCGAAGTGATAGGTAAGAAGTGGATTTATTTAGAGAGAAACACACTCCGCAGACAGAGTGTGGGCCATCTCAGAAGGTTAGAGAGCCTCAAAATATGCTGTGGTTAGTTTTTATGGGCTGGGTAATTTCATAGGCAAGTGGGAGGATTATTCCAATTATTTCGGGGAAGAGGGCAGGGATTTGCAGGAACTGGGCCACTGCCCAATTTTTGGCCTTTTGTGGTTAGCTCTGAACTGTCATGGCACTGGTGGGTGTGTCAGTTAGCATGCTAACGTATTACAATGAGTGTATAATGAGGCTCAAGGTCTACTGGAAGTCAAATCTTCTGCCATCATGGACCCAGTTGGTTCTAACCAGTCTTGGTCACGGCCTAGGGCTGTATCATTCTTTTAAAGGTTGTGCCCTGCCCTCTTCCCTACTGTTTCACAGGTATCCCCCTCTTTTTGTAGGTTTGCTTTACACCACTTGGCTTTTATGAAATATCTGCATTAACACCTATTTTCACTAACTGAAAGAAAGGGCATCCAAAGGGCATCTTCACTTTTACAAAAAACAAAAGGCAAAAAGTGAAAATAGTGTTCAGCATTTGTTTTGCAGGGAGCTGCTATACAGGCAGCACACAACCTGTGCAGTGAGAGTGGTTCCGCCAAGCTCCTTCCCCGGGGAACTACCCTCAGCATCTCAGCACTGAGCTGCCGTAGCTTTCAGCTGTGTCTGTGGGCATTTGTGCTTTATCTCAATTTATTTTGTGTATTCGTTAGCAAGGGGTGTCCTAAGGTAATTGCTTATTCACTTTATGCCATTTTGGTTCAGGAAAAGTTTCATAGGAACTCTCTACTTTCGGATAATGGGGGAAACCTGTATTATCACATCCTTTTTCATATATTATATAGGTTCATATATATATATAATATATGTGAGGCTAAATTTAATGACTATTATCCACATATTCCCCATACATTAAGTTGTAATGTCTTTAATATTAGTGTTTTACCATAAGTGATATTTATTTTTTTCTCTTACTGAATTTGTTCCCTTTTTTTGCAAAAAGTTAACCCCTGCTTCCTAATGCTTTGTTTCTCTTCCTCTTCTCCCTCCCTCTCTCTCCCTTTCTACTTCTCTCTCCCTTTCTCTCTCATTCTTTCTCAACACACACACTTACACACACACATGTGCGTGTGCACAGTTGCACTGCAATACAGTCAGAAAAGGTATCTCAGATTTCTTTCAGAAATATTTATGATTAGGAATAAACTGGGGACTGACATGATTCTAAAGACCACCAGAATGACAAATGTAGTCAGAAAAATTGCTCTGGAAATTCTAGAATTTTTAGGATGTTTGCAAAATGGTATTTGATTGTATTTTGATTGTTATGTATTGTTAAGTCCATAAGTATTTATCAAGCATCTACAATGAGCCAATATTTATGTTCAAGACTGGAAATTCAATGGTGAGAAACACCTGGCAGTACCCTTGCTCTCTTGGAGCATATGGTCTAGTGGGGATACAGATATTAATGAGAGAATAATACATGAGAAGGTAAAATTATAATCAATGGGCATAAAGTTTCAATCAAGCAAAATAAATAAGCTCTAGAGATCTGCTGTTCAACATTATACCTCTAGTAAACAATAATACATTGTACACTTAAATATTTACTAAGAAGGTCGGTGTGAAGTTGTGTTCTTTCCACAATTATTTTTTAAATTAACGTGTAAAACCTGACATTAGAGAAGTCCTATTTGCATTCCATTCCACAGACCATGTAAAGGCATGGGTATTAAACGTAGATTGAAGGTTCAGGGACCTCTCTAAGGAAGGGCAACTGAGCAGAAATCTTAAGTAAGAAGAGGTTTTTTTCTATTGGTTTTTACTTAAAGAATGCAAAGGAAGAGTGAGGAAGAATGTTCCTGATGATAGCCTTGGGGTCAAGAAACATGTTGCATATTACCTTTTTTTTTTTTTTAACATCTTTATTGGAGTGTAATTGCTTTACAGTGTTTTGTTAGTTTCTGCTGTATAACAAAGTGAATCAGCTATATGTCTACATATTTCCCCATATACCCTCCCTCCCACCCTCCCTATCCCACCTCTCTAGGTGGTCACAAAGCACCAAGCTGATCTCCCTGTGTGTTGCATATTATCTTCCAGATTGTTTTTATCTATGGTTATTTACACATAAGTACATATTATACTATATATTCTATCTTGTAACCTGGATAATAGACACTATCTATAAATACAAGGCCCTAGTTTCTTCACCTATAAATTGAGGGGTTACACAAACTGTTTCCTTAAGTGTCTTTCAGGTTTAAAACCTAAAATTTCATGACTTTGTAAGTTTTCACAGATCATGCAAAAAAAAAAAAAAGTCATATTGGAAGAACAATACATGTTAGACTCTTCTTCCACTAAATATCAAATGTAAGCTATGAGAGTACTGTTCAGTCATTATCAATATCGGACCATCAAATTAAAACACATTTTCCCAAAATATCTCCTGTTTTATGTCCTGTTCTCACATCCTAAACTCACATACAAATGCAACAATTCCTAATAATGGGATCAATAAATGCTTAGTAATTAAATGATAGCAATAAAAATAAAATAATATTAACATAGGAAAATATGATAAATAAAATATATTTATTATAAATATAAAAATTAATAACCTAATTAAGATTGTGTGTTAAAAGAATGTAAGACTCACAAAGATAATTTCTGGGACTTTGGCAGAATTGAGAAGAAAATAAATTATTTTGGGTAAGGCAGGATAAACAATACTTTGTAGAAGGCAATTTTCATATACTATTTCATTTGATCTCCACCAATTCAGTGAAGTATGTACTATGATTACTTATTTTAAAAATATGGACATTTTTATTCTGATGGATTATCTAGTCCAAAGCAATGCTAAAATTCAGGAATTTAAACCCTAGTGAATCCTTGAATTGAATCAATTGCTGTCTGATTCAAGTATCTTCTTTCCACTTAATTCCTGCTTTGCAACCTATACTTACATTCTGAAAGTGTTAACTCCTTCTTTCAATATTCTCTTCTCCACTAAAGATTTTCATTTTCCTCTCTCATTAAAAATTGTTTTTTGGAAAGGAGCAATTCAATCTCTACGTTTGTAACCAGAAGAACAATCAACCAAACCTGTTGATATTGAAGTTCCATTAATATCGTCTCAATACCACCATTTCAAAAGACCAGAAAATTATCTGCAGGACATGTGTTCATGTTGGTATACTTAAAGCCACACCCCTTGGGCAGCTGCCCAATCTACACAGATGTGCAAAAACTCACAAGGTCCACCAAGAAAAGTACCCAAGCCATCTCGATCAAGTTTAACTTTTGTAGCCAGCTTTCCAGGCTTTCAGGGGTGATCTCTTGCCCTTTATGGATAAAGTTTGACTAAAGCTTAACTAAATACTTGCTGGACAGAATCAGTCTCAATCTTTGACAATTATAGGGGCCTTTCTGGCCCCCGAGATGATGATGATGGTGATAAGCAGATAAGATAGATAGATAGATAGATAGATAGATAGATAATACAATTTGCAGATCAATAAACTTATTTATAGGGTCATGCTGATTTGAATTGCTTGGCCATTATCACTACAATTTGCAGCAGCAATATCACCTCCATCATGATCATCAACATCTTCAGCACTCCATAAATTCGCAGATCACTGGATTATTTATAAAGTATCTTCATATATGCTATCTTGTTTCCTTTTTTACCCTGGTCAGTAATTACATAAATTAGTCAAGATAATATTTTCATTTTACAGGGAAGAAAACTTATTCATGGTAGGTGAAACGGATTGTCTAAGTTCACAAAGATGAGTAAAATAGATACAGCATAGTATAACTAGCATAACATAGATAGCAAAATAAATTTTCTAATTCAAGTCATGTAACTCTAGATCTCATGCCACATGACGTGTTTTAAAAATTATCATCTATATACTATTTATCTCCTTAATGTAACTACTCTATTAAAGACTTATTGCAGTTCCTATAATGTTATTTATACTTTCTAAGTCATTTTAAAACTAATCTTCTCATGGCATGCTTTAAACGTCATTAGATATGTATTTATGGTATGGTCATCACATGGTATGGTCATATGCTATGTATGGTCATCTTCTGATCCACAACTATGCCTTTCTCTTATTGTCTTCAATTATTTTTGCAAATTATTTTGGTGTTCTAAGACCCACTTCCCATATGGTGGTGGTGGGCTTCCCTCACACTTCAAATAAGCAATTCTGGGACACCAGCAGGGTGTCCAAGAATTCAATCCAATTCTGACACTACCAACCCAGAGACAGCATCAGATTCCACAGGTTATGTGTTCCGTAGCCCCTCCACCCACACCCACACACTTCAGACACCAGTCTCAAGCCCAGGTTGTTATTTATACTTCTGACCAACTGGTTATAAATTTGAGGTTCCCACAACCCTCTCCTTGGGTTTAATTAATTTGCTAGAGCAGCTTACAAGACTCAGAGAGACATTTTGCTTACTAGATGATAGGTTTATTATAAAAGGATATAACTCGGGATTAGCCAGATGAAGGAGGGGCACAGAACGTGGTACAGGGAAAGGGTGTGGAGCTTCGATGCTCTCTCTAAGTGCACCACTCTCCCCCAGCTCCACAAAGTCACCAGCCAGGAAGCTCTCTATACCCCATACTTTGGGGTTTTTATAGGCCTTCATTACATAGGCATGATGAATTACATCATTGGCCATTAGGGGTTGATTCAATCTCTAGTCTTTCTCTCTCCCTAAAGGTCAGAGGGATGGGATTGAAAGTTCCAACCCTATAATCACATGATTGGATCCACTGGCAACCAGCTCTCATCCTTAAGCTCTTTCCAAAAGCCACCTCATTAACATAACAAAAGACGCTTTTATTGTTCTTATCACTTAGGAAGTTCAAGATTTTTATGGAGGTCTGTGCCAGAAGAGGGGACAAAGACCAAATAAGCATTTCTTTTTATAAATCACAATATCACAAAATACTCCCAACTTTTACCACCATGTGATTGGCATGACATCCCCAAAACTCTCCAAATGTCCACCTGAAATAAATGTCATGGTGTCAAGTAAGACCTCCATGACATTGAATCTAGACTCTGTACTTTAATAAATCTTTAGCAGCTTAAGTGAGGTTATACAAAGTCTAATTGAGAGTTACCTTAGCTACCAAGTTAGCTGTCCTACAGATCCCATTGTTATCCCCTGGAAAAAAATTAATAAAAAGAAACCTCAATTAAATAGGGTTGGGAGACCAGAAGGGGGTGCTCTTACACCCTGTGAACATAGCAAAGCCCAACAGGAAGAAGAAAGACTCCTCTTCTTTCTTTACAAGGACTCAGCCCATGAAAAGCCATAGGCTCTTTGTTTAAGATAGACTTCCCAAATTCCTCTTCCTCTCTATAAAAACATTCTCCTTTGTGTGGAGGACTTGCCTGTGTCTCATGATTGCAGACCCCAAACTGCAATTCTCTGCTTATCATGAATAAACCTGTCTTTGCTGGAGAAATATCTGGCAGTCTATTTGTTTCCGGTCAACACCTTTCTGTAATTCAACATACCCGAGATCAGATCATAGCTGCAAAGCTCTTTGTGAACTTAGTCAGTGTGATTCTCCAAAAAATAGTAATAAATGTTGGGCTGTGAAAATTTAATAGGATAATCCATGAGAGCAATTAACGCAATAACTTGACTATAGAAAGGAGTCAGTCAATAAGTAATAGCAACAATACTAAAATGATTAATAATAATTTATTTTTTCTTTTCTTTAGAATGAAGTAAATTTTGTTTCTCCCTATAGTTTTTTTCTTTGATTCTTATTTTGTCCTGGAATTCACATAAAACAAACCTATTCCATCTCCATGTATGTATAGACTGTCTATAGAGAACACTCAATAAATATCTTAGGAGGTCACCTAAAATAAAAACAATAGCTACTAATAATCATGTTTTGTTTTGGTCTTTTTCTTACATTATGTAACATATTCATGACAGTTTTGTAAGATGCGTTATTGAATTAGGTTTTAACATGTGAGGATACTCTGGTCCAGAAGTTTTCATTTCAGTAAGAAATGGATACAAGATTTAAACCTGGACTACCTCGTTGTTCCCTTCCCAATATGCTTTTCTACCCACCAGGTTAAGCTAGATTTCTGTTTCAGGAAACAAATTGCAAACACACAAGGGACTTGGTGTATTACTTTCCCATAATTTTGTAAGCAGTAAATCTTGAGCACAAAAAAAATTTTTTTAATTTAATGGTAAAATTTTAGTTACCAATGAGGATCAATGGGAAATACATTTATTTTGAATAGAGTAATTTCTAGAGTCCTTTAACTCATACAAAAAGATATTAGTACTTCTAGACATACGTTTGAAGATGTTTGCCATGTTTGAAATCTTGGAATGGATTCTGATGATGTTACTGAAACTGGTTTAAACGGAGAGTTTGGGATTTAGGGCTTTTACCAAGCAGCCTGACCAGCTGAAGGCAAAACATGTTTATCCAATATAATCTTGTAACATTTTGAAGACCTGGAATTTGAAGGTGACATTGCATATTTCACAAGTTTGCAGTTGCTAAAAGTCACAAATGTTAGACACTCAGGAAGAGTACAGGTTGGATGTTTCAATACATTTGAATTCAAGGTGATAACAAATGAAACATTTCTTTGTTTAGCTATAAGATTTTGAACATGAATATAATGGGCCACAAAGTTCTAGACTTGAAGTTTTACCCAAGGGGATATATTACCTGGAAGTATGATGATTTAAAAACAATTAATCAGTGTATTTTTTGCTTGCTAGTTCAGTAAAAGTAAAGGAGTTAAATTCTTCCCTTAGGAGGATAAAAGACAATCCTGTAGCTCTCTCTCCCTCCTCTTTGGCTCAGGCAGTTGTGATTACCTTTTCAGGATAACAATAACAAGAATTCACAAAACAGACAGATATGCTGGAAACCCTGAGTATGAGGATCACTTTGGGCATGAAACACACAAGGGAGGAATGTTCTGGCACCATCACCACATGTGGTCACAATAACGACAGAGGGAAAAATCCAAAAAAATTTTTATGTATATTCATTATGCAAAATAAAATTCTGTTCTGAAATGTTGCATGGCTTCCATAAACAATTGTATTATTTGAAAAATAGCAGAGCTACATGCCTCTGATTTATGTGAAATCTTGGCTTGGTTCTTCTCTCATTTTGAAGAATTTTTAGACTTTCCCTCATATTTAATTATTTAGTAAATTGAAGAATACCAAAGAAAGATTATTTTGTCCCACTGAGAAAAATCTCAATATTATGCAGTATATATTAGCTTCTCTTTTTTAAACAGAAAAACAGAAACAGATTTATAATCCTCTCCAATCTACCTCTCAAATAGCCAGAAGGGCAAGAATCAACCTGGCAGAATGACAACCAAAATCGCTCTTCTAGTAGAATGTATATTCTGGGGTAAATACTGAAATAAACAAGAAAATATATAACCTCAAAGTTTTAAGCTATGAAGAAAATAAAATAATGTAGTGTAATAGAGAGTGGCTTTGGATGTATTCATTTTCTATTTCTGCATAACAAATTGCCAGAAATCTAGCAATTTAATGCAGAACAATTTATCAACTCACAGGTTTCCTAGATCAGGAGTCTGGGCATGAGTTAACTGGGCCATCTGCTCAAGGTCTCATCAAGTTGAAATCAGGATGTTAACTGGAGTTATAGTCTCATGTGGAGCTCAGGGTCCTCTTCCAAGCACATTCATGTTGATGACAGAATTTAGTTCCTTGCAATTGTAGGACTAAGGTTCTTGTTTTCTTACTGGCTATTGGCCAGAGGTAATCTCAGCATCTTGAGGCCATCCTGAGGTCTATGCCATGTGACTCTCTGTGGACTCTCACAAAATGATTTTTTACCTCTCCCATATAAACAGAAGAATATTTCTGCTTTCAAAGGACTTGCTTGATTATGTCAAGGCCACCCAGGATAATCGCCCTTTGGATTAATTTATAGTCAACTTACTAGGAGCCTTAATTACATCTGCATACTCCCTTGTGCCAAACAACATGGCATAAATCATGACAGTGATATTCTAATGTATTCACAGGTCTTATCCGCACTCAGAAAGAGTGGATTGTACGTGGGTATGGGTAATTGTGGGTCATCTTAGAATTCTTACTACTTCAGTGCATAGTAAGCCCACAACTCTAACTAGCATAGCCAAGAAAGACTTCCTAGGGATGTCATATTTGATTTGAAACTTGAATGTTGAGAAGCAGCCAGCCATATAATAATCATAGAAAAAATACTCCAGCAGAAGAAACGACTGTGTGAAGTCTCTGCTGTGGGAGATAACTTTGTAGGTATGGGAAACAGAAGGTCCGAGTGCCAAGGGAAGAAGGATAAGATCACGGGGGAACTTGCAGGTCATGCAAACTTCAACTTTTAAGGTAATTAGTGGGCTGCATTACATGATTCATATGAAATTCGAATTCAGTAGGGAGCTCAATGGAAAGTATTAGGATGATTTAAGCAGTAAAGTACCATAATCTATTTCTTTATAAAATTTCAAAAGTTTTTGGGTTGCTTTTCATAATTACTTTTTACATTTAGTAATTAAAAATGCTTGCAGAGTTCAGTTACTTAGTTGAAATGGAAAAATTCTTTGAAAAACAATAAATACCAATACTCATGAAAGCAGATATAAATAACCTGTATAGTATTATATTTATTTTAAAAATTGAAATATAGTGAAAAACCTCACGCGAAGAGGACTCTAGGCCATGCTGTTTTAATAGTGAATTATACCAAGTATTTAAGAAAGAAAAACACAATTCTTTAAAAATTCTTCCAGAAATTTGAAGAAAGTACACATCCCAAATCTTTCTATAAGGATAGTGTTCTTTGAATACCAAAGCCAGACAAAGAAATTATAAGAAAAAGAAATTACAGACTTATATGCCTTATGAATATGCATCCAAAATTTCTTAATATAGTTTTGCTAACTTAAGTCAAATCATATATAAAGGGATAATACATCATGATCAAAATTGTTATATCCCAGTCATGCAAGATTGGCTTAATATTTTAACATTTGACTTCATCAATTTAATTAACCAGATTAACAGGCTAAAAAATATGATTATCTCAGTAGATGCAGAAAAACATGTATCAAAATCCAATATCCATTCCTGAAAAAAAAGGTCTCATCCACCTAGAAATAGAAGTCACATTGCTTAGTCTAATAAAGGGCATCTATGAAAACCATATACTTCACACCACATTTAATGGTAAAAATCCCAAATGCTTTCCCTTGAAAGTTAGGAACAGAGAAGAATACTCAGTCACTTCTATTCAATATTGTAATAGATGTTTTAGCCAGTGCAATAAGTCAAGAAAAATATAATGACTTGGGTGTCTATATATGCAGAATAAAAAATGCTTGAATTCTTTTCCTTCCTGAAGATCACCAGCTTGCTTGGATGTGTTTGTATGACTTTCAGTCTCCTTTAGAATAAGGTAGGCCTTGGCATCACCTCAATCATTTTTTTCCTTCAATAGTTGAGGTAAAGGTAGAGGAGAAGGAAAGAAACAGGTGCATGGTAGATGCCAGTGGCACCATTCTGATAAGCAAAGCACATTTACTTTCTTATTTCCAGCAGCATGGCTGATGCACATCATTTAGTATTTCAAAGATACTTTATCTTTTCTTTCCTATTTAAAAACAACAAATGCTTTTGGGAGAAAAAGGCAGTATTTATTAAATGTAGACTGTATTACAAGTATTAGTATATAGAAGCTACTCATATTATATTCAATAATTATTAATTTCAATCTTATTTCAATCTTATTTAATCATATCTATCCTATGATGTAGGCATTACTAACCCCAGATTTCATTTTCTAACCTTAGTATGACAGAGATCATAAGTGGCAGAGCTAGAATTTGATCCCAGTTCCTTGTGACTCCAAGTCCCCTGCCTGTTCTCTTACACAAACATCTTGCTACTCATGTCAATGTTCTCAGTCAGCTCTCTCCAGCCAAAGTTTTAAATATGTATAATTACTGCTTCTAATGTAGCTGTATTAAAGCAGTTTTGAAGTTAAATGAACTAGATAATATATATTAAGTCATATACGTGTGGGTTTTCCAATATCCTTCTTTCATTTTCAGCCTGAAATAGAATATTTGAAGGGTTATATTTTTATATTCCCTTGTTATTTCTATGCTGCGATTTATATATATATATCTTTGGTCTGTGTTCTGCCTTTAATAGCTTTGGAATACAATACAGAAAATATAAATTATACATTGGACATAATAATATTATAGAGCAACACAGTTGGCCTGGTGGATCAAACACAAGATTAAGTGTCAAGAAACTTGAGTGGAACATCTCTTGACATTTAATGCTTACTTTTCTTTATTTCTTTTCTTTTTTTGTTCTTTTTTCTTTCTTTTATTTTCTTTCCTTTTTTGGTTTTAAACTGCATAAGCCTTCTCTTCAAACAACTTCTTTAACTAATATCTTGGCTGTTTCCTTAGCTCTATCCCTTAGCAAATCTGCCAGTAAAAACACTGTGACTTCACTCTCTGATTTTACCATGAGAACTCTTCATTTTCTCCTAAACATCTCCATCTTGGGCTTGTCTTTCAAACAATCCTTGTTAATGTGAATAATTGACAAGGCAACAAGCATTATACCAGGCATTTAGGAAGATGCTAAATAAACTAAATAAATACTAGTTTTGCTTCCATTTCTATTGCCTTGAAAATTTTATTTCACAGTCTTTTCTGTCACTGCATTATGAGCTAAAGGAGAAAAGATAAAGAGAAACAATTGCTTTTAGCACTGACTACTTGCCCTCTGCTTCAGATTTTCCTCTTGTAAGAAGACATATTGATGATTTTGAAATATATAGAAATAGCTTCATAGCCTAGGATCAGTGGTCCAACTAACTGACTTAAAAGATATGAATGGATTTATAAAGGGTATAGTAAGAGTACACAAACACTATATGTAATTTATTTCTTATAGAACTTACAATCCTTTTAGTTTCTATTATAGGATTTAACAGATAAAAGAAAAGAGAACCAGAGATTTAAAGAAAATCACCAGAACGAGTAAATGTCAATGCTAAAATTTGAAATTGGAGATTTCAAGTCTCTCTGACATCAAAAACCCTTATTAGTAACATGACATTTGGCATGTTGCTCTGAGCTTCAGATTTCTCAGTTGAAAAGGAAGGTGGGTGGTGGTCATTCATTTCATTCTGAAGTATTTATTGAGCTATTATATGCTAGACATATGCTAAAGATATAATAGTAAGCTAAGCACAGAAATGATGTGTAACCTTATAGGGTGACAAATATTAAAATACTCACACTGAAAAATGAATAACCAGAAACTGATTTCAGATACTCTGGAAGATAGAAACACGATTCTATGTTTCATTCCTATGCACATAAGGAATGTTCGGAGTAGGGATAGAGGGGGAGAAGGTGGGCAAGTTTCCCTTGGGAAGTCCTGAAAGTGAAAATAGTGGGAGCAGATGTTGGTGGTGAGAGGAGCATGGCTTTTTCAAGGACCCAAGTTTTGTCATTGGAACTGGATGGAGTGTAAGGGAGATTTCCACAACAAACTCTTTCTAACCAATGTGGTTGTTCTGTGGTTTAAAGTCAAACAGGGGCAAGGCTAGCCAGGGGAAAGTGCTTTGTAAATTAGGAATCACTATGTTAACATGAAGGTTTGTGGAAGTTTTGCTGATTTCTTATTTTAAATGACTAGAACGTTTTCCCCAAACTATTCTTAACGTCTTAGTGTAGAGTGGAATCTTTTCATGGCATAAAACTGGGGTTTATGGAGGAGCATCTGTTTCAACAGTGACAGAGCTGGAGACAATTCTCAACAGACGTTAGCTTAACTCCTGGGGTGAAAATGTGCTTCAAAGCATCAAATATGCAGCCCCTGGCTGTTTCTAAAGAAGCTACCCTCAGACTGACAATTCTCATTTGTAGTTTGATTAACCATAAATGTGGGATTCTTAGCTGAAGTGGGGAGAGTCAGAGAAACCCAGGTTGTTTCATGAGCCAGAGGACAGAGAAGAATTCTCCCCACTGGAGAGTGAAGGAAGCAGTGGAGAGAAACATATAAGCTGGTGACTGATGGGTTCGTAGGTGAGTGGTCCTGCAGCAAAGACAACAAATTTCTGCCTGGGAGTCTTGCCCACCTTCCTCCCAGGTTTGCTTTCTAGTGAGGACTGTACCACACCCTCTTTCCAATGCAAGATATGGGGATAGCGACTCATCTCCTTCCCGATCAAAACTATTTTCTTTCACTCAGAGCACCTAAGAACAATTGCTTGCTGAATACAGCTTCCAAATATGTATGTAAAAGTTCTTAAGACTCCTGGCTTGACTGTGTTGGGGGTTTAGGAGTCTACCGTCAGGTACTGCGTGAAGTGTTTAATGTTGCTTCTGAAGATTGTTATCGCTTGATTTAACTTGGCCCTCTGTAAAGGAAAGGCAGCACGGGGCCTGGTGACATGCATGGGCAAGGGACTATTGCACTGGTGCTACCACTATAGTTCATTTGTCACCAGGTAAGCAATTTATCAACCACTCAGAGCCTCAGGATCCAGCTCTGTGAGACGTTTAACCAGAAAATTCCCTTCTAACTATAAAAATAAATTCCTTATTTAGAATATTTAATTTTAGGTTTAAACTAAAAGAAAACAAGCTATCTAAATGATCATGAATGTAACAGGTAAGGTTACCCTTTTGTAATGAAAAAACACCTCCTAACTAAAGTTCATACATTGTTACGTCAGAGACAACCTGGTTTCTGAGGATGAGCATGGGGGAAGCAAAAATAAAAACAGACTGGGCTGAAAGTCACAAGACCAGGTTCTAAAACTCCACTGCTGATGAACTGTGTGCTCCTTCATCTCTGGTCCTTGACCTGGCTGAGACTGAGTTTCCTCATTTGAGAAATCCTATCCTACCTTTTTTTTTTAAATTAATTTTTATTGGAGTATAGTTGCTTTACCATGTTGTATTAGTTTCTACTGTACAGCAAAGTGAATCAGCTATACATATACATATATCCTCTCTTTCTTAGGTTTCTTTCCAATTTAGGTCAATTACACAGAGCATTGAGTAGAGTTCCCTGAGCTATACAGTAGGTTCTTATTAGTTACCTATTTTATACATAGTATCAATAGTGTATATATGTCAGTCCCAATCTCCCAATCCTATCCTACCTTAAGGACAATATCAAGATAATAATCAAGATGTGTTTCTGTAGCATTTGACATTCTATAAACTCTTCCTCATTTGTAATCTCAATTCCTTCACACACCACCTTTCCAATGAGGATGGGAACACCCGCGTACAGGAAAGTTACAATTTTTTCCCAGATAACAAAATCCCATTGTTCTCATGTGGCAGAAACACACCCTAACCCAAGCTCTTCAGTGAAAATGTGTCATACTCATGTAAATATCTCTTACTGCTCTAAGAAAAGAAACTGTTCAATTTGCCCATGAGAAATGAAGGTGAGGACCCCAGGGAGGGGAACAGTGGCTTGTGGGAGGTGGTGTGGTGAGGCTGATCCATGGTGCCTATGGGTCCCTGTACTCCACCACTACACCTCTATTCCTCCTCCTCTATCAGACCCTCCACCACGCATGCTACTGTCCATTATACCTCCCTACCTGGGACCAGAACCCACCTCATCTGTTTTATCCTCTCCACATTTTTCTCCTTAGCAGCTTATATCACTGAGACTTCCAAGGCCCTTGTTAGAAGGAGGTGGTTAGGGATAGGGGACTACAGTCATTGTAAGTAACATGGTCAGAACCTAGGCTTACTTAGTCCATGGACCATTATCCCTACTCAGTGCACAGACTTCCATTAAGCAATGCTTGAAGGACAGATAAGGTCATGATCAAGGTCATTGATGCTGGAAATGAGTTGCTAAAATTAAAGGTCATGCAATATAATTTTAAAAGTTTCTTATATCACAGAGTCATTGAAAATGCTAATAGTAATGGACAGGTGCAGGAATTATAGAGCTGCAACCATGAAGATTGTGACTTTGCATTCCTGCTATGTATCAGGTTAGACAATCTTCATTCATTCATTCAAAAGCCCTTTGTAGATCATATTCAATGTGTCAAGTAACGTGCTGGGGGTTTTAAGAAGAAAGACATAGGCTCTGTTTTAGGGGAGTACAGACATTAAGTACACATGACACATGTGCCCCTACTTCTACTTTCATTCTTCTGGCAGACCTCATGAGTCACTTACAGCACAGTTGCACTCATAAACTATCTCAGCATAGTGTAACTGATTTCAGGGTTGGTATGAGTGGTAAAACTTTTTCTTCTAGTGCTACTGCAGAAACATTCATGAATATATCACTGAGCTCCTACACTGTATTTGAAGTCCACTAGAATGCCCAGTTTCTGCTACATGAATATACACACCAAGAAAGGATAAATTCCACTATCAATATTTTATTTTATTTTATTTTTCCTTATCAATCTTATACTCAGCTTTCTAAGTGGCTTTCTCTTCAAATGCCCAGTTTCTGACATTTCTAGTGCCCTTCACATTGGGAAGTTTGCAAATGATTTTAAGGAAGAGTTGCATGGATATTAAAGACAAGCTTTTTGCTTCTTGTATGAGGATAGCAATCTCTTTCCACTCAAGCATGTCTTCAGTGCGAATTTATGAAGTGCTTTGTGCCTATTGGACACTGCAGATTTTGGGACAATGAGAAACCATTTCTGACCTCAGTTTAATGGAGGAGACATGTATGAAAATAAATACCAATCATAATAAAGCAAAGATAGAGGAATGTACAAAGCTCTAGGATAATCCAGGGGAGAAAAAGATTAATTCTGCCAGCGAGCATCATAAAATGTGTTTAAAGGGAGGGATATTTGAGCTGGATCTTGAAGGGTAAGTGGAGTGCAGTAGGCTGAGAGGATGAAAATAAGCTTCCTAAGAAAAGGAAGAACAGGAGATCCAAATACACTGAGGTTTGAAAATACATCATGCAAAACTAAGGCTGATAAAATAGTTTGTGCTCAGATTATGAACAGACTAGAATGCCAGGTTCATAATATTATAAATGAAAGAGCAAATAATATCCCTGACTTGTTTATTAACATTATTTCCAGTTTGTGTATTTTCTAGGCTGATTAAATGTCCACAAGCCAAGGAACTATTGGTTTCTGCCACTAAATGAGCTGGTTCATCAACATGGGAAATCTTTTGTGACCTCCCAGAAGGAAAAGGAAGAGAAGGAAGGGAGGAAGGAAGGAGGAAATGTAGCAGGGAGGAAGGAAGGAAAGAAGGGAGGGAAGGAGGGAGAGAGGAATGTAGAGAAAGTGAGAGTGAGGGAGATCGAGATAAATTGTAACTGAGAGAAAAGAAAAAAGAGGAGAAAGTAGAGAGGGAAAGAAAAAGTAAGACATCATTTGGGTTCACTGCCAACAAGAGTTAGGAAAGCTGATTTCTTAAGATAAACTGAAGTAAAACAAAATATGCTCCATATGTTGAAACTGTATACTTAGTTTGAGATAAACAAAAACATGTTTGGAGAATAGCTGCCATAATTAAAAAGAAATTAAAAGAAAGAAAGAAAAACCATCTGGGGATAAGTACATATTTAAACTCACACACACACACACACACACACACACACACACAGAAAGAGAGACAAAAACACACAGTGATTCCAAAACTTGAAGTTTTTCTTGATTTAAGTAAACTCTCTTGTTGCAAAAGGGCATTGCATCAGTCTTTGCCCAAGCACCAAGCAACTTATGTTCCACACTGGAGCTATACAGAGCTACTCAGCATTACTCAAACACCAAAAGACCTTTCCAAATCCTGTCCTTTGCTCCTGCTTTCTTCTGTGCTGTAAACACACATATTCCCTTTTCTCTCTGGCCGACTCCAACTTCCTCCTGAGTGCCCAACTCAAATGTCACCTTCTCCTAGCAGAGTGCCAGACACATGGCAAGGTTGATAATGGCTTCCTCATCTGTGAACTTTGTGCATGTGTATAAGTTTCCTGTGGCTGCCATAACAAAATACCACAAACTGGGTGGCTTAAAACAATAATTTATTGTTTAACAGTTCTGGAGGCTAGAAGTCTGAAATTTGAGAGTCAAGATCAGGTTTGGTTTCTTCTGAGGACTCTGAGGGAGAATCTAGTCCATGACGTTCTCCTAGCTTCTAATGATGGCTGGCAGTCTTTTGTATTCTTTGGACTATAGGTGCATCACTCCAATCTCTGCCTCCATCTTCACACGGTGTTCTCCCTGTGTCTCTGTGTCTTCACATGGCCATCTTCTTATAAGGACACCAATCATGTTGGATTAGGGCCCCACCCTATTCCAATATGACCTCACTTTAATTCATAAGTCACATCTGCAATCACCTTATTTCCAAATAAGGCCACTTTATGAGATACTGGGGGTTAGAACTTCAGCATGTCTTTTGAGGGACACAATTCAACTCGTAACAACAAGACACTAATATAGATCTGGTTTCACTGAAAATGTATGCATGTCTGTGTCCCCAATCCCTAAAGAAGTTGATAAGAAACTCCTTTTCAAAGATTATATATATACTTTAACCTAGTGTTTACAAGACTAGCATAGTCAATTTAGTAAATTCATAGTTCATGTCTTCTAAATTGAATTACATTTTGAAAATTATGGACAGAGTGTTTCTGATTAAAGCTAAAAGAAGGTTAAGAGGTAGTTAAGTCTACACTTGAGGGGAAACACACAGCACATGGTGACACTCTTGTCATTACAATTCCAGACACAGATTTCTTCCTCTACAGTAGGCAACATGGCAGAGGAGAACTGTTGCCTGGAATAACCTAAAGGGATGAGCATCTGAGAATGAAAGACCCATGTTCAAATATAGTTCTCTATAACTACTATATATGTAGCTATATAGTACTGATACTATCACTTCTCCTCTGTTTGCCTCAGTTTATCCTCCAAAGATGAAAATTAGACAAGAAAGAGAGTGACTTTAAAATTTAAAGATGCCTAAGAACTCTTTTTTCAGATGAAATCTTTCTCAAAGCCCCAATTTAAATAACAGTTCTTTGTGAAGCTGCCAGAGATCAGGTGAAGAAAGTGAGCCTGGAATGCCACTGGATTAGTCATCCCCAAGGAGTCTCCATGGAAAGTTCTAAAGAATTCTAGAAACATAGATCTAAAACTACTCAGTCAGATGAAAGTCCAGTTCATATATAGTCATAGACATAGAGGGTCATCCATTAAAAAAAGAAAAGAAGAAGGAAGAAGAGAAGGACAAGGGGGAGGAGGAGGAGAAGAAGAAGAAGAAGCAGAAAAAGAAGAAGGAGAAGAAGAGGAGGAGGAGGAAGGGGAGAGGGAAGGGGAAGAGAAAGGAGAAGGAGAAGGGGAAAGGTAGAAAACGTATTAGAAAATAAGCTGCTAGGGAGGAAAATTGTAAGGAGGGCCAAAGATCTTGGAAAAATTTTTCACAGCCATAGAAAGGTATTTCAAAGCATCCTCCCAATTTTATCTTTGTAGTCATATAGTCAATTCTAAATTAGGTTAGCCATATTTTTTACAAATAATGAGTTCTTCTGGAGCAGGCTCATTTGTGTTTTAACCCCCCAGTACTTATTCACTGTGACAGACACATGATGGGTATTGTAAATGTTTGCTGAATGAATTAATTAATGTATTGGAGAGTCTGTTTCAAACTGTTTTAAAGTTTTCAGGTAATCTTGGAAATGTATCAAGATGAGAGTAGGCATAATTTGAATGTCAGTATTCTATTGAATTTGTATAAGAGAAATGAAATACTGCGGTCAAATCTCTAGTGGCTTTATATTCCAGATTCAACACAGTTGTGAAGAGGGAACACAGAAAATAGACATTTTTTCTACCTTGTCTTGGAAATTAGCCCAAGAGCCAAATGTTTTACTTATTGGTATGTTTCTTATCTCAGACCGTAACTAGTAAACATTTCAGATCACACATACACACAATGTTTGTTTGTATTTACTGTAATTCCCTATGCAACTCCAGATGCTTGGACCATTTAGGCATCTAATACATGTTTGATGAATTAAGGAATAAATGAAGGGACACGAATAAAATGAGCTAAGATTCTGACATCCATTAGCAAGCTGTTACCAGTTTTCATCAGCCTAGTTTAAATGTAGGCCATCCATTTGGAAAAAAGGAATGGAAAAACATGGTACAAAGAACTGATGTGTTCAATGCTTTTGAATCAATACTTAAAATATAATCACTTGAAAAACATTTCGTACGGCATGAGGTAGAATACTGGGTTTTGGCTCCGGGTTTGTCCCCACATTGCTATGTGAGATTAACTTTTTGGCTAAGAAGATTGAGCTTGGTCTCACCTACATTAATATATTCTGACTTTATGGAACAAAGATGAGATTTTCTTTAGGTCTGA
Organism: Balaenoptera acutorostrata; assembly: GCF_949987535.1. Taxonomy (NCBI): domain Eukaryota; kingdom Metazoa; phylum Chordata; class Mammalia; order Artiodactyla; family Balaenopteridae; genus Balaenoptera; species Balaenoptera acutorostrata. The sequence continues at coordinate 17,405,567 of NC_080080.1, read as the reverse complement.
TAAAATCCAATATGATTCTGACATGGTTATATATGAGGATGGACCATTACAATATGTGTACATCCCAGGCAGCCTTTTAATTTGGTATCTCTGGTAGGCAGGCATCATCTCAAAGTTTTACATTAAAGAAATAAAATTTTGTCTCTTTGATTAATTTCTAGGGAAAGTTGTAGAAAAAAATTCACCCTCTGTGCCTCAAGCAACACACCTCTGGCTCCACACTTATACTGCACTCTATATTCGAAAGATCTGCAATTAAGTGGAGACCTTCTTCTTCTTTTTTTTTAATTAATTAATTAATTATTTATTTATTTTTGGCTGTGTTGGGTCTTCATTGCTGCATGTGGGCTTTCTTTAGTTGCGACGAGCAGGGGCTGTTCTTTTTTGCAGTGCGCGGGCTTCTCATTGCGGTGGCTTCTCTTGTTGCAGAGCACGGGCTCTAGGTGCGCGGGCTTCAGTAGTTATGGCATGTGGGCTCAGTAGTTGTGGTTTGTGGGCTCTAGAGCACAGGCTCAGTAGTTGTGGCACATGGGCTTAGTTGCTCCGTGGCATGATCCTGGACCAGGGCTCGAACCTGTGTCCCCTGCATTGGCAGGCGGATTCTTAACCACTGTGCCACCAGGCAAGTCCAGTGGAGAACTTCTTCTTACAAGAAAGTTTTATTGGGCATTATTTGAAAGTGGAACATGAATGGGAGTGGTAAGGGATTGCACTTACAGCTCATGTAGCTTATCAAATGTTTTTTCCAACTATATACCATACTGCCCTGAGAATTCTGGCAAATTAAGCATTCTCCACCTCCTGACACTTCCCACTCACTTTGTAAATTATTTCCCTGATTGATGTCAGTGTGACACGCCATGTCTGATCACGCATTTATACAGCAGCTTAAAACTCACAGTGCTTTCATTGGCTTTATCTAGATAGAGTCTCCAGGTCTTAGTAGAATTAGCTGGTCAGATTGATTTCTGCTCATTTTTCAAGTAGGGAAATTGAGTGTCAGAGCTTTCAAGATTTATGAAAGGATAGATAATGAAAATGGATGGAATAGTGCCTTGAATCTGAGTATTTGATTTCTAGTTCAAGGCTAATTGACTATACCATAGTGCTCTAATGAGCGTTCAAGAATCAGATTTCAAAAAAAAAAAAAAATCAGCTTTGCTTGTTCATACATTCTTTCCTTCAACATATTGACTGAGCATCTATTATTTGCAGGTATTGTGTCTGGTGTTGGTGTTCTAATGGGAATCAAGCCAAAACCCTTTCTTTCATTGAGTTTACAGTAAAGGAGAAAAAGATATAGACAATTGCAAAGCTTACTAACTCACTCAGAAAAGCAAATAAACAAACACAGTCACTAATTGGAGGGACTCATCACTTTTGCCACTGTTAGGATAAATCAAGCAAAAGAAAGATAAGCTTCATCTGTGGATTGTAGTCTGCTAGTAGAAATTGTGTTTTCTTCTGATTTAATTCACTGACCAACTGGAGAAAATGTAACACACTAGCTGTAACCTCACCAGACTGTCATTTAGTACAAATGAACCATATAGTAAGTCAGTATCAGGGCCTGGGAATAAATCAGTGTGAGAAGTTGACTTTTCTGCTTGGAAACTTTTATTTCTATAGGACTTTAAATAACAAAAGAACAGGATGCCTCTAGAGTACCAAGAGTAAGGAAATTTGGATGACTACACAAAAATTACTGCATAGAATGACTCTTTTTCAAGGCACCTACTGATAAAAGAAGTTGTATTCATCCCTGCTCTTTCAATATTGCAGTCCTTCCCTCCCTCACACCCTTCCCCCTTGGCATTTGGGATTAGCAGATGCAAACTAGTATCTATAGGATTTATAAACAACAAGGTCCTACTGTATAGCACAGGGAACTATATTCAGTATCCTGTGATAAGCCATAAAAGACAAGAATATGAAAAATAATATGTATATATAACTGAATCACTTTGCTGTATAGCAGAAATTAACATAACATTGTAAATCAACTATACTCCAAGAAAATAAGAAAAAAGAAAGAAAGAAAAACACCCAATACCACTGTTAAGAACAAGACGTTGTTTATCATCTAACTGAGCACAGTAAAGATATCCTAGGGATCTCTGAGATTATTCATGTGGTTGATTCCCCAGATAAACGCCTTTGTGATTCCAATTTTAGTATATGTGCTGAGCCAGCACTTCCTTTGTGATTCCAAATGGACAAATGTTTATCTTCACCGGGCTTTTACATAGTGTAACTGATATTCATCAACTTTTCTTCCTTCTGGGCTATGAAATAGAACATGCAGTACTTGGGCAGGCTGCAATAAAAGACTAGCTTGATTGATTTATTGGATTTCTTAGGTTTGATTTTTCACACAGTGATTTGGGCCATTTGTCCTTGAGATAGTTTGGCACTTTTGAGAAAGTCTGCATTGCAAGAGTATATGTTTGATTGACCGAACAGTAGAATATTGGAGGCTGAAGTTGACAAAATTGGATTATAGTTTGCTGCAAAGTCTGGTGTGGATGTCAGAGCCAGTCCAGTGTTTCAGCAGCAGAAGGAATTTGCAGGTAGCCTCCATGGTCATCCCAAGTTTCCAGAATGGTTATGCACACACCCTTCTCATGGAAATTGAGCTGAGCGTACCACTGGCTCTCTGTAATTGCCTACTGCTTTCTGGACCAGACCCTCAATTACTATTCAAACTCGGCATGAAGCATTTTCTTGAAGAATCAGAAAAAGAAGACCTAAATATCACTGTTAAAAAAAATGGATACTCTTCCCATTTAAAAACAGGAGCAAATGCCATTAACATACAGAGTGGAGAAAAAAAAAAACCGGAAGTTGATTTAAAATGTTTGAGACACAGGACATGTAGAATGCAACAATCGATCATTTTTATATTACTTTTTGAAAAATGATGTTTGACATGAAAACAAAAGTGGATAGTCAGGGTCAAGCCATCTATGTTACAGGCGTTAACTAAATTCCTCTGATGTATTTATTTTTTTATGAAACGCTGATTATTTTAATCTATTTTAAAATATCTTCAATGAGGAAAATGTCACAGAATAAATTTATATTACACTTTAAAAAAATTATTAATTGCATCTCTACTGTGTGCAAGGGATTACTCTAAGCCTGTGGGGAAAGTGACCCAGAAATCAATCCATCCTTGCAGAAAGCCTGTTACTTAGTCGCTGTGAAAAATCAAGCAGCTCAGCCTTTAGTCTCCATTTGGAGGATGCCATGTACCTGGCTCGAGAATGGAAGAGAAGCTAAAGATACCTTGGGGTATTGGCTTAATATTTAAGAAAACATTCAAAATTAAGTCTTGCTCAATTAGCAGACCACCTCAGTGAAAATATACTCCTTCAAGTGACCATATTTACCACTTAATTAGAGATCTTACCAGAACCTGTTTTTCCTTATGTCTTTTTTTTTTTTTTTTTAAGGATTTTCTTATTTATTTATTTATTTATTTATTTATTTATTTTTGGCTGTGTTGGGTCTTCGGTTCGTGCGAGGGCTTTCTCCAGTTGTGGCAAGCGGGGGCCACTCTTCATCGCGGTGCGGGGACCACTCTTCATCGCGGTGCGCGGGCCTTTCTCTATCGCGGCCCCTCCCGTCGCGGGGCACAGGCTCCAGACGCGCAGGCTCAGCAATTGTGGCTCACGGGCCCAGCTGCTCCGTGGCATGTGGGATCTTCCCAGACCAGGGCTCGAACCCGTGTCCCCTGCACCAGCAGGCAGACTCTCAACCACTGCGCCACCAGGGAAGCCCTCCTTATGTCTTTTGTTTGCCAAATTCCTTTTGCATTACTTTTCAATGGATGGTAGCTATTGTCTCCCAAATGCTGTGCCCAGAGTGGGGAAACAACATTCCTACACCTTTTCTTTATCTTTCTATGCTTAATTTTTTTAACAGAACTTATTTTTTAGAGCAATTTTAAGTTCACAGCAAAATTGAATGGAAAGTACAGAGTTTCTATTATGTCCCCTGCTCCCCTCCACCACATACACCCTCCCCTGCCATCAACATCTCACACTGGAGTGGTATATTTGTTATAATCAATGAGCCTACGCATCATTATAACCCAAATCCACAGTTTATGTTAGGATACGCTTATGGTGTTTACATTCTATGCATTTTGACAAATACAAAATGACATGTATCTACCATTATAGTATCGTATAGAATAGTTACACTGCCCTAAAAATCCTCTGTGCTCTGTCTGTTTATCCCTCCTGGGTCCCCAACCCCTGGCAACCACTGATTTTTCAACTGTCTCCATACTTATGCTTTTTTTCCAGAATGTCATATAGTTAAATCATATAGTATGTAGCTTTTTCACCTAGTAATATGCATTTAAGTCTCCTTCATGTCTTTTCACAGCTTGATAGCTCATTTCTTTTTAGTGCTGAATAATATGCTGTTGTATGGATGTACCACAGTTGATTTACCCATTCATTTACCGAAAGACGTCTTAATTGCTTCCACATTTTGCCATTTATGAATAAAGCTGCTATAAACATTTGTGTGCAGGTTTTTGTGTGGACACAACTTTTCAACTCATTTGAATAAATACTAAGGAGGGTGATTGCTGGATAGCGTGATGTAAGATTATGTTTAATTTTGTAAGAAATTGCCAACCTATCTTCTAATGTGGCTGTACCATTTGGCTTTCCCACCAGCAATAAATGCGTGTTCCTGTCGCTCCATATTTGTGTATTGTTAATGTGCTAGATTTTGGCCAATCTAATAGGTATGTAGTGGTATTGCATTGTTGTTTTAATTTGTAATTCCCTAATGACATATAATGCAGAGCATCTTTACAAGTGCTTGTTTGCCATCTGTGTGTCTTCTTTAGTGAGATATCACTTCAGAGATTTTGCCCATTTTTTACTCAAGTTTGTCCATTTTCTTTTTGTTGAGTTTCAAGAGTTCTTTGCATATTTCAGATAACAATCTTTATCAGATATGTCTTTTGTAAACATTTTCTCCCAGTCTGTGACTTGTCTTCTCATTCTCTTGATCTTTATTTTTTATATATGTTTTCTATGTGCAGAAGAAACATGAGTTTATTTTAGAAATTTTGGGTAATATAGATAATTTAGATGGGAAAATTGATACCTAAAATGTCCTCCGTGGTAATTGGCTTGTTATCTGGTCTATCACTAAAGGACCCTCAACTTTACAGGAAACCAAGTAATGTTTCCTTCAGGCAGGACAGACACGTAGACAAACTAGGAGCTCTCAGAATAAAAAAGAATATTCCTGCAACTATAGGGTAGGTCAGGCTAAACCTGGAGAAGTAAACTGAATAATTATTCGTTCTTAATATCTATAGGCAAAGTGATAGAGACAATTAGATATTTCTGGCACACAAATTATTACCCCAGAGGATATACAAAATCTCCAGAAAAAGAGTCATTTTTGAGTCTTAGTATAATTTAGGACTATTTTATTAACCACACCCTAGGAAGTTCTTCATGTATTAATCAGCAGCTCTTAACTGTGCTCATGTAAATAAAGAGGCAAGTAAAAGAAAACACCAAATGAATCATACTGATTCAGAAGATTGTCACATTAATGAATGCTGTGAAATCTTTGCCTTAGAGACAAGAACTCGAACACAAGCAGAACTAATATCTGGCCCTGCTCTCATAGAAGTCAGGACTCCACATACTAAGTCAGAGAGAGAGAGAGAGAGAGAAACATTTGCACTCTGAGACAAACCAAAGCAAAATAACACAAATAAAATAAGCACACAGAAAAGTATTATTCTGTCAATCACTAGCTCCAAAATAAATACAAACTTGAACTTTTTCCTACAATGTTAATAAAACAAACATTACCCTTGTAGATATGATAATTATGTGAAAAGAACTGCTCTTGTTTTCCTCCATGAGAAGAAAATCAATAATCTTTGTAATCCTTATAAGATCTTTTTTCCTTTAAATTTTATTTGTATTAAAAAATGTCTGACATCTTCCATGTTACAATTACAAAATTAAAACCAGTATTTAAAAGTAAAAAATAATTGAAATAGTACAGACCAAAAAGAAGTGTCTGGCACAGGATCCCAAGTTATTCATTTGACAACATGTTTCTTGAGCACCTTTGCCATTCTAGGCACTAGGAATGAATCTGTGAACAAAAATACAGTGACAAAAACATAAGGGGGTAAACATGATGCATGATGGCATTTCACATCAGATGGTTAGAGAAAATCTCTCAGATAAAGTGAGATCTGAGCAGAGACGTGAATGAAAGAGAAAGTTAAGCAAGCAGAAACCTGTCAAGAAGATTTCTAGTACAATGAACATTCAAATCCCTGAGGAGTTTGCCATATTGAAGGTACAGCAGAGGCCAGCATGGCCAGACCAGAGTGAGAGTGGCTGAAAGTAGCTTGAGATGAGCCAGAGCCAGATCACATAGAACTTTGTAGGTCATGGCCAAGATTTCAGATTTTCTTCAATTTAATGAGAAGCCATTGGTACTCAACAAATATTTGTAATTGATTAAAGCAATAATATATCAGGGGGGAAAAAAGCTCTTAGTGTTGATACACATTTTCAATGGTCATCTAATCCAAGATTTCTCAGTCTTGGCACTATTGACATTTTGACCTAAATAATTGCTGTCGAGGCAGTCCTATGCATTGTAGGATGTTTAGCAACATCTCTGGCTCTATCGCTCCATGGCAGTAAAATACTTCTTCCAACTGTGGCAAACAAAACTGTCTTCAGACAATGACAAATGTCCACTTGCCCCAGTTGAGAACGACTGATCTAATCCAATCCATTTTACAGACTCAGTAGCTGTGAGGTTAAATCACTTACTTTAGGAAAACAAAGTCAGTTCTACCATTAAAGAAGGAACTAACACAATTATACACACACACATGCACACATATGTTTTTAAACACATATAAAACACATCATCTAGTGTTTTCAACTACCTTGTGAGAGTGTTACCTTTATTCCCATGTATAGATAAATCACTTGACCTCAGAAAGGTGAAGTGATTTGAAGTCCGCTTGTGGCTTGAACTCAGATCTCTAAATTTCTGTCTACTTTAGTAATAAACTGTCAACTTCAGATGCATTTGAGAAGACAATAACAGAAGCTTCCTTGAGTTTTTTAGCAGAACATCATTCAATGCCAATTCAAGAGATGAGGAGACAGGGACCCCTGATTGTCCAATCCCACTTTACTAGAAAGGAGAAATAAAAAAGAATTGGAAAGTTAATGCAAATTCTCATTTCCCTTTGTTTAATCTAAAAATAGTACGAAAGACCTTACTCTGTGACTATGCCATACACCTGGGCTGCTGTGATTTGACCAGAAGTTGTTTCAAAAGGGCCTGTCTGAAACTGTATTGAAAGGAATTCTCAGTCTCTGTGGTCTTCAATGAGAGAGGTGCTTATTCTACTTGTTTCTAATTCACCAGAGGTTTTATTACTTCAACTCCCAACAGATTATTGGGTGGATCGGGTAGGAGGGTTTCAAATCAAAACAATTTGTGGGTTGGGGGTTTAGAGTTTGTAGGACTATTATTTTCTCTGTCTCTCCTCCTGAGAGAGACTAATGTGTCCAGGAAGCTGAGAGAAGCTTCTCTGCATCTCTGTTTACGGTACAGTATTGAGCCTTGATGGATGCATTCCTAAGTTCGTAAGTAACGTAGAGGGCTGGCACGGGGAGTGGGGTGGCGGTGGGAATGAGTGGGACAATAGCATTAAGATAGAAAGAAGTCTGGGCAGAAACTGTTGGTGTCTCACTCATGTCATATCAAATTTACTTCCACACACAGATGTCTGCTTACTACGAATCCCTGTGTCTCTGACCAAGGACTTCTTTTCACTGCTACAAAATGCCCTGGCTAGAGCAAGTACTAACAAAATCTTCTAAACACAGCTCTCAGATTTAAGAATAACATTCATGCATAATTCTTATAACCTGGCATTATAAGTGAGTGAAAAATAAAAGAAATATTAGAGACCATACCAATAGGTAGAATGTGGCTTTATTATGGTAGCTTATTTAAAACCAAGAAGTGGAGGTGGTGAATGGGGGGAGCTTGTATCAGCCCAACCATCTGCATAATGACTCACGTAAATCTGAGTCTTCCAGGCTGACACGCTATTTATGGTGCATCCTCTGTTAAAAGTGGCCAGATATAAATGCTAAGTATGAATTCACAGAGAGATATATGAATGGGGCAACAAATGGTCCAGTACAAAATTGAAAGCCTTTGCTTTTTTAAACAATGTTTAAATTGAAGTATAGTTGATTTACAATATCATGTAAGTTTCAGTTGTAAAGCACAGTGATTCAGTTATATATATATAATATAGTATATAGATTCTTTTTCATATTCCTTTCCATTATGGTTTATTACAAGATACTGAATATAATTCGTATGCTATAGAGTAGGACATTGTTGTTTATTTTATATGTAGTAGTTTATATCTGCTAATCCCAAACTTTTAATTTATCCCTCCCCCCCTTTCCCCTTTGGTAACCATAAGTTTGTTTTCTGTGTCTGTGAGTCTCTTTCAGCTTTGGAAATAAGTTCATTTGTGTCTTTTTTTTCCTTTTAGATTCCACATGTAAGTGATATCATATGATATTTGTCTTTCTCTGTCTGGCTTCACTTAGTATGATAATCTCTAGGTCTATCCATGTTGCTGCAAAATGGCATTATTTCATTCTTTTTATGGCTGAGTAATATTCCATTGTGTGTGTGTGTGTGTGTGTGTGTGTGTGTGTATGTGTGTGTGTATATACATACACATAAATATCTATACATACCACATTTTCTTTATCCATTCATCTGTTGATGGACATTTAGGTTGCTTCCATGTCTTAGCTACTGTAAATAGTGCTGTGATGAACCTTGGGGTGCATGTATCTTTTCAAATTAAGGTTTTCTCTGGATATATGCCAGGAATGGGATTGCAGGATCATATGGTAGCTCTATTTTTAGCTTTTTAAAGAACTTCCATACAGTTCTCCATAGTGGCTGTATCAGTTTACATCCCCATCAACAGTGAAGGAAGGTTCCTTTTTCTCTACACCCTCTCCAGCATGCTTTTGCTTCTGTTATGTTTGCACACACAAGTAGAGCTTCCTTCAAATTTAGCTCGCACAGGGAAAGTGACTTAGGCTAAGCTGGAGGACAGGATCAAGTACTCATGCTTTGGAGGGAAAAGCAATGATCCTGGGGACAGGTGGAAGGGAAATCCATGGGGAAGCAGAGAGCAAAATCCACACACAGCTGGATTCATGCGTGACAGAGACGTGGAACAAGCTTTCTCTGTGTTCCCAGGGTCATGGTTTCAACATGAGCTATTTAACCTGGGCTGCTTATCCACCCTCTCTGTTCACCAGGGTGACTGGTAAGAAAGCTGAAACAAAGCAAACAGCAGGCCAGTCTTCACTCACTTCCTGGGTGCAATGCATTCTAATGGTTATTTCCACTATGATCCTCCCTGGGCCACACAGGAGCTAGCCTGAGCAAGACAGACTGAAGTAAAGAAATAAAGTGACTAGTTTTACTTTCCTATAGCACTGAGTTGTCCTTCTTGCTGGAGAAACAGATATTCCTCATTCTAGAAAAATCCGACACATAAGTATCTAAGCATTCAGAGCACTTGATTTGTTTTGCAAAGTGATTCACAGCAGGTTCCTATTAAATAACCAGTGGAGAAATAGCCAAATAAGTTTATCAGATGCCTATAAGTAAGGCAAGGGGCATTTCGTAAGCTTTTCCTACAAATTAAAAATGAAGGTTATCCTATAGGATCTAACCATATTTGATATTTAAGAATCAACTTAATATTCAACTTAATAGTGATATTAAGTTTAATAATATTTAACAATTGACTTAATATTCAACTTAATAGTATTGATATTAAACTAAACTTTCCAGTATATGGCCTTTTTTAGCATGAATTTTTCTGGAGAATCAAAAAAAAATATATATTTGTGAAGAAAAAGAGTCACCAGAGCCTAGTGTTTGTGATTCTGTTTAATTTTAAACACTCATTCAGAACAATATCAAGGTTTTTAAATTTTTTCCCCTTCTTTTTCCTGTTCTCATGATTGATTTATAGATTAGGAAAATTGCCAATCTAAGAATTTAAAATTCCATTTCTCCATTTCTGAACCGTTTCTCTGCTATGATACATAGGATGGATATTGGTCATAGGCCATATATTTTTCTTCTAATTCCAACGTCTCCCTCTTAGAGAGACCTCTAACTCCATCCCTATTGGAAGGATAACCTTGAATCCAGGTTCACTGAAGCCTACATCCAAGTTGATCCTAATGGGACACTGCAAATGAGAGCAGAGTGTTCTTATTTTGGAGAACAGCAACTTAGTGGCCAAAGAAAACAGACCCACATTCTCTCTTCCTGAAATATCTTCACCTGGCTATGATCTAGTCACTCCCTCATCTTCAAAACAATTTCTCCAATGTTACTATTATAGTAAGGCTGTTTCTAACCACACTACTTGAAATAACTTTCCCTAGTACTGCCTATCTTACAGGTTTACCTCTTTTTCATCTTTCAGCACACTATGCATTTATTTAATTGTTATCTTTATCTTTTTTTCACCCCCAATAAAGGGTGCCTTTCATAAGGGCAGAGATTCTTGTCTGTTTTCTTCATTGCTATTTCCTTGGCTCCAGAGAGTATGTAGCTTGTAATAGGCACTCAACACATGTAGAATATAAATGAATGAAAATTGCCATTATTCCTATTTTATACCTGAAAAAATAACAGTGGCGCTTGGAAAGGACAAATAATTTGTCAGCTGTATGGCTAGTGAAAGGTAAAGCAATTCTGAAGCCCCAGTCTGTCTGCCTTCAAGCACATGCCTCACTGATTACACTACATTGTTTTACAAGCGCTTCTCTGACTGTAATCATTCCACTTGCTAGATGGGCATTTTGTTTGGTTGTAAAGAAAACCCATTCTTTGGGCTTTTCGTTTCCTATCATTTCCTTATTAGTGGCCTAATGGACAAAGCCAGGGGTGTACTAGGTTCATATGTTGTGAAGAAAAAACAAAACAAAACTATTTTGTGGGTTTGTTTTAATGTTAGGTTCACAAAGTGCAAAACAAGCTAGCCAAAAAATTTTGCATTATTTTGGAAACCCTTGCATAATCCATAGGGAAACAAAATACAAATGTTCTGGTTATTTTACATGGGGTTTCAATAATATTTGATGACTAGAGTCCGTAGGGCTTTTTCAAAAATAAGCAATGGGAAGTTGGGCTGAGTTAAGAGAGAAAGAGTTGCAACCCCTCCTGCACGATGCTCAATCACAACAAGCTGCCTAATAAACCTTCTATGAAAGATTTTAAAATATGGCGACTTCTTTTATAAATCTCATAAACATCAAAAATATTTTAAGATAAAAATGTTCAAAATTCTAAATCTGTGTAACAAACTACTATTCCACCTAACTATGGGGGGGGGCGGATTATTCTTCTTGGAGGACAATCATCCATCAAAAATAGGCCCCCTTCTCCCTGCTCATATCTTTGAAGCTTCACAGGAGCTAGTCCCAACCTGGACTGACAAAATGCCAAGTGCCTAAGGATGAAGAGGTTCTTTCTACACCATTAGCGCCCTCATTTCTGGAGTCAATGAGCTCACCTCTTACACAACTTTGAAACAACAAGATCCATCTCCTGTCCTATAGCAATAAAAAGGCCCTGTGAAGACTCAGGAATTATGACAAAGGCATGTTTTTTGTTGGTTCCATTTCAAAGAGTAACATGCACTTTCAGACTGACGTTCTTACTCTTGTTAACGTAGCTCTAGATGATCAATGTCTCTTATATCTGCAAGGTTATTTATTAGGTTGAAAATTAAAATAGAAATTTAAAAATTTAAAAATTTACAAATTCAAATTAAAACAAGAAAACATACTCCTAGTAATATACAACAACTTATCCAGTTCTAAGTCTTTAGTGGATGGATGTTTAATCAATCTAAACATGACATATAAACTTTGAAAACTACCTCAAGAACCACTTTCTCCAAGAAACTAAAATAAAAATTGCTTGCAGTGTGTAGGTATATGGTTTTAAATGTTGATAAGTCTGGGATGTCAATTTATGAGTAGCTTAGTAACTTAGCTATGCCATGTGATAGCTGGTATAGTGAAAAGAGATGTTGAAATATAAAACAGCTGTGTTGGAATCACAGCTCTTTCAAGCCTAGGTTTTAAAACTGAGATAAATAATTGTTACTCTAAAGGATTGTTGCAACTGTTTGTGAATAATTATTGATAAGCGAATTTCTTCTGAAAATGTAGAAAATAAGACAATGAGGTTTTGTTTAAAAACACAAGAATTGAAATTGTAGAGTTTTATGATGAAGAGTGACATCTTGGTATTTTTTTTCTGAAAAGGATAATTATTTAAATATGTAGTTACAGTTAATGTGAAATCTATCAGACAACTCAATCCCTACAATTCATGGATGAGGAAATATGCTGCCCATGTACAGTATGTATTGGGTATCTGTGGTATTGCTAAATAATCCTACCATAGATAAATTACCTAGTACATTTTAATTGTTATTTGATGCATTGTCTTCCTAAAATATTTTATATTTTTACCATTTTGTATTTATATTTGCTAGTAGTGACGCTTATGGAAAAATACTCTACCTATCAGTGAAGTGGTCACAATCTGTGAGGTTGAAAAAAAAAGGAGGAAGCCATGAATATTATATTCAATCTCTGATAACAGAGAGTAGCTATGCCAAAGTGTTGCTTTAATCTGGGACATTTTCCTCTAAAATTCAGCTTCAACTAAGACAACATACTTCCCAGGCTTTTATAATAAAAGATAGCAATTTTAATGTTTTTTTTTTCTTTTTTAGACCCAGAAATGTGTCAGTAAATTGGGCCTTATAGAAGCCAATCAAGGTATAGGTACATACTGACAGGCTGACTGACTCAGACACATAAATTTACTGCTGAGAACTCTGACCATAATTTCATTTCAGTTCAATGCACATTTACTAATCAAGGCACCCTGGGCTATGTGTTTGCAGTAGAATTCTAAATATAGTTAATGGACCCTGGATGAGTTTACTGAATTACAGAAGAGATACTCCAACAAAGAAATAATTCAAAATAAGCTACGAGATATAATCGTTTTCAGAGACAATTAATGGGAACATGGTGCAGCACTGACTAATCCTTAAAAAGTCAGGGAGAAGTTAGATATATTTTAAAGCTCATTTTATTTCATATATATATATACATATACATACATACATATAGATCCATATATATGTAATATATATTATATATTCTTATCTGTGGAAAAATGAAGGGTGGATTAGCCATCTTCTCCAGGTAATAAAAATGATGGAAACATCCTTATGTTTTTCAACTGCTCTGTGTTAAACCCTTATTGATCACCTTTTAAGTAGAATAAAAGGGATCAGTGAGATTACTGTGAAGGGCAGGGAGTCTGGAAGACTAAGAGTGGAGCTCATATGTCATGTATATACTGCCTTAAAAATTGTTTTTTTTAATATGATTTAAAATGAAGAATGGAACATTGAAATCCGATACGATTTTTTTTTTTCGTAATTGAGGTTCTTTTAAAATCCAAGACCAGCAAGTTTCTGCGAGCTTCCTGCTGTGGTTAACTGTGAATAACCTTCACAGTTAAATCTCACAGATTGACAAAGTTTAGGCAACTAAGATACATGATCCAGCTCTCCTGGTCTTATCTTACATTTGGATCTGTTCACCTTTACAAAGTCACTCATCATGAGATTGACAAAGAGCCCGGTCCTCTCAAATTCCGAGTGTTTACTATAAACACAGGAAGTTCATAATTTTCAGAATTAAGCCTCACATGGAGCCTGTCTTCTGTGGGATGAATTCTGAAATTTCACAAACAACCCAAGTGAAAAATACTTGGAAGAACATGTACTCTGATAAATATCTTATTGATTCAAGCCCCATTAATTTAGAATCTGGAGTCATTCAAAGATTCTGTGTGACATATATCTTTTTATCTGCCTATGAAGAAAAATCTGATAAGCAAGTCAATAGTGCAAATAAGAGTTCTCAAGAGATATCTGACATACAAGAACTGACCAACTGTCTTTAAGTCGCTTTCCAACATGTGTTGTTAATTGGTGTTTTGTTATTTTAAGATAATTGTCATCACATGCTAGGTGGTTATTATCTGTGAGTAATCTGAAAGCTTCTGAAAGGCAAAAAAACGCAAGTGTTTATTGTTCTATATCATACTCATATTAACTTGTAGAGCACCATTCATCAAATCTTAGTTGAAATACCACAAATGAAAGCCTGAGGGGTGAAAAGGTAGGGCAGTTTCTGGGGAAGATCTTCCCCTAGACAATCATGAGCCTGAAAACAAAGCTATTTGTTTGACTCATCTTCTGTCTGAACTTCTGTGGTTTACATTGAGGTAGAGGTTACAAAGACTTTCTCTGAAAGAGGAAAAAACCTGTAAATGCTAAGCGCTACTTGCATGCTTTCATATATGTCATATTATTTATAATCCTCTAACAAACACATGAAGTATGTTTAGTAATTTCCACTAAATTGTTGTTAAGCAAATATCTCAAGGTTGAATAACTAGTAAGTGGGGAAACCCATCTATGAATCCCTTCTGTGGTCTCTAAGGTGTATGCTTTTTACACTCTGTCACAATGCATCCAGGATACTGTTATTCACCTATTAAGAGCTGCTAGGGGATGGCTCTTCATCCAAGCCTTCAGTAGAACACTTATCACATTTTATCATAGTGGTTTGTGTATCCATTTCCTGCACTAAAATACAACTTCTTTATGGGCCCCAGACCTTGTCTTCTTCAAGTTGGTATCTAGAGAAAGCAGTATATATCTTAGCCACTAGTGTGGCTAAATAGATTTTGATTAAATTAATATATTCAGAATTAGATCAACTAACCCAGAAGCTAGTCTTCAGTTTTCTGGGAGTGATGTGGTACAGGAAAATGGCTTACATTTTGTAATGCTTATTTAAATAAAAGAGCAAACTCTGTGGGCAGTATTTTAATGCTGCTGATACTACATGCCTTCATCAGAAGACATCCTGTGAGTCCCATACACAGTGTGACAGGCAGAATTCCAGGTCCCCCAGAAATGCCTTAATCCTTCGAATACATAAATATATCTTTCTGGTGATTACGTATATTACACGGCAGAGTCGACCTTATGATAAGGGTGGGCCTAATCTAATCACATGAGCCACTTTAAAAGCAGAGAGTTTTCTCTGGCCAGTGGTAGAAAGAGGAAATCAGAGAGATTCAAAGCTTGAGGGGCACTTGACTCACTGTTACTGGTGTGAAGATGGAGGGAACCACTGGAGAAGGAATGTAAGTGACGTTAAAAAGCTGAGAGAGGCCCTACTGGACAGCCAGTGAGGAAACGGAATTCTGCCAACAGCCGGAATAACTTGGAAGAGGACCCCAAACTCCAGATGAGGTTGCAATCAGCCAACACCTTGGCGTCAGCTTTGCGAAACCCCAAGCAGATAACCCTACAGAGCTCTGAACTAATAAATGGGTGTTGTTTTAAACCCCCCAAATTTGTGGTAACGGTAGAAAACCAATGCACAGGATGATACACTTTTTTCACGAGGACTAATTCCAAAAAAATGATACTCACCATCCTCTTAAATGAAACTGTAATGAAACCTTTAAAATGAAAAAGAAGTCGAGGACACAATCCCCATCCATTTCAAGGGGTTCAGCAGGAAAGACCTTCCTTACCCAGTTATAAATTCACATCGTGCAGCTATAGTTGCTTTCCATCACGTGACAATGAATGTATACTCTAAGAATTTAATGTATTCTATGGGTTTCTGAGTGGCATCCATATTAAAGAGGCAAAATCCTTTTGTGGGGAAGGGGGCTATTTTAATGATCTTTGAAAGAAGCTAAAGCCTTTTTTGTGGCCTTATTCAACTTCTCCCAAGACTTGCCTCAGACTCTGTCACATTGAGAAAATATACGTGACTTTCTTTTATTCTTTCATGTGTTTTGAGTTTAATAACATATGCTGTTTATATTTGGTTTCTATAGAGAGTTCCTTTTTGTCTTGTAAACAGTTGCAAAGTTTTACCTAGAGCTGTGTGGGTTTTCCCCACACACAGTTTTCTAGGTAAAACTTCTCCTCCCCTTGGAAAGTCTGAGTAGTTCCAAGGATTAAAAGCAGCTTAACTTCAGCCATGATTTGTAATAGATAAATGCAGTTATTGTTCCATTTTGGCTCTTTGGGATAGTCTGAAATTAACCTGTTGTCTTATTCTTTCCTCACTGTCTACATCTTAATAGTCACTCCTATTCAGGTTTCATGGACTTGTCAGAAAGTACTCGTAAATGAATCTGCAATATGAAATAAGGCCCAAAGGTCAAGTTATTCTCCTTCCAAATGAGTTAGATGCTTCTGGAAAGGGTAATCAACTCCTTTCTCTTAAGGGCTTAATATATGAGAGATACTGAACTACTCAGATAACACATGCTATTTTTTTGTGGTTACTAAATATCCTCATTTTTCAGGTTAGGGCACTGACACTCAAAGAGATTGTAACATTTGTCAAAAATCTGTAGATACTAAGGATCTATCTAGAGCTTAATCCAAGACAACGGTACATTGCTGGCACTTAGATAAGGGTTAGGCCTCATAAATTGCCACAGGACTGCACACATGTTGTCTCCCAGGTAATGTTCTGTCCTTGACTCTGACACTTTCATATCTATTGTGAGAGAACATGATAGTTCCCTTGATCTCAACATCGAATATAGTAGCTGTAAAACTATATAGTCATCTGAATGCTTTTACATTTTCACCTAAGATTCTTCTTGGAAATAATATGTTCTATTATCCCCTCATGTTATAAGTCTGTGCTATTTAGATTTTTGTTAAATTTCTGAAAATTAAATAAAAATTAAAATGTAGCTCTTCAGTCATACTAGCCACTTTTTGAGGGTTCAATAACCACATGTGGCCATTGGATACCATATTGGATAATGCAGATTTACAGAACGTTTCCATCTTTGCAACACGTGGACAACACCCTTATAGAGCCATAGTGACACTAATTAAACAATGGGTGAATTGCTGGGTATGCACTGGAAATTTAAAAAGAAGTAAAGCGTCTTATTGAGCCTAAGGTCTACAGTGTTTCAAAGTTCACAGTTCTTTTATGCTACTAAACATTAAAAGGTGATTTCTTTCAGAGTTTCTTGTAGCAGGCCCTATCCAGTTCTATTTGAGAAAGATATAGGGGAGAACTTGCATTTCCTTTTATCATGGCTTCTGTTTTTAATCATATACCTTAACTGCCACCATGAATAGTACTCATCGTTTTAAATTTCCTTCTTATAATCAGTTTATCAAGTGCTCACTGAACCTAAAAGTTTGAAATATAAAGCTTAATTAGATAATATCCCCTAACCAACATTTATCTTTACTCCTAGCTAATTACTAACTATCCCTTGAGTCTCAGGACAAATGCCATTTCTTCTGGGAAGCCATTCCTGATTCTTTAGAAACTAAGTTAGGTGCCCTTGCTCTGCATACCCATCATAACTCAAACTTGTCTTATCATAATACTCATCTCCCCTTATTCTCAATTTTAATATAATCAGTTGCCTTTCCTCCCCACTTAAACAGTGAGCACCACATGGGCATGAGCTCTGCGTTCCCTGTTCATCATTGGATTTCAAACTCCTAGAGCAGCGTTGGGCACTTGGTAGGGATTTTTGATGTGTTTTACTCTTGAATAGTTTTTGGTTTTGTTTTGAGAATATAGGCAAAAGTTAGCTTTTTCAACATATTAGGTACCCTATCTACCCATCACAATATCATTTCTAACAACAGTTAAAAAAAATATTGACTTTAGTTACACTGAGGAAAATACTATGTCTTAGTTGTGTCTTCTAATGTAAAAACAAAAACAAAAACAAAAAACATAATACAGAAGCATTTTTTCCAGAAAATTTAAAGCAGCAGGAAATAGCAGGAATAGCATGCTAAAAAGGGCATTGGAAGCAAAAGACCCAATTTAGATTTTTTTTTTCCCTGTGGCTGCTGCCAAATTTGCTTTGTGACCTTCATCCCATCAATAGATCTTTGTTCTCTAGCATCCTCATCTATAAAATGGGCATCAGTAAGTCTACCCCACAGGGCTTCCAAAAGAATTAAATTAAATAATGCAGGATTAGTGTCAAATGCATAGTAGAATGCTCAACAAATGTCAGTGTCTTACCTGTTTCCATATACTTAGAGATTGACCCTGTAGAAAATTATTGGTAGTTTGTTTTGTTTCGTTTTTCTTCCTCTTCCTCTTTGGTTTCTTTTAGAGATTCTTAAAATTTATTTAATTTTCACTCTTTTGTGTGTGTGTATCTTAATACCAGATCTTCCTCTTTCAATCCATTTCTCCCCCAGTAGCAACCTCCCTTTGTCTGGCTCAGCTGATGACATACAGAATATAACTGAGCATTGACCTCTGGCACAAATAAGCATCTGTCTTGCACATTTAGGGTATTACGTTGCCTGTAATCCCTTCCAGCTCACAATTCTAAATTACTTTTGAAATTTCTGTGTAATTTCAAGTTGGTAGGTTAAAATTGCCATTTTATTTTGGCAGATAATGTGTTTTAAAATGAGCTCTTCTTTATGTGTATATTAGTTTCCTCATATAGCAGAGTAACTTTTTGTTTGTCCTTCACCGCACTAAAAATTAGAAACTATGACTTACTTGGCAAAAGTTCATTTACTTTCTGGAAAAAGCTTAAAATCTTACATTTATTTTGTATTGTGTTCATATTGTGCTGGTTGTAAAGGTACTCTGATGTCTTGCTTTTTTTTTTTTTTTGGAAAAAAAAGGAACGGAAGAAATGCTTTGAAAGCTATTGCTTTCAAAATTATTACTTTCTTGAACGTTATTTATTTTTCTTTTTTTCTCTTACTTGGCTTTTGATGTCTGTGGTAGTCTGAATAACGGATCCCCAAAGAAGGTCACATTCTGAGACTCAAAATCTGTGAATATGTTATCTTTCATGGCAAAAATGACTTTGCAAATGTGATTAATTTAAGGATACTGAAATGAGGAGATTATCCCAGATGATCTGGGTGGATTCAGTGTAATCACAAGGGTTTTTAAAAGAGGAAGGCAGGAGGGTCAGAATCAGAGACAGACACGTGACAATTGAAGCAGAGGTTGGAGTGATATAGGGCCATGAGCCAAGGTATGAAGGTTGGAAGATGGAAAAAGCAAGCAGCTTCTGTCTTGGAGCCTCCAGAATAAACAGAATTCTGACACCTTGATTTTAGCCCTGTAAGACTCATTTCAGATTTCTGATGTCCAGAACTGTAAGATAAGAATTTGTACTGATTTAAGCCATTAAGTTTTTGGTAATTCATTGTGGCACCAGTAGGAAACCAATACAATGTATGAAAAAAGAGGATTTTTCTTTAATTGTTTCAAAAGTCAAAAACCAGCTAAAAACTCAAAAACGTACCTTTAATGTCAAAGTGGGCTACTTGTGCATATAAGCACACATCTTCCACAAACTGTTGGACCTGAGCATTTGAGTTGAAGGAATCCTTTATTCCTATAAGGAGGGGGCAGATACCAAGTATGTTCTGGAACGTGAGTACTAAATAGATTGGCACAATCCTCTGAGAACTAATATATGGAGAATACCTATGTACTTACATGTCTATTTTCAATTGTTTCTGAGCTAATATGCAAAGCTTTCTTTTATTCCTATACTAAAAATCATTTGAGGAAAGCTTTGCTATGCCCCAAATTTATTTGTTGACTGAGAGGCTTGGGGGAGTTCAGTAGACATTTAAATAAATGAGGTTGAATGAAGTCAGTTTTGACAGCTGCAGATAGGGACATTCTTGGGGGAACAAGAAAGACAATTTTACATTTTAAGCATAGTCAAATTGCCCTATTAAACATCTAAAGCACACCCTTTGGGGGGAAAATGATTCTCTACTCACTAGCTTCACTGACTTTTCATAATAGTATTAATGAAATTTAATCAAACAAAACACATTACTAAGCAGTTAGCTTGATTACCCTTGGGGGACCTGTGAAAATGTGTTTGGAACTTCACATGCCATGTAATAGCTCAATTTATTTTGGCCATTGTCATTGACTCTTGGGCTCATGAATTAAACCTCTCTGAGTCTGGGAACAATACGTGATTTTGAAGATTCTTTCCTATTCTAAACACTCATTGATGCTATGATTTCATTTTAACTTACTTTGTAAAGCAAACAACCCAATCAAAAAGTGGGCAGAAGATCTAAATAGACATTTCTCCAAAGAAGACATACAGATGGCCAAAAAGCACATGAAAAGATGCTCAACATCACTAATTATTAGAGAAATGCAAGTCAAAACTACAATGAGGTATCATCTCACACCAGTCAGAATGGCCATAATCAAAAAATCTACAAAAAATAAATGCTGGAGAGGGTGTGGAGAAAAGGGAACCTTCCTACACTGTTGGTAAATTGGTACAATCGCGATGGAGAACAGTATGGAGGTTCTTTACAAAACCAAGAATAGAGCTACCATATGATCCAGCAATCCCACTCCTGGGTATATACCTGGAGAAAACCATAATTGGAAAAGATACATGCACCCCAATGTTCATTGCAGCACTATTTACAATAACCAGGACATGGAAGCACCTAAATGTCTATAAATGGATGAATGAATGGGTAAAGATGTGGTACATATATACAATGGAATATTACTCAGCCATAAAAAAGAATGAAATAATGCCATTTGCAGCAACCTGGATGCACCTGGAGATTGTCATACTAAGTGAAGTCAGACAGAGAAAGACAAATATCATATGATATCACTTATATGTGGAATCAAAAAATAATGGTACAAATGAACTTATTTACAAAACAGAAATAGAGTCACAGATGTAGAAAACAAACTTATGGTTACCAAGGGGGAAAAGGTAGGGGAGGAATAAACTAGGAGTTTGGGATTGACATATACACACTACTATATATAAAATAGATAACTAATAAGAACCTACTGTATAGCACAGGGAACTCTACTCAATACTCTGTAATAACCTATATGGGAAAAGAATCTAAAAAAGAGCAGACATATGTGTATGTATAACTGATCCACTTTGCTGTACACCTGAAACTAACACAACATTGTAAATCAACTATACTCCGATAAAAATTAATTAAAAAAAAAACAATTTGAGGAAAAATTAACAAACTCTAGCTAATATCAATACATAGCCTCGTAAGGGAATCTTCCTTGACTTCTCTGTGTTAAGTTTACGTGACCCCTCTGTGTTCCATTAACAACCTCAACAATCCTCTATTATACCCTTGTCCATCTTTTATTCGAAATCTCTCCTTATAGGTCTGCCTTTCTCTTTTGGCTATAAGCTCTCAAGGGCACAGATCAAGTCTAATTTGTTTTTGTTTATTATGGAGCTTCAAATAAACACACAATACATTGTGTGTTTATATACATTTGCTGAACAGTTTCTTTCCCCACTCCCTTCCTCCTGTTGGGGGTTATCAGATGCCTTCTCTGAGGCAAGCGAAATATCTTCTACTTAAATCTCTCACCCTTTTGTGTCAACATCGAAGGACTCTTCATAATACCCAATTTCCTGCTTTTTTTTTTTTTTTTGGTTTCAAGCACATCAAAACCCTTATACAATGATTTCAAGCCCCTTTTGTAATCTGTAAAAATAAACATCAAGAGTCCATGCTTTCTATCATTATCTAAGTCTCTGCCAGGCTTTCAGATTATTAACAATTAAGCCACTTTCTTAGCAGAGATCACAAATTTTGCTGAAGCACTTATTGCCTTTGGTGAAACAGAGATAGTCTTTGGTTTTACTACCTCTAAATAATCTGGGAAACATGATTCTGATGTTTCCCTCTTTTATAAGTCTGTATTTTCAACTCTGATTTTGCTGGTGGAGGCTACCTTTGATAACTAAGCAGAAGGCAGAGAGGGTTTGAAAGAAGAAAACAAACAAACCCATATGTGCTTAGAGTGATTGCCTTTGGATTCCAGATTTTCTCTGTGGCTAAAGCCCAAATAAGTATGCTTTTGATGAGCTGCCATTTTGGTTCTCCGAGATGTGCCCACAATATGCCTTTAAGATGTAGTCCAAATTGTGTATTTCTGAGTATTTGACATTGTTTTCCTTGAATCTATTTTAGTGGTTAGTCAGCCATTGGATATTCTAACAGCTTGTCTAATTTCTCTTTGTCAATCCATCCAGTGGCCGCTACAATATAGGCATTCAATATATAACACAAAATTAGCCAACAGTGTCACTTCAGCTTAGAGGAGTTTGACTATTCCAATGCTTTACACTAGCATCAGAAAGCTTAGCCTTGCCCTGGTCTGAGCCCCAGAATCAACATGAAGCCTTAAATGACTCATTTTTTTTTCAAGGACTCAATTTCCTCATTTCTTAAAGTTAATGGAAAATATGCCCAACTTGAACTACAGTGTAAAACTTGCTATGATGTAGGCACCTAGTATTCCAAAGAGATTGAGTAATTATTCCTCTTCCTGATTTAAATGTATTTGATCATCTAGTTCCACTCTGTAGGGAACGTAATGGTATGTATATTAACTTGCTCACAACTAAGCAAGACCAAATTAAGAAGCTTTTGCTGGTTGCTTTCTCAGAAGGGAAGGGCAGAACCATTTTTCTTGGAATGATGCCTGACACTGCAGGACTGGAGGACCAGAACCCATCTTCTGTTATGGCTCATGCCACACTCTGTCCAACCCATCACTATCTTTTATCAACCTAAGGGACCTCCTTACACGCACAGAGGCCTCTCTAAGTACCAATTAAAGAAGCCAGACTGTCACTCTGCATCACATCATTCTTTTTAAACTTTCTGCTTGGAACTTATCACTGTGTGACATTTTTTCTTGTTTATTCACAAAATATTTCATTCTTCCTTTAAAATATAAGCTTAAGGAAATCAGGAACCTTGTCAGCCTGGTTTATTGTTGACTCAAGAGTGCCTTAGAATAGTGTTTGGCATTTAGCAAAAACTCAATTGAGGTATGGTGACTGTTAATCATTCTCTAAGAACATAGCTAAATATAGCTAAAATCTAACCACTTCCCACAAAACCTTGCCATCATCCTGAATTACTAGGATGTAACTGAGGTAACTCATCAATGTAGTACCAGTGGTTGTTTGCCTCAGCACCAGTGGCTGTCACCATCACTCTACTCCAGTGACTACTTCTGTTTCCATATCTGTGACCTAAGCATCACTCTTAGTCTACATTTAAATATGCGAATGCCTAGATTACTTTTTCTAACCTATTTATCTTTTCTTCCATTTCTCTTACTTCCTTAGTACTACTCATGTCCTTTGTACCCCACTTTTCTTCCATTCTATGGATAGACATTTCTGTCTTCACTCCCTTCCCCACAGTCCATGACTTCAACCACAAAGTTCTTCCCTTGGTCCTCTTATCTTCCCACTCTTCTTTTCTGGACAACTGAATCACTCATAGCTCTAAATATTATCTTAGCATAGTGAACTCCCAATTTTTTTTATTTTGCAACTTTTTGTTAATTTCTTCACTAGACAATTTATATGCCTCCATTAGAACATGATGACTCCCTAAAGAGAAGAAAATGGATGAATAAAATAAGCAATGAATCGCAAATTTATGTAAGTAATGCTAACCTCTTTCCAGAGTATTGCCAATTAATAATTAGACATTCAAGACTGTAGCTAAAACAGGAGTATTTTAAGAAATAGCCTGTATTTCATTTTTAATTCTTCTATCCTAGGGCTTGATGGAGATAGTAAATAATGATCCTATTCCCCATCGAAGTTCAAAAATATTGAGAAACACAGAGGTCAAGCAGATGGAGTATGGTAACAGTAGCTTGTCTAATATTATAGCCAAATTTAAATATATACCCACCCACACAAATTCCTTCCTAGAAGTCTACTCTCATAAACATGTATCATGGAGGGTCAGAGATGAACTGGGGCTTCTTATAAGAATTTGAATACCAAAGGGAAAAGGGAATTCAGTCATGCATGCTCAGTACCTTTTATAAACTTCATTAATCAAATAAGTCATCTCCTTCTCCATGGAAAAAAGTAAATAAGGAGACCAGAACATTGCAATAATAGATGTTCCCTCACTATGAAAACATATTGCAAGGGTGAGGAAATTATCCACCAAAGTCCCTCATCCAAAAATGTTATTTGATCAACTTTTACTGTTATAATAATTCATTTCTAAATCTGTGACACAGCAGCAAGGATAATTTTTCTCTAACATCACTTTTACTTGCATTATTCTGTTGCTCATATTTCTATCTTCCACTTAAAGCCTGGTTGTCCAGCATTCATCAGGTGCTCTCTACTAACCCTTTCTCTTCTCTACCTTATTTCGCATTACTTCCTGTTGTGTCCCCTCAGCCACTGCAGAGAATATCTGCTATCATTTCCCCTTGGAAGATCTCTACTCAAATTTCACATGGCTTTGCCTTGTAATGTTCTTCCCTAAACTTAATCACACTTGCCAAGAAAAGCCTTCTTGCTTTCTATCACTTTTCCAAACAGTACTCAAAACTTTGCCTGTTTCTGAAACGTATCTATTTTACTTATATATACATATATATGCATATATATATTTGTATTTATATGTTTAATTTTCTCCTATTAATTTCATAATATGTATTTTACTTTCTCTTGTGAATTTCACTCTCCTTTATAGCCTCTTATGAATTCATATTACACCAACCACATTTACAGCTCTATGGTCTATCACATGTCTTCTTGATCCTGTGGTCATTTCCTCACCAAAGAAGATTATATCCCATTTGTGTTTATCCTGCTCCCTGTCCTCTAGCATATTTAATCCAGCCTTCTTCCTATTTGTGATTGCTCAGGGTCTCATCCAGTCTGGTCATCAGTCTCTCCATTTCTTCTCTGTTTTCCTCCTCTGTTTTGGCTAGCACAACTTGAATTCCTCTTTCTGAAGAAAGATTATTATGTAAATCAGCTTTTTGCCAAAAGAAACACCAAGTTCTACGATGGCAGGTTATGTCTATTTTATTCCCCACTACATAACCACCCTAACTTTATTGTCCCAAACATAAATGCTCAAAAAAAATTTATTAAATGAATGAATGAATGACCCTCAGAGTTCATTATCAAGTCATTTTCACAGTGAAAATGACAGTAACACAGAAATCCTGAGGGTGACACTTACATTTGTACCCACTTCTCCATACTTACCTCCTACTCATCACAGGCTCTTTAATCTCATACTTCTTATAACAAGATACCTGTGTTTCTGTCATTTGATCTGTCAGTTTTTGCTTCATGTATTTTGAAGCTCTGTTATTAGGTGCTATAGCTTCCTGATGTATTGATCTTTTATATCATTATGAATTTTCTCTTTTTATCTCTAAATAAATAAGCCTGTCTTGAAGGCTGTATAATTTAATATCAATATAGCCACTCTAGCCTTCTGATATTTTCATTTGCATTTTCTCATTCTTTTACCTTCACACTCTTTGTATCTTTGTACTTAAAGTGAATTTTTAAAAGTATATATAGTTTTGTCTTCTTTTACATTTATTTTGGCAGTCTTTGATTTTGATTAGAGTACTTGATCTATTTAAATTTAAAGTAATTCCTTTAATTGGGGGATTTAGGTCTGTCACTTGCTACATTGTTACTATCTCTGTAATAAGTTTCTTTCCTTTGTTCTTCCGTTACTTCCTGTTTGGTATTGAACAAAATTTGTGTGGAACAATTTTTTGGATTCTATTTCATTTCCTTTATTGCTTTATAGGTGTGTCTCTTTGAATTATTTTTAAAGGTTGCTCTAGGAATTATAATATCATATTTAAATTATCAAAACCTAATTAGATTTAGTATTGCATTACTACAAGTGTTAATTAGGAACCCTGCAAAGTAGAGTTCCATTTACCCCACTTTCATGTTATTATATTCATATATGTTACATTATGTATAAAATAAACCAACCAAAATTGTGTTATATGTTTTGCTTTATGCAGTCACAAATTAAAAGAAGGAAACTATTCATGAATATATATTCATAGATATATAGGTATAAATATAGATGTAGAAATAATTATACTGGGTATAGAATTCTAGGTTGACAGTATTTTTTTAGCACTTTGAATATTCCACTGGATTTTTCTTTTTTTTTTTTTTTGCTATTTATTTTCTCTGATAATCATTTTCTCTTGTTTTTTCAAGATTGTTCAACTAAATTTGGCTTCAGTAACTTGACAACGATGTAAAAAATGATACATATATGTGTGTGAATATATATTCTTCTATTTTCACAAGGTGAATTATGAGCAAAAGTCTTTAATATTAAATATTTTATTTGTTTCACAATGAAGTTTCATTTCACAGGCTAGAGGTCCCTTTCTTTATTAAAAGTCAAGAATTTTTTTTTCTTTAAAAACCATTCAAACAACCCCGCATGTCTAGATAACACCGAAGTAACCAGATGTTTGACCAACATTTAAAAAAACTTACTCCTGATTTGAATGTCCTCAATTGAACTGAACCAAACCAACTGAGCTCCTAAAATGTGCCATGTACTGAGTGAGGGACTTTCCTATGTGAATTTACCATGTAACTCTTAATAATAATTCTGCCCAATTGGCCATTATTATCCCAGTTTTTACTACAGAAGAAATGGACACTGAATATGATAAAATGTTTTACCCAAAGATGCACAACTAATAAATGGCAGAGCTGGGATTCAAACTCTGCCACACTCTGGCATGCTGGTATTCTGCAAACAGCTTCCACTTTGCATGTTCAAAGTGCACTGTGTCATCTTTAGATTTCTCTATCAAGTCTAACTGGTAAAACTTTCCTGATGCAATATGACAACATGTTTCTGGTGGTGTCAATTTTTTTCACATGTGACCATTTAATGTTTAAGTTACTCATGTGTATGGGGGTCTTTCTCATTCTCCAGGGTTTCCTTCATTCTAATTAAGCATAACCTTAGACCTAGCATGTTTCCAATTCATCGAATCTCTGTTTTTGATGTTTGTGGAAAGAACATTTGATATTATTGGTTTCATTTCCACGCATCTACCCAAACACCACAATAAAGAACAGACATGTGAAGTGAAGCAGGCCATGCTCTATAACATGACATTGGTCTGGGTCTAGTAGAGTATTTTTCTAGAGCCCTTTGGTAGTTAATATAATGGGATAATTATACTCCACAATTCTCAGATTCAAAACAAATCACATTATTTTGCTTTATCAAAACAAATCTTTCTCAAGGTTGGCAGGACATTGTATTTTGTCCATTCATTGGAGACCCAAACTCTCTCTATGATTCTGATTCATAGCAAACACATGTATGCTGGAGCTTATGCAATGCAGAACATTTTGGGGGAAAGGGCTCTATAGTTGTCTATCCATTCTGCTGACACAGAAATGGTATTGTCAAAGCTTTGGTGGCCTGCCTGCGGATTGGTGTTCCATTTCTATGCTGCCCACAGGCACCACTTTGTCCATACCAGCTGGCTACTACAACTTTCCTTGAAGTTCCCAAAGCCCAATTTCTAACTGTTTGGTACCCAGGTATTCTTGTGCCACATAATCCATGTTAATGTCACCTGTGTGGTCACACATCTTTGTTATTCAGGGAATGTGCCACTCCTATCTCCTCCAAGTTATGTGAATCAGCACAGATCCATGGCCCAGACATTTTCCTCTCGATAATGTGGTTCACAACCTCTAAGAGCCTCGGCATTCATATATTGTACCAAGTTCTATTACTTCACCTCTGGGCCAAGGAATCTCACACTCCAGAGAGTAAGAGTCTTACTATTCTTATAAGGAAATTGCAGTGAGCTATCAAATCTCTGACAGCAATAAAAACAAGGTGAACATGTATTTCTTTATAAATCATAATCCTGTATCTGTAAATCTTTGAATTTGAAAAAAAAATATTTAGGATAAATTAATGGTAATAGCCAGCTTTTATTGAACACTTACCAGTGCCAAACATCGTTCTAAAAATCTTTAGATATAGTAGCTGGTTGCACAACCAGATTATTTGAGAAGAAGGTTCTGTGCTTTCTTTTATAGATGTTAAAATGAGGCTTGTAACTTAGGGGCTCAAGGGGCTACCTGGAGGTTGGGTGTGCAGGGGCTAGTCTGATGCTGGGGCAGCCTGGGAATCTTGGTCTGTAGGAGCAAGCCTCAAGGCTGGGACCACAGGGGTTTGGCCTGGTGATAGAGTTGGCTGGGGGTCTGTGTCCGTAGGAACTATCTGAAGTCTAGGTCAATGGAGCCAGCCTGGCACTGGGGTAGGCAAGAAACCTGGGGCTATAGGAGCAGCCTGGTGCTGGAATTGGTTGAAAGTCTGTATCCATGGTAATTGGCCTAATGTAGGGCTGGGTGGGAGTCTGGTTCTCAGGTCTAGAGGTGATTTAAAGTGTATGAGAGTATGTTTGTAGGTTATATGCAAATAATACACCATTCTATATAAGGACTTGAGCATCCTCAGATTTTGGTATCTGTAGGGGTTCTGGAACTAATCCCCCTCAGATACCAAGGGATGACTACTTAAACCTTCTTACTTGGGTCATATGATCTCAGGTCTCTAAACCATGACACAGGGGTTCAGGCTATGTCCACCCTTTCCATTTCACTTAACTAATGCCAACATTTTCCCCAGTGCCTTGCCAACAGGTCCCTATATAATTTAGAGTGCCTTCTACTGTGGTTATATGATATATTGTGAGATTTCATACCATAATTTTTATTACATTGTACTTTTAATTTAAAGTGTGTATTAGTTTGAAGTAATGCCACTTGTCAATTTTTGCTTTTGTTGCCTGTGCTTTTGGTATCTTATCCAAAAAATCATTGCCAACTTCAATGTCCTACACTTTTTCCTTTATGTTTTTTTCTATGGATTTTATAGTTTTAAGTCTTTGATCCATGTTGAGGGTTTTTTAGTGCGTAAGGTGTAAGGTAAGGGTTCAACTTCATTCTTTTGCATGTTTAGGATATTTTTTTTCTGTTTCTGCAAAGAATTCCATTGGAATTGTGATATGGATTGTGTTGAATCTGTAGATAATTTTGGGTGCCATGAACATTTTAACAATATCAAACTTAAAAACTTTTGCACATAGAGGGAAAAAACAACCTATGGAAGGGAGAAAATATTTATAAGTCATGTATCTGATAAGGGGTTAATATCTAAAATACACAAGGAACTCATACAACTCAATAGCAAAAAAAAAACAAAAAACCCAATTATAAAATGAGCAAAGCACTTGAATAGACAGCTCTCCAAAGAAGAAATTCAAATGACCAACACATATATGAAAAAAAGTTTCAACTTTACTAATCATAAGAGAAACGAAAGTCAAAGATACAATGAGATATCACCTCACACCCATTAGGAGGGTCACTATCAAAAGAAAAACAGAAAATAGCAAATGTTGGCACGGATGTGGAAAAATTGGAATCTTTGTGCTCTGTTGGTGAGAATGTGAAGTAGTGTAACTTTTATGGAAAGCAACATGGTGGTTTCTCAAAATATTAAAAATATAATTACCCTATGATCCAACAATTCTGCCTCTACTATGTATTCAAATGAATTTAAAGTAGGATCTTGAAGAGATATTTGTACACCCAAGCTCACTGCAGCATTGTTTACAATAGCCAAGAGGTGGCAGCAACCCAAATGTCCATCGACAGACAGATGGATAAAAAAAATGTGCTATATATGTACGATGATATATTATGCAGCCTTAAAAAAGAAAGAAATCTTGTCACATGCTACAACATGGTGAGGACGTTATGCCAAGCACAATAAGCCAGTCACAAAAGGACAAATACTATATGAGTCCATGCATACGAAGTATCTAAAGTTGTCAAAATCATAGAAACAGAAAGTAGAAAGACGATTGCTAAGAGGTGGGGGGAGGGAAAATTAGTGTTTAGTGGTTATAGAGTTCAGTTTTACAAGATGAAAAAGTTATAGAGATCTGTTACACAACGAGAATATATTTAACACTACTGAACTGTACGCTTAAAAATGGTATATTTAATGTTATGTGTTTTTTACCACCAAAAAAGTGATTAAACACCTTTCTATGTTCTGGTGGGGAAAATGGTCTCTGTAATCAGGAATTCAAAGGCCATAGTTCTGGCTTTTGTTATAAATTGTATTCCCCAGAAATTCTTCTCAGTGGAAACATAGAGTGGCTTAACACTTGTTCTTAGCCCCTGGTGTTTTCTGAATGTACAATTACATGGGCATTTAACAACAAGGAGTCAGAGTTCTCTCAAGTCAGCTGGAATTGAAAATAAATTGAAAGATATGACAAGATTTGTTCAAATGTCTCCAAAATATTTATTGAAGTATCAATTATGCACTGTCAAATGTACTAACGTTTCAAGTTTCAAAATGCAATGTTATTTTCACACATTGCAAATAGTTTGCAAAGGTAAGGCACTTGCTAATTTACAAAGCTTTTCCACACATGTTCTCATTCAGTCATCATGCCTACCTTATTAGATAGACAAGGAATGTATTATAATCCCCTCTTCATAGATAAAAATACTGAAGCTGAAACTCATAAAGAGGTAGTGGTTTCCCAAGGTCCTACACCTCATCAATGGCAGAGCTATTACTCTACCTATGGTTTTCTGGCTCCAAGTGACACATTCTTTTTCATTATCCCATATATGTCACTGATTCCTCCTATCTGTCATCTTTCAGGAGGTAGGAACTTAAGGGGCTAATTGAAGAACAGTCAGTAATGCTAGTATGTAGGAACCAGAAAAGGTGGGAAGCTGTGTGGTCAAGTTCAATTTGATTGCCTGAACGTTCTCTTAAGTTACTAAACACACAGCTATTTTTTATTTGAGCCACAGGGAAGTCTGTGCTCTAAGGTAAGTTCTTCAGCACGATTTATTGAATACAGAGATTAACTAAAAAACATCTGCCAAGATCAATCGAATGTAAATATTAAAATGTATTACAAATCAGATTTTATGCAGACAGGCTTTGACAAATATCCCTGTGATGGGTTTTTGGACATGAGGGGAATATGTATTTCATTGCTTATACAGTCAGTCCTCCCAGTCTCTTAAAACAAAGCTGTGTGAAACATATAAGTACATTTTGTCCTGGTAGCCACTGGAATTTGCTCACACATTAAAGCTTTTTTGAGAATGCCGAGTTCAGTTCTTAAAGGTTCTTGGCATTCATGTTCCTACCCTCATAAGACAGTACTTCAATTTTTTTCCCCTTTGGAACTCTTCTTCTTATTTCTCTTACATATCGTTATTTCATCAGATGTAGGTACTCAATATGATTCCAATTTTGTTTTGTTTGTTGGACCAGTGAACCTGGGTAACCCAAGGCATATGGCCAAGCATCTGGTAACAATAAAATCAACATTACAGTAGAAGAACATCAAGAATCCTGTAACCATAAGGTAATATGGAGTATATTTGGTAGCTATGAAGATTACATAATAGTGTTTTTTTCTATGATAGTTGTGTTCTCTGAATTGACAGAAATACGTCAAAGATCACTGATAGTGTACTTGCAATGCATTAGGCCAAGAGAAAACAGCACTTGTCCTTTGTATCTTGTCCAGATTTTTGTTTTGATTTATCATTTCTTCTGAGATCCTTAACATCACAGAACCCTAAAACCTGCAAATAAAATATACCCAGTAGGTCACAAGTTTAAAAGAGAAGGGCAGGAATTCCCTGGTGGGAGTGGTTAGGATTCAGTGCTTTCACCACCGAGGGCCCAGGTTCAATCCCTGGCTGGGGAACTAAGATCCCACAAGCTGCGTGGTGTGGCCTAAATAAATAAATAAATTAATTAATTAATTAATTAAATGAAAGAGAAGGGCAGACTGCCTTTATACAACACATCTTCTTGTATTCATCAGATTTTATTCCACAGTTGGGGTCCCGGGTAGATGTGGAAGAGTCTATGAAAGCTTATTTCCCCTAGAGATTAATTTCATTTTTTTCTCCCTTCATTTTGGCACACTGTTTGGTCCCTAGAACCTATGATAGTTTTAAGTACTTAGTAGGTGCCAAGATATATTTGGTGAATGAATAAATACATGAATAATCTACTCTGTTTTCTCTCTTTACCCTATTGTAAACTATACTTTTCCTAATGTTTGTATTAACCTCTTATTTTTATTGTGTACTTTCCACATATTAGCTATTTAAATAAACCCTTCATGTTCAGTTTTTATATAGTTATTAAATCAGAAGGAGAAGCTTACTATTCTCCTTTAGATTGCTTATACAAATTTCTAACTTGAGTTACCTTTGAAATTTTTCCCACCCCTTAATAACTTCAGAGTGCAAGGTTTATACTTAAGTTCACTTTTTCGATTTCTAGTTCCATACAACTTGTTTTCTTTAGCTTACAGTAACCATTTTTAATAAGCACCTGTTAGGTACCAGAGACAAATACTTTTTACACTTGGAAACCTATAAACTAAAGCTTACAGTTTTAAGGTTTGCTGAACAGTTTGCAGAACAGTTTGCTGTTCTTAAAACCTTCCTTAAGAAAGTCAATTCATTTTCCTTTTTATACTGGGATGGTAATAAGCATAAACAAGACTTCAGAAAAACCACTTAACCAATCTTTGATTATATCTTCAGAAAAAATGATTTAAAGCTTTATATCTCCAGTGCCTTTCCTGCCTTTCCATTAACAAGTCTTATGATCCAAAGGAAAGATATAAAATATTTCTGTTCAAAGAATGCTGGCCCAACATATAAGGAAAAGAGAAGATTTATATTCTCTTTGCATAATTCATGCAAAAATTGTTTTGGCTTGAATTTATTGGCCAAAATACTGTCTCCTGTGTTGTCATTTCCACACAGCACATGAACACAGATTTGGCCTCTCTGAACATTTCTGCTTCAGACAAACAGCAATAGAGAGGGTTACTCAAAAGGAAATTGTTAGCTCATTTTCTAATTAAAACACCCTGCGCATTGAATAACCACATTTATTCTCAACTCGTGGGCCTTGAAAAAGATACCTCATTTTTCCCATGAATTTTCACTATCTGGATCCCTTGACAGCTTCCTTACAATTGCTTGTGTCTCTGTTAAAAAAAAAAAAAAAAAAAAAGGAAAATGACATTTGTTTTCTTTGGCAAAAAAAAGTAAGACCTGAAAACCATGTCCTGCCTCTAATTTGTCACTCTTTAAGTCTCCATTAAACTCTGAGGTTCTGTGGGCAGCAAAACTACTACAAGAAATCCTTTGATCTTTGTCATAACCTCAACTAGAGAGAAGATGACTTCTCTCTGGGAGCTCATGACCACTTCTTTCAGACAGGACTCAAAGCACTAAGTGAAACTGAATGAGCTTCCCTAGCATTTAGTACGAAATAAATTTGTACTAAATAAATTTTACATTTTTTTGTTGTTGTTGTTGGTTAGATCTTTTCTGAACAAATGCTTTATCTGAAGAGGTGAATTTGCATTTCTTACTGCAGGTGTTATCAAGTTTTGGTATCACCCATCACATCTACAAAAGTACAGGGCATTTAATAAATGCTTCTCTTTGTACTGTTTGGTTGGGCACACCCTCAATCACAGTAACAATTACAAAAATAATAATGGTAACAATATTACCTTAGGAGGATTTGCCACATGCCAGACAATGTTTTCCTAGGGATGTCATATATGTCATGAATGTATCTACTTTCTCACCAAATTTTATTTAGAAATAAGGTGACATTTCCTTTCATACCTAAATTTCAATAAATTCAAGCTCCAATCCTTTCTGATTCTACCAGGTCCCTCTTCTAGAGCAGTATCTGAGATTTCCCCTCAAAAAACATGTATGCACTCCACTATTTTATCCTATATTTCACTTGTCTCTCCAACTGGTCATCCTACTCCGAGCTGACTCTTGGAAAATCACCTAAAATCTTGTGCCTCCAGGTTAACTGCTGCTAGTTCAAGGCTATAGTATTTAAAAATTCTTTGGGTAATAATTTTAAAGCATAAATAAATATATAACTCTGTATATAAATATGTATACTATATATAACTATATGTAATTATACAGTCTGATGTATATATCAGACTATGAAACAAATTAATTAATTAGTTGAACATTTTGCTACTATAAGTAGATATACTTAAGAAATAAAGACCAAATCCACCCTCAGAGTACCTTCCAAACCCCTGCTGCTTCACTGAGCTGAGGGCAAGCTAATTCCCAATAAGAAGACTCAGTTTTCATGTCATGTCTTGTCATGTCTTATATCCAACTTTCTCCTAGCCCCAGAGATGAGAGAACTTCTTTCCACAAGCTCGGGAACAACTCAATTCTGTCCCCAAGATGAATGTAAATGACAACATCTATTTACATAGGTGGGTGCTCTAGTGGATATTCACTCATTTGAAATTATCTCATCTATTTATTCACCAGATATAACAAATTCCTGTATCAGGCATTGTGCTAAGTGGTGGGTGCTAAGTGACAACAAACAACAACAAAATGAAACAAGAAGAAAACTGTTCTTTGTTTTTGTAGACCTTATCGTCTATAGAGGAGACACCTTACGTTATCTCAAAGACAGGCAATTTTATCTTAAATATGTGTGAGGCATGAGAGTTTTGTTCCTGAAGCACTCTAACATTCTTTTTCAAATACTTTTTTCTACTATGAAGGAAAAATCAGTCCTGAGTTTGTCTCTTACACACACAAACACACACACACACCTCCCAAGAGCAAACAAACACAAATATTTGGTAGTAAAGAAAATAAGATTTAGGAAAAAAAATTGTAACTCTGCCTGGTTCTGCTTATGATAATGAACTGGGTTATATTACTGAAGAGAATACTTAACAGTTTATTTTGATGCACCTCAGTTTAGATTACTTTGCTGGTTGAGGCCTTCCTCATGAATAAGGACTATATATTTACTTCATATTTTTACAATTAACTGTCTTATTCTTATGATTTTTTTTTCATACCAAAATAGGCTTTGCTAAAGGTGACTTCAGCTACGGATAACAATTGTTATTACTATTACTATTTCTATTATTATCACTATTCTATTATAATAACACTATTACCATTATTATTATTACTAATATTACAAATATGCTTTTTTAAGCTTCAAAGAAACTGAGCTTCTGCATACTTCTTTTCAAATAGTTTTCTCATGAATCCTCAAATCACCTTCAGTTTAGTTATCAAATTTATTTTAATATGAAATTACAAATGTATAGACAGTAACTTATCCAGGGTAGCACAATTAAATTGTGGTTGTGGATTTGTGATATTCACTCAGTCTTTCTGAATCCATGGTTTTGCTTTTTTCCTCTGTGCTGTGAGGTAGGTGAGGACTTGTTTTCTTAGAAGACTGATGGTTTACTTTGCCCAGTACAGCTTTCATCCAGTTCTACTTGCTAATATGGTGGAAGAGAGATGGAGAATAGAAGAATAAGCAATCCTAACCAAGACAAATGACAAAGAAAAGTCTTTACAGTGACATAGAGGAAAAGTTACAAGAAATGTGTATATAATATTTGATTTTTGAATCTATTAGTCCAGAGTAGTTTTAGCAGACTGCTTAGTAATTCTCAAACATCTTTGTTAAATATTTCTCCTAATTTTCATTGTGAAAACGATAACTTCTACTCACTTATCAAATATAAAATGATGTTAAAACTATTTTATGATAATTTTAGGATAAGAGCTAATCCACTTCCCAAAATGTCAGATACTCTTCTTTGGTAGATCAGGCTCTCTGTCACTGCCTCCTGCTTCCAGCAGCCTGAAGGTTCACACATGGGGACTTAAGTGTTTTCACCCTCCACAACAATCTGTCCCCTCTCCAAAAGGAACACACATGCACACATACACCTGCACACACACACACATAACCCTGAGCTATTATGTATAAAATATATATAAAGTAGAATCATGAATTCTAGCCTATTATAATTGGAGGACAATCTGCCATTCTCATACAGAACCTAAAAGATGGGCTGTCTATTAACCAGACAAGTAAAGGTAGAAACTAAATATCTAATTCTAAAATTTTAAGTCAACTACCGACTAATGGTATAAGCCCAGCAAAATGAGGTGCTTCTCTCTTAGTGTGTAATTTGGAAAGTTCTATTTAAAAATCAACAAACACTAAATCTGGGGGGACTTGTGCATGATTCAGCAAAACACTTAATTTATAGAAGAATTACAAAATATTTACTGGTTGACTGAATTTAATGCTTTTTAAAATAACTTTAGATGTGTAGGCAAAGCCTCTGTTAACATTTTAAAGAATACATGTATCCTTCTCTACTACAGTCCTACCATAGGCAAAAATATTATCAATGGATTCAACTTTATTTGCTATCAAATAGCAAATATTTTTATTTAATCTATGTAATGTAATGCCTTTTTTATTTATCTAACATAATGTCTAAACATTTTGCATATTGTTATTGTTTTATCCCATTTGGGGGGAGGCACGCCTATTATATACCCAACATAAATTAATTTCCTTTCTGAATTCAGTAGAAAATTTCTGTGTACTTATTGAAAGTTGTGCTATTGAAAACTGAATATGATTCACAGTATTAAAATGTTCCAGTAAAACAATGACTACACTAATGCTTCCATTTTTATCATTTATAAAAACATGCCCCAAGCTGGTAAATGGATTTGAAGTATCAATTCAAAATACTACTGAATCTGCTCAGCCTAGCCTCCTGGATCCCACATTTGTTCACTTCCATTTTTCGTTAATTTTCCCCCATACGTAGCTTCTAATGTCTCCTTTAAGGCCTTGTAAATTTTTTTCCTTTAAAAAGTCATTTTGGTAAGAATGCTTAATGTGAGATCTACCCTCTCAACAGATATATTTTTTTAACATCTTTATTGGAGTATAATTGCTTTACAATGGTGTGTTAGTTTCTGCTTTATAACAAAGTGAATCAGTTATACATATACATATGTTCCCATATCTCTTCCCTCTTGCATTTCCCTCCCTCCCACCCTCCCTATCCCACCCCTCTAGGTGGTCACAAAGCACCGAGCTGATCTCCCTGTGCTATGCGGCTTCAACAGATTTTTAAGTGTACAATATAGTATCATTATCTCGACAAGTCAGTGGAATATAATTCAATCTTAAAAAAGAAGAAAATCCAACAATCTACATCAACATGCGTGAACCTTGAGAACATTATGGTAAGTGAAATAAGCCAATCACAGAAGGAGAAATAATGCATGATTACAGTTATATGAGGTATCGAAAACAGTCAAACTAATAGAAGCTAAGCATAGAATAGTGGTTGCCAGGGGCTGGGGGAGGGGGAAATCAGGAATTGCTAAGCCCTTGTTATTTTGAGAACATGTTTTAACATCCTTCTCCATGTTTTAATTCTTTTTTTTAATTTTTTTTTATTTTTAAACATCTTTATTGAAGTATAATTGCCTTACAATGGCGTGTTAGCTTCTGCTTTATAACAAAGTGAATCAGTTATACATATACAATATGTTCCCATTTCTCTTCCCTCTTGCATCTCCCTCCCTCCCACCCTCCCCATCCCACCCCTCTAGGTGGTCACAAAGCACCGAGCTGATCTCCCTGTGCTATGCGGCTGCTTCCCACTAGTTATCTATTTTACATTTGGTAGTGTATATATGTCCATGACACTCTCTTACCCTGTCACATCTCACCCCAACCCCTCCCCATATCCTCAAGTCCATTCTCTAGTAGGTCTGTGTCTTTATTCCCGTCTTGCCACTAGGTTCTTCATGGCCTTTTTTTTCCTTAGATTCTGTATATATGTGTTAGCATACTGTATTTGTTTTTCTCTTTCTGACTTACTTCACTCTGTATGACAGACTCTAACTCCATCCACCTCATTACAAATACCTCCATTTCATTTCTTTTTATGGCTGAGTAATATTCCATTGTATATATGTGCCACACCTTCTTTATCCATTCATCTGTCGATGGACATTTAGGTTGCTTCCATGTCCTGGCTATTGTAAATAGAGCTGCAATGAACATTTTGGTACATGACTCTTTTTGACCTATGGTTTTCTCAGGGTATATGCCCAGTAGTGGGATTGCTGGGTCATATGGTAGTTCTATTTGTAGTTTTTTAAGGAACCTCCATACTGTTCTCCATAGTGGCTGTATCAATTTACATTCCCACCAACAGTGCAAGAGTGTTCCCTTTCCTCCACACCCTCTCCAGCATTTATTGTTTCTAGATTTTTTGATGATGGCCATTCTGACCGGTGTGAGATGATATCTCATTGTAGTTTTGATTTGCATTTCTCTAATGATTAATGATGTTGAGCATTCTTTCATGTGTCTGTAGGCCATCTGTATATCTTCTTTGGAGAAATGTCTATTTAGGTCTTCTGCCCATTTTTGGATTGGGTTGTTCGTTTTTTTGTTATTGAGCTGCATGAGCTGCTTGTAAATGTTGGAGATTAATCCTTTGTCAGTTGCTTCATTTGCAAATATTTTCTCCCATTCTGAGGGTTGTCTTTTGGTCTTGTTTATGGTTTCCTTTGCTGTGCAAAAACTTTTAAGTTTCATTAGGTCCCATTTGTTTATTTGTGTTCTTATTTCCATTTCTCTGGGAGCTGGGTCAAAAAGAATCTTGCTGTGATATATGTCATAGGGTGTTCTGCCTATGTTTTCCTCTATGAGTTTGATAGTGTCTGGCCTTACACTTAGGTCTTTAATCCATTTTGAGTTTATTTTTGTGCATGGTGTCAGGGACTGTTCTAATTTCATACTTTTACATGTACCTGTCCAATTTTCCCAGCACCACTTATTGAAGAGGCTGTCTTTTCTCCACTGTATATGCTTGCCTCCTTCATCAAAAATAAGGTGACCGGGCTTCCCTGGTGGTGCAGTGGTTGAGAGTCTGCCTGCTAATGCAGGGGACACGGGTTCGAGCCCTGGTCTGGGAAGATCCCACATGCCGCGGAGCAGCTGGGCCCGTGAGCCACAACTGCTGAGCCTGCGCGTCTGGAGCCTGTGCTCTGCAACAAGAGAGGCCGCGATAGTGAGAGGCCCGCGCACCGCGATGAAGAGTGGCCCCCGCTTACCGCAACTAGAGAAAGCCCTAACACAGAAACAAAGACCCAACACAGCCAAAAATGGAAAAATAAATAAATAAATTAAAAAAAAAAAAAAATAAGGTGACCATATGTGTGTGGGTTTATCTCTGGGCTTTCTATCCTGTTCCATTGATCTATATTTCTGTTTTTGTGCCAGTACCAAACTGTCTTGATTACTGAAGCTTTGTAATATAGTCTGAAGTCAGGGAGCCTGATTCCCCCAGCTCCATTTTTCGTTCTCAAGATGACTTTGGCTATTCGGGGTCTTTTGTGTTTCCATACAAATTGTGAAATTTTTTGTTCTAGTTCTGTGAAAAATGCCAGTGGGAGTTTGATAGGGATTGCATTGAATCTGTAGATTGCTTTGGGTAGTAGAGTCATTTTCACAATGTTGATTCTTCCAATCCAGGAACATGGTATATCTCTCCATCTATTTGTATCATCTTTAATTTCTTTCATCAGTGTCTTATAATTTTCTGCATACAGGTCTTTTGTCTCCTTAGGTAGGTTTATTCCTAGATATTTTATTCTTTTTGTTGCAATGGTAAACGGGAGTGTTTTCTTAATTTCACTTTCAGATTTTTCGTCATTAGTGTATAGAAATGCAAGAGATTTCTGTGCATTAATTTTGTATCCTGCTACTTTACCAAATTCATTGATTAGCTCTAGTAGTTTTCTGGTAGCATCTTTAGGATTCTCTATGTATAGTATCATGTCATCTGCAAATAGTGACAGCTTTACTTCTTCTTTTCCAATTTGGATTCCTTTTATTTCTTTGTCTTCTCTGATTGCTGTGGCTAACACTTCCAAAACTATGTTGAATAATAGTGGTGAGAGTGGGCAACCTTGTCTTGTTCCTGATCTTAGTGGAAATGGTTTCAGTTTTTCACCATTGAGGACAATGTTGGCTGTGGGTTTGTCATATATGGCCTTTATTATGTTGAGGAAAGTTCCCTCTATGCCTACTTTCTGCAGAGCTTTTATCATAAATGGGTGTTGAATTTTTTCGAAAGCTTTCGCTGCATCTATTGAGATGATCATATGGTTTTTCTCCTTCAATTTGTTAATATGGTGTATCACATTGATTGATTTGCGTATGTTGAAGAATCCTTGCATTCCTGGGATAAACCCCACTTGATCATGGTGTATGATCCTTTTAATGTGCTGTTGGATTCTGTTTGCTAGTATTTTGTTGAGGATTTTTGCATCTATGTTCATCAGTGATATTGGCCTGTAGTTTTCTTTCTTTGTGACATCTTTGTCTGGTTTTGGTATCAGGGTGATGGTGGCCTCGTAGAATGCGTTTGGGACTGTTCCACCCTCTGCAATATTTTGGAAGAGTTTGAGAAGGATAGGTGTTAGCTCTTCTCTAAATGTTTGATAGAATTCGCCTGTGAAGCCATCTGGTCCTGGGCTTTTGTTTGTTGGAAGGTTTTTAATCACAGTTTCAATTTCAGTGCTTGTGCTTGGTCTGTTCATATTTTCTATTTCTTCCTGGTTCAGTCTCGGCAGTTTGTGCATTTCTAAGAATCTGTCCATTTCTTCCAGGTTGTCCATTTTATTGGCATAGAGTTGCTTGTAGTAATCTCTCATGATCTTTTG
Organism: Balaenoptera acutorostrata; assembly: GCF_949987535.1. Taxonomy (NCBI): domain Eukaryota; kingdom Metazoa; phylum Chordata; class Mammalia; order Artiodactyla; family Balaenopteridae; genus Balaenoptera; species Balaenoptera acutorostrata. The sequence continues at coordinate 17,364,713 of NC_080080.1, read as the reverse complement.
TATTTCTGCAGTGTCAGTGGTTACTTCTCCTTTTTCATTTCTAATTCTATTGATTTGAGTCTTCTCCCTTTTTCTCTTGATGAGTCTGGCTAATGGTTTATCAATTTTGTTTATCTTCTCAAAGAACCAGCTTTTAGTTTCATTGATTTTTGCTATTGTTTCCTTCATTTCTTTTTCATTTATTTCTGACCTAAGCTTTATGATTTCTTTCCTTCTGCTAGCTTTGGGGTTTTTTTGTTCTTCTTTCTCTAATTGCTTTAGGTGCAAGGTTAGGTTGTTTATTTGAGATGTTTCCTATTTCTTGAGGTAGGGTTGTATTGCTATAAACTTCCCTCTTAGCACTGCTTTTGCTGCGTCCCATAGGTTTTGGGTCGTCGTATCTCCATTGTCATTTGTTTCTAGGTATTTTTTGATTTCCCCTTTGATTTCTTCAGTGATCACTTCGTTATTAAGTAGTGTATTGTGTAGCCTCCATGTGTTTGTATTTTTTACAGATCTTTTCCTGTAATTGATATCTAGTCTCATAGCGTTGTGGTCGGAAAAGATACTTGATATGATTTCAATTTTCTTAAATTTACCAAGGCTTGATTTGTGACCCAAGATATGATCTATCCTGGAGAATGTTCCATGAGCACTTGAGAAAAATGTGTATTCTGTTGTTTTGGGGTGGAATGTCCTATAAATATCAATTAAGTCCATCTTGTTTAATGTATCATTTAAAGCTTGTGTTTCCTTATTTATTTTCATTTTGGATGATCTGTTCATTGGTGAAAGTGGGGTGTTAAAGTCCCCTACTATGATTGTGTTGCTGTCAATTTCCCCTTTTATGGCTGTTAGTATCTGCCTTATGTATTGAGGTGCTCCTATGTTGGGTGCATAAATATTTACAATTGTTATACCTTCCTCTTGGATCGATCCCTTGATCATTATATAGTGTCCTTCTTTTTCTCTTGTAATAGTCTTTATTTTAAAGTCTATTTTGTCTGATATGAGAATTGCTACTCCAGCTTTCTTTTGATTTCCATTTGCATGGAATATCTTTTTCCATCCCCTCACTTTCAGTCTGTATGTGTCTCTAGGTCTGAAGTGGGTCTCTTGTAGACAGCATATATATGGGTCTTGTTTATGTATACATTCAGCCAGCCTGTGTCTTTTGGTGGGAGCATTTAATCCATTTACATTCAAGGTAATTATCGATATGTATGTTCCTATTCCCATTATTAAATGTTTTGGGTTTGTTATTGTAGGTGTTTTCCTTCTCTTGTGTTTCTTGCCTAGAGAAGTTCCTTTAGCATTTGTTGTAAAGCTGGTTTGGTGGTGCTGAACTCTCTCAGCTTTTGCTTGTCTGTAAAGGTTTTAATTTCTCCATCACATCTGAATGAGATCCTTGCTGGGTAGAGTAATCTTGGTTGTAGGTTTTTCTCCTTCATCACTTTAAGTATATCCTGCCACTCCCTTCTGGCTTGCAGAGTTTCTGCTGAAAGATCAGATGTTAACCTTATGGGGATTCCCTTGTGTGTTATTTGTTGTTTTTCCCTTGCTGCCTTTAATATGTTTTCCTTATATTTAATTTTTGACAGTTTGATTAATATGTGTCTTGGCGTGTTTCTCCTTGGGTTTATCCTGTATGGGACTCTCTGTGCTTCCAGGACTTGATTAACTATTTCCTTTCCCATATTAGGGAAGTTTTCAACTATAATCTCTTCAAATATTTTCTCAGTCCCTTTCTTTTTCTCTTCTTCTTCTGGGACCCCTATAATTCGAATGTTGGTGCGTTTAATGTTGTCCCAGAGGTCTCTGAGACTGTCCTCAGTTCTTTTCATTCTTTTTTCTTTATCCTGCTCTGCAGTAGTTATTTCCACCATTTTATCTTCCAGGTCACTTATCCTTTCTTCTGCCTCAGTTATTCTGCAATTGATCCCATCTAGAGTATTTTTAATTTCATTTATTGTGTTTTTCATCATTGCTTGGTTCCTCTTTAGTTCTTCTACGTCCTTGTTAAATGTTTCTTGCATTTTGTCTATTCTATTCCAAGATTTTGGATCATCCTTACTATCATTATTGTGAATTCTTTTTCAGGTAGACTACCTATTTCCTCTTCATTTGTTAAGTCTGGTGTGTTTTGACCCTGCTCCTTCATCTGCTGTGTGTTTTTCTGTCGTCTCATTTTGCTTATCTTACTGTGTTTGGGGTCTCCTTTTCACAGGCTGCAGGTTCGTAGTTCCCGTTGTTTTTGGTATCTGTCCCCAGTGGCTAAGATTGGTTCAATGGGTTGTGTAGGCTTCCTGGTGGGGGGAACTAGTGCCTGAGTTCTGGTGGATGAGGCTGGATCTTGTCTTTCTGGTGGGCACGTCCACGTCTGGTGGTGTATTTTGGGGTGTCTGTGGCCTTATTATGATTTTAGGCAGCCTCTCTGCTAATGGATGGGGCTGTGTTCCTGTCTTGCTAGTTGTTTGGCATAGGGTGTTCAGCACTGTAGCTTGCTGGTCATTGACTGATGCTGGGTCTTGATATTGAGATGGAGATCTCCGAGAGATTATTGCCGTTTGGTATTACGTGGAGCTGGGAGGTCTCTTGTGGACCAGTGTCCTGAAGTTGGCTCTCCCACCTCAGAGGTACGGCCCTGATGCCTGGCTGGAGCACCAAGAGCCTTTCTGCCTGGCTGGAGCACCAAGAGCCTTTCGTCCACACGGCCAAGTACGGGGGGAGTTTCTTGCCTTTTGGGAGGTCTGACGTTTTCTGCCCACGTTCAGTGGGTGTTCTGTAGGAGCAGTTCCACGTGTAGATGTGTTTCTACTGTATCTGTGGGAAGGAAGGTGATCTCCGCGTCTTACTCTTCCGCCATCTTCTCTCCTCGCCCCATGTTTTAATTCTTGACAGTCTCTTATGGATGCAATTTTGCTCTCATCTTTTACCTTTAGGCACAGTAACTCTCCAGGTGAGGCCTTCTTAGAGTGAGTTCTGAGCCTGGGTGATCTATTGGCAGGGTCTACCTGTCTGGGCCTCCACAAACAGGAAGAGGGGGAAGTTATAAATAGGGTTTTTTAATCTTGTCTATCCATAAACCTTCTTTTACTCCCTGATTTTTTTCCTTCTCACCCACACTCTGTATTCCTATAAAGGGAAGTCAACATTGTTATATATCTCTAGGTTTGGAAACTAAGGGACTTTATAGCACCTTTCCTGACTTCTTATTTTAAGATGGTGAAAGAGAGAGCCAGGTAAATTGTGTTACTTGTGCAGAGTAACACAAACAACTAGAGCTAAAGCCAAGACTTTGCCCCAAATTTCCTGGTTCCCCATTCCTCTTCTAAGCCGTCTAATATTCTCTTTGGGTTCATTGTTCAAGCTGATGTAATTGGAAAACATTTAAAGTCTTCTATTAAGAGACCCAAATAATTGTTGATAGATTATATTATCTAAGTTTTAAACTTTTAAGTTGCATGTAGAAAATTTGCCTCAAAGAAGTTGTACATGTATACTACATGAAAGTGCTTTGTCAGTTTGGTAATACTCTATAAATGTGTAGGAGCTAATGTTTGTACCCTCAGATTCCACTCCAGTTGTCCCCTTCGTGAAGCTAATTTGTGAAAGGCCTGTATAAGCTTCATGAAGGCAAGAGTTTTTTCCACCCTGTTCATTACTATAACCCCCAGAGCCTGGGCATTTCCTGTCATACAGGATATAGTAATTGCTCTATAAATATTTGTTGATCGCATAAATGAATGCTCCAAATTTCCCCACAGTAATGTGAGCTTCTTTTTTTTTTTTTAATTTTTTTTAAAAATTTATTTATTTTTTATTTTTTTATTTTTGGCTGCACTGGATCTTCTTTGCGGTGCGCAGTCTTCTCATTGCGATGGCTTCTCTTGTTGCAGAGCACGGGTGGTAGGCACACGGGCTTCAGTGTGGCTCGCGGGCTCCAGAGCACAGCCTCGGCAACCGTGGTGCACGGGCCTAGGTGCTCCGCAGCATGTGGGATCTTCCCGGACCAGGAATCGAACCCATGTCCCCTGCATTGGCAGGAGGATTCTTAACCACTGTGCCACCAGGGAAGCCCTGAGCTTCTTTGATTCTAGTAATTCAGCAGAAGAGAATAGCTGTTAAGATATCTGAACCCTCCCAAATCTCTAGCTAAGTTTTGTTTTTGTATGCTCAGTATTCAGAATCCTATAGCAAAGTAGTTTTATTTTCAGTCATCAGACACACACACATACATACACATACAACACACACATAGAAGATTGAAGAAATCTAGTAAATACCCAGATTTATATATATATATATATATATATATATATATATACTTCCATTTTCAGAAAGGCAGAAAAAGTATGAGTACAATCAGACTAAAAAGATACATCTGGTTGCCATATAAAAAGGCACCATCTTGACAACTGTTAATTGAAAGTTGTGTAGGAATTTTCTCACAAAGCCCATGAATCCTAGAAGTAATGCCGATAATCTTTCCAAAAACTTAGAAGTTATCCTGTTATGTTAGTGTTCTAATCATGTAATTTTTTTTTTGGTGAAACTTCTATTTTGTAGTCATAAGTGAGAAGACCCAAGGGTTCTTTCTCAGTTTCAGGCAACTCTCCAAATAGTCGTTAAGGACTGAACAATGATTTCTTAATACCAGCTTGGCAATTCCACTAAACCTTATCTATCCTAACTTTCCCCATCATAGAGTTTTGAAAGGGACTTTAGTAATCCCTGTGAGGGAAACATGCATTAAACTAGTCATTTCCCAATTTCTCCCTGTTAATAGCACTTCTTTGGGTTTGGAGTGAAAAATGTGCCCAGGTCTACATTTGCCTTTATATCCCCTTTTTCAGCTAGACATGGCCATGTTACGTATTTCTGGTTACTGATATGTCAGACAAAGTCTAATAAGATTTTATTTCTAAAACTTATATATCCCTACAGTGCAGCTGACACTTTGATTGTAGGCTGGTGAGGCCCTAAGCAGAAGACTCAACTAAACCATGTCAGGACTCCTGACCCGCAGAAACTGTGAGATAATAAATGCATGTTGTTTTTAAAAATATATATATATTCCTAATACAAGGAGCCAGCACAGCAGGCAATACCATTTGTCCTTCCTACGGCTACCTTGAATGTAGGAACAATGTTTGGAGCTATAGCTGCCATGTTATACCATGAGGTGAAAAGCAAACATCTAGGAATAGTGAAGCAGAAATCTGGAAGACTCTTGGATCTATGAGGGTGTCATAGAGCCACTGGCCCTGTGTTGAGACTGTTCAGCTCCAGATTACTTCTTTTGTAAGGAGAATAAACCAATATTTGTTTAAGTTACTATTAGTTCCTTTTCTATTATTTGCTGCCCAAAGTATTTTTGTTATAGTTATTAATTCTAATGCCTTTATTTTGTAAGAGAAGAAAACTGAGGCTCAGTGAGAACATGCAATTTGGCTAGAACTACAGATATTTTTGGTGAGAAGCACATTACAAGAGCCCCTGCCTCTTCGAGGATACCCACACCCTGTGGCCACTGAGTACGATTAGAGTTCTGCTTCACCTGCCTGTTCAAGGCAAGAATAAGTGAAGGCGGCAAAATGCTCATCATGGAAAATGTCAGAATTGTTGGTAAGGATGAGCGTTAGACTATAATAGTATATAATATTTGTTGTATACGATAGTAATCTTTTTGATGGTTTTACGTAATATGTTGAATCAAAATTACTATCATCTGCAATAAAATATGTGTTCATTATTGGGTCAAAACATCTGGATGACAAGTCAAAAATTCCACCATTCATCAAGTTCTCCTTTATCCTCATCTCTAATTATCCAACCATCTGAATGCTTTGGCATCATGCAGATTCACTCAGGTTAAGCATTGAGTTAAAGAGGCAATTTTCTCCTGAATTTGAGCAATGTGCTTTTAGTAATTCAGACTTTCAATCTTTACTTTCCCTCATGCTTTGGTCTTAACAAAAAGTCCCAGAAGACTCTAGATTGACTGTACATCATCTATACTTTGTTTCCGTCTTCAGTAATTAATTATGTTAATCAAATCAAAATTTACAACTTCTTGTATATCCCCTTACAGAGGAGGGCTTTTTTCTCACTTACTAGTGTTAAATCCCAGTTTCAGGCATAGCCTTCCCTTTGTCACATTTCCATGCATATTACTCACAAACAAACAAATCCTCTTAGTAAAGCATCTGGCATCTTTATCTTCTTTGATGAAAATTCTGAGATTTCCAATTACACATATGGACCAGATGTGAAATCCGACTTAAATGAACAGGGAATTCAGTATGGTTTTGCAATTATGGGACATATACTGTATCTCTTTTATGCTGATATTGCCTTTATAATTCTCTTTTTTGCAGGACAGCTGCTGCAAGTGCCTGAGGGGCCCCTTTTGGCATGTTCTTTCTCTTTTTGTGCCTTTTCCACTTTCTTCAATCCAATGAAAAATCTAAAAATGGAGGCAAAGTGGAACTAGTACTCCCTGCCTCACTTCTAGTATGTTAATACAAACATATGGCATATATCTCACTTCTTTTTCTCTGTGCCCATGGTAGAGAGTAAGGGTCAGTTACGGCACCCTTTCTAATTCAAATTTGCCTTTTGATTTTTCTCAACACATTACAATTCAGTCAATCAAACTAACACTCAGTCTACTTGTAGTCACTATAAACTTCTTAATCTAAATTTAATGTATATTTTCCACATTTCTGTCTGTACTATCAGGTGTTCCTTTGGAATAAACATACGGAGCAATTTTTTATCAATGATTGTGATGTAAAGAAATCAAATTCTTTGGTGTGTGTGTGTGTGTGTGTGTGTGTGTGTGTTTCTGTGTCTGAGTGTGTGTGTATGATTTCAAACTGGAAGGGATAATAACTCCGATGGGAGACACAAATTCTAAAATATATCACAAATTTATCCACCTCTTTTCATCTTAGTTTTTTAAGTCCAAGTAGAACTACTGCTTCTCCCATCAAAACTACTACAACAATCTCACATTTATCTTCTTATATTCACTGTACCTATGTTCATCCATTGTTTCATGCAGCAGTCTAAGGAACTTTCAGTAATGCACATCATTGGTACCACTCCCATTCCTAAAATCTATCAATGAACCTCATCACAAATACAACACATTTAAAAATGAACATGATATAGAAAATCTGGCATGATTTGGTTCTTGTCTATTGTATTCTCACCATCAAATACTCTTAACCTTACTCACTTCATTCCACCTACAAGGATCTTCTGTTTCTCGAACTACTACATTCATTTCTGCCCAAGGTCTTCTCTTTAATCCATGCATTCATTTAATTTGTATTTATTAAGTGCATAATTAATATCAAGCAGCCCACTTCTTATTTACCTGGTTGTTTCCTACTTACATTCAGATTGCAGCATGAAAATCCCCCTCCACAGGACTTCCTCTATGACAGAACTTCTGTGTGTTCAGTAAAGCCCATTGACTCTTCTTCCCAGCTACAGTTCTACAAGTCTCAGTCTGTTCTTGCATCTCCAGGTGGCACGTGACTAGTATTCACCTACTGAATGTGGATGGAACTGTGATATGTTACTTCCAGGATGAAGGGTTTAAGAAGTGGTAGAAGCAAAAGACCTCAAATTTTCTAGCTTTTAGAAACTTCCCACTTCCCTTGGCTCCTGTCCCCATATCACTCCAACTTCTGCTACTATACCTTCTCTGACTCCAGTTCTGCTGCCTCCCTTTTGTAAGAACCCTTCTGATTACATTGAACCCACCTGGATAATCCAAGACACTCTCTGCAACTCAAATCTTTCATTAAATCACATTTGCAAAGTCCCTTTTGCCATGTTAGGAAACATATTCATAGGTTCTAGAACATGGACATGTTTGGGGAGGGGTAATATTTTTCTTTCTATCACACCAAGTGACACGATATAAGCCTATAAAGGGAATAGAACAAAAAGGTCTCATTAACATTCAAAACTGAGGCAAAGATAAGCTTAGAAATGTGGCTTTTCTACTAAAGCAGGTTATCTTAAGGAGTTTCAAGATAACCATCATGAAATATGAAAGGGAATCATAGAGGGAAGGAAGATAGCAGATTTGAGAACAAATAAAATAATAAAGATAAAAAGAACCATGTGGATACTAGCATATGAATTTGTACACAAGTAGAACAGAAGCTTACTAAACTTTCATGGGAATTGTATTGACACTGAATCAAAGAGTTGAGAGCAAAAAAAAAAAAAAAAAAAAATTCTCTCTGCTCAAACCTTAAAAAACTTTCAAGCTCTGCACTTGCACCAAATGGAAATCGACTTTCGGGTGGTATACCCCTCAATTACGGCATGATCCCAACTACTTCTTTAGGTGCCATCATGAAGGACAATGGGTGAGTAAAAACCTTCCAGAGGGTATAACGAAGGGTCATGAGTTATTGGAGTTATTCCCAGAGAGCAGAATCAGGATTGAATCAAGGAACTTCTTTCCCTTTCAGACACAGAAAACTCACACAATCTTTAGGCAGCATTTCCTCCTTACAGTAAATCAGCGACTGTTGTATTCTCTCATTCCTCTCAACTGGTTTGGAGACTCTTTTTCCCCCCACAGTTATATCATAGACATGCGGGGACTGAGGAACAGATTACACCTGGAACAACTACCATGGAAACTTGCCTTGAGTTTGCAGAATCCTTCTGTAGTGATGGATCCAACTTCGCTTTCAATCAATGGGTTTTGAGTCCACAAACAAGGTCGGTTCCAAACACTGGGCAAAGGACCATGATTTTTTCATGGGGCTCTTGCCCTTATTCTCCTGATCATCTCTCCCTGTTTTCTTATGATTGTACATATTGAGTAGGAATCTTGTTGACCACCCATCTTTGGTAGAGACAACAAGTTCTATTAGCTATGTCTGTAGCTCTTTATAGTCAGGCACTCCTGCTACCCATCTGATGTTGTCTACCTGGCTTCTGACAGTTACGCAAACTATCTAGCCTCTAGTGTTTTGGGGTCCTATAAACTGCACTGTATTACAGAACTCAGTTCTGAAATAACACTTCCTATTGTCAATCAGAGGCCACCCTTGAAATTCTAAATTATTTTGGTGCACCACTCACAGATGCATTTTTTTATTATTTTGGTACCACTTTGAATACTATTTGTGTATTCTCTTTGTATTCCCATGGGACAAAGTTCTCTGGTGAGTTCTCTGATGTCATATACAATACCCACTTTAGCATACCCACATCTTCTTCCATCATCTGCCACAGCAATTCTGGCCACAGTTTTCTCCATTCTTCTAGGAGTCATCTTTGTAGCATGTTTGCACCATCTCCTGATATTTTTGCCAGGATTTTAAATTTTGCATATGAGGATAGTGTTCTCAAACTGATAAACTCTCCCTTAATAAATATTATGTTCTAGCCCCCTTGATCAAACACCTTCAAAATCTCCTCCCATGCATCCTCTCCCAGCTTTTGCCAGTACCAGTTGGCTATATCTTGCTTCTCTTTTAGGGTATATTCCCTTTTCTCCCTTGTCAAGACCAGCACATTCCCTAATGCCTTATATTGGGACTTAACCCTATTACTGCCCTCGTGTTGAGAATGTACAATTGTTTTCAAATATATGAATTTGGGAAGCCTTTCTTATTTGGAAATGTTCCTAAAAATTGTTATACTGTAGGAAAAGACAGTCCATACCCAACAGACACAGAGATGGGATCCACGGAGTGTTTTGTGTGTGTGTGTGGTGGGGAGAGGGTGGGGAGGGGAGAAAGAGAGAGAGACCATCTGACAATTTCTCCAAATGAGCATTTCATGTTTTAGGGAACTGATATCCTGTCTGGGCTAGTGGAGGAAATAGTCAATGGATTCTGACCATTATTATTGTTATAGACACTTAGTCGACATTCAAAGACTGAAGATTGATACCCAAAAAATTATAATATATTTCAATACGGTTAACTTCTAAAATGAGATTAATACAATATATTCACACTGTAGTTTGTGATCCTTTCTGCCACCACAGGCTCAGACACCTAAACAGAATTTCCGTTATAAACATTTTTTTTAGAAATTTAATCTTTCATAGTACTTTTTAAAATTATTAGAAAAATACCACTTATGGTTCTGTGAACATTTACAGTGAAATCTGAAGCCACTTGAAAATAATTTTTGAATAAATATGACCAGAGATAAAAGTTTTCAGGTCTGATTCCAATAGGCAAGTAGACCACACAACAAGCCACAAGACAATAAGCAATTGACATGCTGATGCTCTCAGAGGATAAGTTACCTAAACTTTAGTATAATGGGAAATAGGGAAACTCTCTTCGGAAATAAAATTCCCCTTAGGATTGTAAAACTTACTACATTTTTTTCTAAATGAAAGCATATATTCATTATTTTTCCTTATATTCCTTCCTGACCCTTCAACACACAATCCCCATTGTGAGTTTGCCTATTATTGCTTGATTCCAAAACTCTTTATAGAGTCTGAGCAATTATAGAATCCAGCATCAAATCCTCATATGTTGTGAATAAGAATTTCAATGAACATGTACTTGGGAAATGAAAGACAGATGGTCTTTCAGTCTGTATCTCCTTTATCTCTTTTGTCAACCCAGAATGGACTTCACATGTCTTCTCCATTTTCTTCACATCAGTACTCTTGCAACGCTTTCATAAATCTTTTTTTTTTTTTTTTACTTAAGTGTTTCTACCAATTCTAATTCTCTGAATGTCTTCTCCATGGCAATCTTCCTTAATTGTTTTTCCTCTCTTACTACTATAATTCATTTCTCAATTGGATCCTCTCACATTCATTCTCCAGACTTTTCTAAATAAAAAGTCATATTTACTAGGTCTTTCTTTAAAATGGAATGAACTAACAGACTATTCTGTATTCAAATCTTCACTGACATCTGCATTTTGGGCATCTGTCATGCAGAAGGCATTGAATAAGGGAGGACAAAACAAATCCATTCTTCTCATTCATTTTCACTTTCCCAAACCTGGAGAACCCAGAAGCATCATTGGGATTGAAGGAGGAAGAGAAGAACAAGAGAGTTAGAGGGATGAGAGATGGAGAACAGACCATATTCTCTTTTCCCACTGCTGGACTGTGGAAGTTGAGGGTTACGTCTGACTTGGGAGGAGAAATTTTGAACTTGAAAGTTTTGTCTGAAGCTTTAGATGAGACTGACCAGCTGTAACTGCAACAGCTAGGACTGCCTGAGATCATGTCAGAAGCAGAGAAGGGGAAACTGACACAGCAGGTTTCAGGGCAGTGATAGAAAAAAGAATCAATTTCATTTCTGTATTCCACTGAGTTCAGTATTTTAAAATATATAGATTTTATATGAATACATACATAAAGATAGAAAAAATATTTTATGAAATAAAAGGTAAGCAGGAAAAAGAACCCCAGAAATCTCAAATGTGCTACTCACTAGCAGTATCATATTAGACAAATAAAAATAGCTTCTCTGAGGCTCAAAATCTTCATTTTAAAAAATGAGAATAATAGGATCTCACTGCATTGTTGTGAAGTTTCAGTTAAAAAATAATGCATAGACACATCTAGTATAATACTTAAAACATAAAAAGCTCTCAACTCATCTTAGTTTAACTCCTCTCAGAATTTTCTATTATTGTATATTTTTGAGGAGCCATTGTATATTGGGGAACTATGCTAAAAAATTGTAAGATGAATTTTTTTCTCTGTATCTGATAAGCCACTAAGGGACAAAAAGATGATACAAATAAAATAAATAAGCATAAGATTATCATCAAGCACTAAAATGTGGTTTAAACTATAGTATAGTTGTTTTGGAAATTCAGAGAAAATGAAGCAAAGTGTGAATTAACACATTTCCTAGAAAACAAACTAAAGTTCAAGTCAACAAGAAGTCCTATTTTTCTTTCTTCTGACTCTTTCCAATTTGAAATACATCCAGAGCCATTTCTGAAAACCAGGAAGCTTAAAGACTGGAGGAGCCAACAGTAGATGTCATTGTATTAGTTTGTTTTCCAAGACACAGATCTGTATGTACCCAAATTCCTACAGAACACTCTTCACTGGTACCCAGTTTCAACATTTGCAACAGATTATTTGGAAAACATTGTTGGGGGCAAAGCCACATCTAAAAACTCCCATTCCTAGAACATCAGATTTTGATTTTAATAAAAACAAGATTCTAAGCCTTTTGGACATCAATTTATAAAAATGGGAGCTGTAAATAGAGTTTAAGACCTAGTTACACTGAGTTTATTAATGTAAAACCACCATGTAGTCAATGGTTTGCTTCAAGAGCTTGGGTTCAGTCTACCTTGAATTAGGAAGATGTTTCGTCTCATGCGTTAGAGTTGTAAATATGCACAAATAAAGAAAAAATTAATAATATGGGAGTGTTTGCAAACTTTTGACTCATCTGGCCTCCAAAGAGGATTCCTCTCATTGCCAACTCACAACACCCTCTTCTCAGCCCAGGGATTCATTCTTGGTCAGAGTTTAATACACATGCAGAGTCAGAGTAAAAGAAGACAAGGCTGGAAAAAGAGAATGAGGTGGTAGCAGAAGAAAGGTTAAGTCAATCAATGTAATGAGAAGGAGAGGGAGAGAAAGAGAGAGAATTAAAAAGCTGCTTTTACAGGAAGGAGAAATATTGAATGTAGAAGTTGTGAGGAGGGTCATAAATAAGAGTATCTCTGGAGTGTTGTTTGTGACACAAATGAGGAGAAGAGAAAATGAGATATGAGGAGTGTTGCTGAGGTTGTGAATTGGATGTGCTTTAATGTCTCACAAGGAACATGAGTAATGCTTTGAATTTCTTTTGGCCATTTTTGGTTTTAGCTAGTGACGACGCTTCTTGAAAGCAAAACCGTATTTGAAATATTTGTATTTCTGAGTTACGAGGATATGCTGACCCCCAAATAGCCACTAAATGATTTTAATATTCTTTCCCGATACACAGAATGCCATCTGTATGGTTATGCATGTAATCTATAATGTTAAGTCTCTGGGCAAGAGACTCATTGTCAGAATCTTTGGGCACTAGATAAACCTAGAATCCAGACAAGTAAATGAGGGAAACAGATAGGAAGGGGGAAAAGGATAAAAGATGTAGAGAAAAGAGGTCAGGATTTAATGAATGAAAACATGGAATTACTTGGCAATTTAAAAAGTTTAGAAGAACATGGGACCAGGAGGAACAGTGGTTTCTCATAGACACAAGGCTCTTCTTAAAATTCAGATTAGTTCAGACTGAGAGAAAATGCTGGGTAATGAAACGAGTTCTTTTCTCCTCAGTAACTAAGGTCTATTATATGCACTGCTTCTCTATAAGCTCCAACGAGGAGCTGAACTCCATCCAGACACCTCACATCATCAATATTTGCCCCATAGTCCATATATAATAAGTGTTTGGTGAATAAATGAATCTTCTCTCATAGACACCACTGTATCCCTCTACTGTAGTTCTGACTGTGAGAAATTAAAACTGTTTAAGCGTCTGGCTTGCTAACCAATTTTAAGCTCCCTGTGGTCAAGAATAGGATCACATTCATGTTTGGAGTTCCAGTTAACAAAGTGCTTGATCAATGCACGTCAGAACTGAGCTGAAAAAAGACATACACCGAAAATAAGCTCTAGTTTGGGCAGCAAGTAGATTGTATAGAAGTAGTTAGAGACGAACTTCACAGAGTCAGGCAGGAAAGGATTTGCAAATAGACAGAGATAAATTCAGACTTGCTATATTAGACCTCATAGACTAGCCAGGTTTGCTATTATTAACAAAGTCGCAGTTGTGTGCTAACAACATATGAGATATTATGGCTTATCCTATACTCTAGGTCGCGTCATAGGTTTTGTCAGAAGATGGTATCAAGTGCAAATAAGATTATCTGCAGAGTCTCTTAACTTAAACTTACCTAGGGGTAAGTTTAACTTTTGTATAGTGGCACCTGAACTGCTCACTTACCAAGAGATGCTATTTCAGAATAGTTCCTTTGAGAGACTGAATGGTCATTCTAATATACTATTATTGCTCAACATCTTTTGGAAACTGCCTTCTAAACCTTTAAAAAGTCATTTTCTTTGTAGGTGAATATTACCTTGAAAACAGGCAAAGGTTATCTACACTTAGGTGTTGTAAATCAATGTGGGTTCTAAAATGAAGTAATGCAGTGTTTCAGAAAGAAAACAAAGCATGCTAATGAAATGACTAGTAATTCAGACTTACTAATAAACTGATGCTGAAATCAGTGCCATTTGAAGTTACAGAAATATTTTTATCAGGGCAATATTGTGAGAATAAGTTAAATGCTGTCTGAGAGGACTACATTGGAATACAACCCTCAGGTGAACACATAAGTTCTGGCATGTTTGCTCGAGAAAAGTCTCTGAACTTTAAAATATGTTCTTCCCAGCTCTGAAAAATGTCTGAATCCCATATATTTTTCATTTTCCTCTGTGTGCTTTTATAAGGAATGCCAAAGAACAATAAAAGAAGGAAGAGAGTAGGAGAAAGGGGTGGAGATTGAGAAATTATTTTCCAATACAGAGGCACTGAGAGAGGTTTAGGTCAAAATATTTATGACATTTAGAAAACAATAAATGGAGTGATCTCTAAGAAAAAGTGGATGTGGACAGACCTATCAACTTCCTTTGTGAACTGCTATCCTAATGGAGTTTGCAAATTCGACTTAAAGTAGCCCATCTATTAAATAATTAGACCTTTATCAAGACAGTTTAAACCAGAAAAGAAAAGGAATACAGCTTCATCTCACTCTCCCCATACATCCATTGCCTAAGTTGTTTCAGTGCAATGAAACTGTATGCTTGTGAGAAAGGTTACTGGTTTTCCATTTCTAAAGTTTAGGTCTGAAAAGGTCCCTCACACTGAATAAGCTATCTTAAACCATTAAGCTCTCACTGTCTAGTTTCAGTTAGATCCCTGCCCTCTACTGGAAAATATTATATCTGCACCAGAAAATGCTCCTTATTTCCAAGTTTATGGGAATCATAAATAATGTGTCAATCATAAAATGATACATTTTCCTTATTTAAATACATTCATATCCTTAAGATTTATAAAATTGCCTTCTATTCTTGAATTGTGTTTTGATCAATTTAATCCATTATTTAAAATATGTTTTTAAGTATTCCTATACCACAAGACAACTTTCTTTGCATTAGCAGTACTAAGAAATGGAATGGAGTGGTCCCTGTTCTCTACATGTGTGTACACAAATATATACACACCTGTAGATACTGTGTGTACACACATGTATACACACCTGTAGATACTGTGTGTACACACCTGTAGATACTGTGTGTACACACATGTATACACACATGTAGATACTGTGTGTACACATATGTATACACACCTGTAGATACTGTGTGTATAATACAGTAGCCACAAGGCACATGTGACAACTGACCATATGAAATGTGTCAAGTCCATATTGAAGTGTGCTAAAAGTATAATATACACACTGGATTTCCAGAACTTACTAGAAAAATACATCAGACACTAATTCTTTGCATTGTTTATATTGATTACTTTTTGTTTATATCTGTTTACATTTTTATCTTTATTACATTTTGAAATAATATTTTAAGTATAGTGTGTTTAAAATATTTTTAACATTAAGTTGCCTATTTCTTTTACTTTCTTAATGTGGCTATGAAAAAATTTAATATCTCATATATGACCCTAATTTGTGAGAAGCCATTCTTGCTCACAGAAAGTTTGTGTTTGGTTTGAGGTGGTAAAATTCTAAGCTTTTGCAGATCCATCCCTTTACAAATTTAAAACTCAATGAGTCCATGACTTTTGTAAGTCCCAAAGTTGGCCTCCCCTTCCATGTATAAGGAGATTCATTGGCAATCAGTATGCTTCTAATACCTACATGAAAATTGTCTGTGGAAAATAAACTTAATGGTGATCCTTTAGAAAGTTTGCATATTGGCAACCTAAGCTAAAATCAGGGGAGTAGGATACCTGTCTACTTCAGTATATGATGCCCTTATGTTCCCGGGATTTTGGAAATTTCCTGCTAGTAATAAAAACAAGAGAATATAATTTTGAATGAGTAAAAGAAGAAAGCAGTTTTCTGTCTGGCGCTCAACCTCATCTTCCACGATGCATGTCTGTGTTCAGGTAAGGGGTTGGGGCATATGAGGTGGGAAGAGGGGACACTATTACTGTTAGGTCCTCCATGTGGGAGGATTCATGGGGAATTATTCCTCTTACTGCCCCAGACATCTGCTGTGTTAACGAAGAGGTGTGGTCCATGATCATTACCATGAAAGCGGAAGTCAGGACAAATTGCCAGGAAAGATTCTTGAGAAACCCAAATTTAGGAAGTGGGAGGGGGACACACACACAGCATTAAGATGATGAAATAAGCAATGATAAAGATGTCATGTGGGTGAGAATAGGCTTTTAACCCTGTCCACAAAGTCTTTCCAGAAGTGATGAGCCCGAGACGAGAATTAAAGAATGAGTAGAATTTAGTCTGGAAAAGAACTGATGTCAAAGGGATAGTGGGCAGTGGAAAAAGTGTGAGAGATGACTCATGTGTAGATTCATACAGTGTGAGGCTGAGCAATTTGGTATTTCTCAAGTACAGAGCAGAAGTAGTGGGAGATAGGTGGGAGAGGAGGAAGGCAAACTCAGTTTCTGGAAAGGCTTTCAGTCCCTTTTAAGCATATTGAACTTTACCCTTTGAGCAATGGAAATCACTGAATTATGATGGAGAGTGAAATAGATTCATATAAAGAGAAATTTTCTGTTGACCTGTTTACCTTGCTCCTATGCCTATTTCTCCACCCCAAAATAGATTCTCCTTTGGTCTAGTTAAGAGACCTCCAGTTTGGAAAAATAAAGTATTAGTATTATTATTAATCCCATTATAGTGGGATATATTTGGGGAATTTGCTAGTTCCCCCAAATTAAAGCTTTCTATCAATTAATACTGTTTTATTCATCATTCAATGTAACCTTTGTGAAGATATGATTAAAAAATGTTTGAATGTATTCAGTGAACACCTTCTGATCTTCTTGGGAAAAGGCTAATAAATGCTAAGTTAAATATAGACCAACACCCATTTTTTCTGTAGCTTCTTATGATATGGGTCTCCTTCTACCCTCCACAAAGAAAAGACAAGGAAAGTTTCTTAAAAGCAGGTGATATGTCTGACATCTTCCCTCCATATAATCATAGGATATTAAATGTAATGCATATCCAAAAAATAAGAGCATCAGCCAGGGTCAGGATAATGAAGTTAAGGTTAAACATTGCCACTTGTTATCTGCATGTTCTTGGGTAAGACACTTATTTTCCAAAGCCTCCTTCTCCTAGATTGTAAAATTAGAATAATAATACCAGCTACCATGTATTACATTCTTGCTATATGCCAGCCACTGTCCTAGTTTCAGTGCTTTACAATTATTACAGTACTTAATCCTCACAGGTAGTCAATATTATCTTCATTCTTGTTTTACAAATAAGAACAATGTGGCACAAAGAGAAAGACACTCATCAAAGTCACATATCAAGAAAGTAGTGAAATTAGAATTTGAATCCACCAATTCTGATCAAAACTCATGCCTTTGAACCACTGTATACCTGTGAAACAGATTTGTTAAGATTACATCAATGAACAAGTATGAATGATCTCTGTACACGGAAAATTGTTGTTCAAATTTAGGTAGGACTGTTGTTCAGTTGTACATTTAGATAATGCTTGTCACAGTGTGTAATGTCTAGCACATAGAAGTTCTCAGGAAAAATGAGTTCCCATTCATTCCTCCATAGAAAACAGCTGCTGTTCCTGTCTCCATTTCCCCTGTATGGAAAAGACATAAAAATAGCTCTATTTTCCTTTTCCTATTACCCCCCAATTTTAAAGAATTAAAAGAAAATGCAAAATTCATACCAGATGTTCTGTAGCTGTTTGGATTTGAATGTCCTTTGGTTTCCTGAACATCATTTATACCTTGACAGTGTATTGTCATGGTGTCCATGTGCATCCCATCTGAAATTGCTTAAGGAGCAAGGTGGGATAGCATAGCATCAAAGCCGACTTCCTGGCCTCATTTTCCACCTGTTTAATTACCCCTCCAAAGTTCACAAGACTTTCTTGTGTTCATGTTCATGTGGTCAAAGACAGATGGAAAGAAAGATGGATACATTACAACCACACCCACCCAAAACCCTGAACCAAGCACTACACCTGAAACTTCCTTCCAAATTCTTGCAGGAAGTTTAAAACTACAAGTACTTCAGGCATCCATGGCTCTGCCTATATAACCCTAAAAGTAAACCCTGAAGTAAAATTAAAATTGTCAAACGCCTCATTTGCCTGACACAGTGTAGACACAACCCGGTGTGCATTCATTACGTTTTGGATCATCCAAACGTCAGAGAACCTGAAACAGAGAAACAACTCGTAAAGGGAGGATACCACAGACATTTAAGATTTACGTTAAATAGCCAGAAAAAGTGGTTATAAAATAATGTAAGTCAAAGGAAAATGTATTATTCAACTTTGTACT
Source organism: Balaenoptera acutorostrata (assembly GCF_949987535.1). NCBI lineage: Eukaryota > Metazoa > Chordata > Mammalia > Artiodactyla > Balaenopteridae > Balaenoptera > Balaenoptera acutorostrata. Next base: position 17,346,159 of record NC_080080.1, on the reverse strand, counting down.
AATGTACAAAGAAAAATTTCCCCTTAATAAATCCTCAAAAGAATCTTCAATGCCTATACATTTTACCTTTAACAGTTTTCTAAATCTCATTCCACACTCTCTCCCATCAGTCATGATTCCCTATCATTGCTTCACTTACTTTACAGAAATTTTTGCTACCAAAACTATTTATTTTAGATTGGCTAGGTCTTTTTCTAGAATATATGCTAAAAAAAAGAGTGGGTACTTAGTCTTTCATATTCATCTCTGTCCTAGAACAATGCCTATCACATACAGTTTGCTTTCAAAAATAATATGCTAGATATTTAGTGGGAATGATATTATGAATCTTAACAATCCATCACAATCCAGCTCCAGTCATATCTCTGTAAGACCTTCTGCAATTACACCAATCCCTCAAAAAAAAAAAATGACATGTTAAAGACCCACAACTACTGAGCCCATGTGCCAGAATTACTGAAGCCTGTGTGCCTAGAGCCCGTGCTCTGCAACGAGAGAAGCCACCACAGTGAGAAGCCCACGCACCTCAACTAAGAGTAGCTCCCGCTAGCCGCAACTAGAGAAAGCCCGTGCGCAGCAACGAAGACCCAACGCAGCCAAAAATAAATAAAATAATAAATAGATTAATTTTTAAAAATAATAAAAAAATAAATTGTCCCAAGTCACAGGGTTACCCAATAGCAAAACTGAGAACTGAGCTCAGCCGAGGCCCAGGCTCCTCCCCGCTACCCCACCTTGTTTCTCTAAGGTTTCCTTAAGCAACTGGCCCCCAGTCACACAGTTGGCAGAGCAGCTAGAATCTGAATCATGCCTGCCTGACTTTTTCTTCAATACCACACTGCCTTTTCCAATATTCCTATTCTTTGAACTTCAATGTCACTTAAAAGTTTAGAGCTAAAAAAGAAAAAAACCCTTAGAGTTGATCTAACCTCATTTGCTCATTCTCAGATCAGATATCTGATGCCCACAGAGAAGGGACTTAGTGAAAATCACATAGGAACTCAGTTAAGGCACAGAGCCCCAAACCCAAGTCTCCTCTTCACAACCTCAATGTACCATCCATGTTGGGATTTCTTTGTAACTTGTTTTGTAAATGCTTTCTGTTTCTAAGAGTTGTATTCACTATAAAATAGCAAATAAGTAGCCAGCTCCAAGGGAAAAATTGTATAAAGACTTCATGAATTGAAAAGAGATAAATGATTACAAATTACAGTTACTCATCTTTTGAAAACACCATACTGGACATCCATGTACATTTCCAGCACAGCTACTCAGAAAACTGTGAGACAGAGCTCATTTATTTACTTTATGCCAGAAAACTGTGAGACAGACCTCATTTATTTACTTTATGCCAGCAGACGTTAGCTTTTACAAAATCATCTACTCATTTAACAATTGTGATATAGTTATACTATGTACCAAGCATTAGGCTAAACTTTGGATTTATATAGACCAAAAGCAGTGTAGGTATCTCAAACTGCAGTGTCTTTCATATCCTTGAGCTCCCAGAAGGGGTCAAATGTTTGTTGAATATGTGAATGAGTGAGTGGGTGAATATGAGGAGAAGATTCTATAGATCTCGGCTGTTAAAAATATCAGAACATATGATCAGTGACAGAGTTCCTTTGCACCCCTCCTTGTAAGAGACTTGTAAAAGGACAGCTAGGGTATATTTAAATATAAAAAAATTTTCAAAAAATTTCTGGAAATCTTAGCAATGAACAATGTGGTTATTGAACTCTGCTCCTTCATGTATTATCATTGTTTCACCCATTATATTAAAGCATCCTTCTTGTGTGGCAAGAAATAAAAATTGAGAAGCATAGAAAAGATGCAGACTCCAAAGTTCAAGAAGATGGAAGTATAAGCATGTTCTTTGCTTTCATCCATGGTAGGTTTTCCTTAGAGTTAGCAAAACAAGGAATTATGGTAGCAACAGTTTTTAGGAAAATCAAAAAGTGAACCCAAAAATATGCATAACTTTTATTACCTAATGCAACCTGAGTTTGGCTGGAGGAATTCTTCACCCTCATGAAAAGCAATTCTCCCATGGAGTTTTTCATTAGCAAATGTCACTCCCCTGATATCTGCATCCTCTTGCCCTTTTTTTTTCCATTAATAAAAATTCAAATATTAGCCATCATGTGCTCTTCAGAGTGCTTTCCATGCAATATGTTTTTCTACTCCTTAAAAATAACCCTAGGAGCTGCATATTTTTATACCCATTTTCCAGACAAGGAAGCTGATGCTCAAACAATTTAAGTAACTTTTCCCAGGTCACAAGAAGTAAGAAAGTAAATACAACCAGGATTTATATCCACATACATCTTATTCCAACTTGTACTTTACAGTGCCTCCCACTCTGCTATGTTGCTTCTGTATCCCCCAACAGTTATGCTCACACACACTGACACCATGGCAACTACAAGTACAAAAATTACTGGTAAGCTGTTTCTCATACAAACATATCTGATAAGTTTGGTCATTGTCAGTTTCTGTGCTGAGAGTTGCGTAAGATTTTGGGCTATCTCACTCCTCGGTGGCTTAGTGTTTCTTCTTGCCCTGCGCTAGAAGTTTAACTATCTCCATATGTTCAGGAGCTCAGAGAAAGGGAATTGAGACCAGCTTGATTAGCATCGTCTGGGTATTGGGTAAACTGTCCTCTCAGTCTAAGACATTCCTCTTCACGATACGTAGCATGAAGTTTCTCCACCATTTTTCAGTTAACACCCTGGCTTCTTAATGACCAAGTACTAAATCTTGGGTTTCAATCCCTTTGGGAATGTTTCACTTACTGATAGATAATCAAGGAGCATTTATTGAGCACCTGCTATGGGAAAGCCCCAATAGTGGGTTACAACAAATTATGAGACTATGCGTCTTTTCTTCAAGGAATGCAATACTTACTTAAGGAGAAATAGAAAACTATCAATACGACAATAAAGAGTTGAATTAAAAGCTAGGATTATAAGATACTAGTATGTAATTTATGATTAACAGTCAAATGAAAATCAAAGTCGGTAAGTACAGAAGAATTTCAGATGTAGACAAACTCATCACTGGGCTAAGAAGACCAGTGAAGGATTCTTGGAGGAGGGAAGACTTAAGACAGCCTAAGAGAGTTGAGATTGTACTAGGTGAAAAGAAAAGGGCAGGAAAACGGATCATATAAATTCTGTTTCTACATAACCAACCTGATTGTATAATTTTCTCACTTTTTTGATGCAACTAACTCAGAGAAAATAATATTGCTTCATTCTTTTTTTAAGTGGAACTTAAAATTTTGAAAGCAATACCAAGGAAAGAGAGGTTTTTTTATACATAAGCCATGCTAAGATCTCTTCTTGTTCAAGAGTAAGCCAGAATATTTAATAATTTTGGTCTCCATTAGAAGATAATATAGCTAAATATATATGTTAAATATTTGAGAGTTACCACAGAAAGAATGGAAATACAGCTTTCAAAACAGCAAAGATAAAAGGAATATTGAGACCTTTCTCAATCTAACAAAATGCAAAAAAGGAGAAAACATACGGACACTGGATAAATAAAAAAATAATAATAGGCACAAAGTTGAGTTACAAAAAACAAGTTGCAGGATATTATGTACCGTAGATATCATTTATGTAGTTTAAAACTCATAAAGGATAGATTATTATTACAATGAAGGCATATGTAACAAAATTTTTGAAAGGATGGGAAAGATACACATTTCAGCATATTGGTTATCTCTAGCAAAGGATTAAGGACATGGGATGAGGAGGGGTATAGAGAAGCTTTCAACTAATTCTGACATTGTTTTTATTTCTTTGAAAGTTTTAAAGAAAATATAGCAAAATATTAATATTTGATAAATGAAGGGAATTAGATTGGGAAGCTATGTACACATGGCTTCAATTGGGTCTGAAATTGATTCTTATTATTTTTTTCAAAATTCTGAGGCAAACAGGGCAAAGTATTAAGTATGTTGGTGAAGTCTGGGCTATGAGCATTAGTGAAATTATCCTCTGAATGTTTGCTATATTTTATAATAATTAAAAATAAATTTTTATAATAGAGAATTTATTGGTTCATACAATTCAAATATCCAACACAGATTAGACTTCAGTTGTAGGTTGATTCAGATGTTCACGTTGTTATTAGGGCTCTGATTCAATTTTTCTGAACTTCCTTTTTTCCCCCCAATCCATGCATTGACCCCATCCTTGGTTTGGCTTCCTGCATAGCAGCAAAAGAAAGCTGCAGCAGTTTGGGTTCCTTCATACACATACTAGAACCATCTGTTCCATGAGTGGCCTTTGTGCCAAAAATTCTAACAGATGTCCAGAGATTCATTCTCATTAGCATGTGTTCCCCCTCCCCCCCTGACCCCAAAGCAATCACTGTAGTCAAATAAATTGATTCCTCAGCCTGGGTCACACATACCTCACTCTTGGACTTGGAAGTGAAGTCAGTCTATCTAGAACCTCATGGATCCTCTTATAGAAAATAGAAGCTGTTAAGAAGAGGAGAGGAGGAAGTGTTACCTGACGGGTCAAAGAACTGATATCCACTCCACCATCTAACCAGAATAACCCTTGTTTACTCAGTTAGAAAAGTGTTAGTGAAAAGTGTCAGGAAAACTTGTGCTCTGCAACGCCCTGTGTTGTTTTAACACCATGCATTTACTCTATTTTAAACAAAATGAAGAATGCAAATATGCGAGAGTGTATGTGTGTGTGTGTGTGTGTGTGTGTGTGTAAATCACAAGAGTCATCAAACTTTTGCATATTAATTCAGTACTTCATTTACTTAATAAACATTTTCTGAGCACTTGTCTTGGGATAACTACTGGCTAGGTGTTAAGCTTTGGGTTTTTATCCAAAATATTGGTTATCTCTAGAAAAGGAATAAGAGAATAGAATGGATAGAGGTAGAGAGAAGCCTTCAGCTAATTCTATAAGTGTTTTTATTTCCTTGAAAGTTCTAAAGAAAATATAGCAAATTATTAATATTTGATAAGTGGAGGGAATTAGATTGGAAAGGTATGTACGCATGGCTTCAATTGTGTCTGAAATTATTATTTTATCACTTTATTAAATGAGGAAGTAGTTTGATATACTTTAACATCATCTATCCAAAATCAAAATTCAAAGGCATCTTCAGAGACTAGACTTGGTGAGCAACATAGATAGTGGTTACGGGCACAGACTACTTGGGCTCAAATCCCAACTCATACCATTTACCAGCTTTTTGACCTTGAACATGTTGCCTAAGTTCTCCGTGCTTCAGTTTCCACAGATGAAAAACAGGAAACAAGACAGTATCTTTATCATACAGTGTTGCAAAGATGAAATGTTCCCAGCCCAGTCCAGCACTTAGAACAGCACCTGGCATATTGCAAGAATTTAATATTAGACCCTAACAAGACAGTCCTACTGGCTTCCAATACATTGTTTTAATTTAAAGGTAAAACCTTTGCACAAACAAATACAATTCTTGACATGGTGTAGAAATGGGGGAAAAAAAATCTAGCATCGTCAGATATCTGAAGCTTTTAAATCACCTCTAAACACAATCACACATTTAAAAATTCTGTTAAAATGTTAAATGTGAAGATATTTAGAGAAAATTTATTTTTACATTCTTATCTAGCTGTTAAAATATGTATATATTTAGGTTTTCTAGTAGGGAGCCTAGAAATCCAACATACTTCAAAAAAAGGACTATTAATAATAATTTTTAAATCCCACAGCATGCCTTTAATAGTCCATGGTCTCAATGCACATTGACTTCCTGAAAGACAAAACAAGTATGGCAATATTGTATCATTCCTTTATGGCTCAGAGGAAGACTCAAACAATCTTATCTTTGGAAAGACCTTAGAGATAACAAGCTTCCCACATAGTTCGGGGATCCCATCTTCAGTATCCTTAATAAATTGTCATCAAGCTTCTGTAAATAAAGTGGGAAAGTTCAGTATTTGACAAGACAGCCCATGTACTTTCTGAGCCTCTCTAATCATTTAAAAGTTTTCCTACTGAATTCTTTAGGTGGAAACTTTTTGGTGCTTTCACCTATTCCAATTATGAACTAGTTTCTGGAGCCTTTATTATCATGACCATCCTCCTCTTTGGTCAGAGATTACACTCGGGTGGCCCATGGCAGGAGTATTAATCCCATACGATTTTAAATAATTTGAATTAATTGCCATCATTTAAACATCAGCAAATTTTAGAAGAAGTCTCTTATAAGATAAGACAGTTTACCTGCCTGCTTCCGTGGCTGCAAAATGTTGTGGGGTTCTCTGCCCTATTCAGGTTTTAGGATGAATTTTCTTTCCAGTTTTGTTGTGTTGTTGTTGTTTTGACAGTGCCGCGTGGCTTGCGGGACCTTAGTTCCCTGACCAAGGATCGAACCCGTGCCCCTGTAGTGGAAGTGCAGAGATCTAACCACTGGACCACCAGGAATTCCCTTAGCATGCATTTTCTAGTTGAACACAATCCCTACGTGGCAACACTGGTTCCCATAGTCAACCGTTGATTTAAACTCTCTTTTTGAGTGTTTACCTCACCCTGTAAAATGTGCAACCCAGGATAAACAAAAATAAAACACTCAAGATAAGCTCAGACCACTTTATGGCAAAATTTCCTCCCATTTTCTATATATGATAATCAGCCAAATATTTTATGACATTTGGAAGTTAAAATTAACTTGAATCCATACTCTGCTTAAATTACAAAAGCAGTATGTACATTCTTATTACATAAATTTCAAATATCAAACAAACAGAGATAAAGTATAAAATAAAACTTATCCAAGCCTTCCATAATTATGTCCTCCAAACCTAATTATTTTCAAATGTCTGTTGGAATATGCTTTATAATCCATTTAGGCACCTCTAAAGACATGCAAATAAATCTAATAAACAATTTTAATTCCCCCTTTAAAAATTATCTTGCTCTAATATAGAGATTCTATGATGTACCAAGCTTTGAAATGTGGAAGAGAAAATTATCTGAAACCATAGGGGTAGTATGACTTTCCTATGATCCAGAAGAGAACTACAGAGAAGGTAAAATATTTCAGAGGGCTGGTCTCATGGACGTGTCACTTCCTAATCTGTGGAACTGCTTCTTTTTTTCTAATACCCACTCTGTGACTTTCCACACATCTTGAGGGAAAACTAACATCTATGTGAAGGGATGGTTGTTAGCCCAGGGGCTATCTTGCGAGCCCCTCCCTCTCTCCAACCAAGACTTGGTTGATTCTCTCTACAGTAACGCCTCAGTGGCTCCAATAGGGAATCAGTGGTGGTCTTTGGCACTCTGAATTTAGGGTGGATATAGGCATCTTAATCTCAAACTGCCTTTGAGATCATGCCAGCATAGTAAGAGGCACATAAGTCTTTACCATTCCAGGTGATTAGTGGATAATTTTGACACACACACACACACACACACCCCCTCCAAAATATCACAATTTTTATTTTAAAAGGTAGGACAATGTAATATTATAAGACTAAAGGAGCTATATTCCTAATTGTCCCATAATTCTACAAAGCTGTCCTAACAACTAAGTTAGTTCTTCACACTAAAAGGAATAAACAGAGTAGTATTACAGTTACTGCCTTCCTTTCAAATTTGGCCCCCTCCCCAGGACCTACATTATCTAAATCATGGACAAATTACTAAGCCTTAAAGTCTTGATTAAGTTCTTATCTAGGAATTTCCTCATCCGTATGTATGTGTACTTTTTTCTTGAAAGTTGTCCATACAAATAGACACACAGCTACACACCCACACTACCATATTTACACACTTTCTACATATCATGACCATCTTATTTTGGAGAAGTTGATATGTTTTCCTCCTAAGTGTAGATTTTTTAAAAATAATTGCTCTTTGTTATGGAAAGATGAACACTGAAGCCTACGGAGTTATTTTTTAATCAAAACTTCTCATTTTTTAATCATTAGTTATCCCTTTTAACCAACTTGAGGGCACTAGCAATCTTGATAAGGAGGACTTATCTATCTTCATCTTCATTATTTATATAAAATATTAAATGAGATTGGTTGTTTGAGAGAAGCCTGTTAGACCTCACCCCAAGGTGACACTTATCCTATAATAAAAATTCACTGATCACAAGTTTTAAACCAACTGTGACTTTAACTGTACTGTCATCTATCACACATTTCTCAGCTTTGTCTGCCAAGAAACCATGTAAATCTTTGCCAAATTCCTTGGTGAAATCCAGATATATTGCTTATGAAATTCATCATATCTATCCATTTGTTAAATTTCGCGTGAAAGAAAACGGCGTGAATTTGGCCTGACTAAAGGTACTTGTGTTAGCTTATCATGATCATTATTCCTCCACTTTAGAAGAGCACACAAATCATCTGCACTATTGTTCATTCTAGACTTCTTTCCCTGAGATACACAAAGTCTGTCATTTCTAGAATCTATACCTATTCTGGTCTTTAAGATTTCTTAGACTATCTGCAGTAAGTTTGGGACTACACTAGTATTATATTTTTGGTATCACATCAATATATTATGTTCATACTCCAAAACATACTAGACCTTGAACTCATTCCAAAGAGCTGGATTCTCTAACTCTGTCACCCTGATATATCCAGAGCTTTAATTTCATCTATTCATATATGTTCTGTTTGTTCCAGTTTGTTGATCATTCTCCTCGATAAAGAACACAAGAGTGTATCAGTTAAGATGTTCTTGGTTGGAAGTAACAGAAATTCCAACTCAAACTACCTGAAATAATCAAAGTAAATATAACTTTCATAGGTAAATCAGGCTTCACCATTTGTTAATTAGTGATTCAACAATATTCTGCTGGCTTCTTGTTCTTTATATCTTTCCATTCCACTGTTTACAGCATCAACATGGTAATAAGCGTGGTTCTGCGCATAGTCATAAAATGGCTGCCGGCGACAGCCTGAGTTCCATGTTTTCCTATATCGATACTACACTGCAGAGAGAGAGAGAGAGAGACAGAAGGAGGTGAACAAGAGAGAAATTCTTCTAAGGATGGAATGCTAGACCTTCCCTCTAGAATAATTGGGTGCTCGAATGTCACAATCCTATTCATATATCAAAGAAGTCCAATTGGAGCAAACCAATTTGGATCCACCCAGGGAAAACCTTCTCTTTTGTGAGTGAACTAGTAATAAGACTACCCCAAAAGGCTACTGACTTTCTCAGGGTCTTTGCATCTAGTTCATAACAGATGTGTGATTAGAACACAGGTTTCTGCTATCCTTGGTCACGACTAATCCCAGGAGTAACTGATTCCATTCTTCCTTAATGGAAGATATTTCCATCTTCTTGTCCACTGTACACCAAACCTTTCTTTGTAAAAGTCCCACCCTTTCAATAGCCTCTTCCTTTAATACAGTGAGTGAGGGGTTCCAGAATTGTGCATCACTCTGATGAGTCTCCAATAGCGAGATCACATTTAATCTCCACATTTCATGAGGCTGTGGAAATACAAGAAATTTGGGGTTCAGTTGAATCTTATTTCTACCACTTACTTTAGCAAGTAAAGCAACCTCAGAGAAGTTATTTTTCTCATTTGCAAATTAAAAAATAATATTACTTATCTGAAGTGCTGTTGTAATAAGAGTCAAATGAGATTAAAATAAAGGACTTTGTGTGTAATAGGCAGTCAGTAAATGGCAACACTTAAGTGGTAGTTTTCATTGCTGCTGCTACTATTATCTACAAATTATAATGGGTATTTTAACCAATATTTCTGAAAGAGTTGAATTATTGCCCTGCCTTTTCTACCTTTGTTGATAAAGTTTCTTGTGCCTAGCATGCTCTTTCCTATTATATGTACTATACAACCTACCTTATCCTTTAGGGAACCATCTTGTTTTCTTCAAACATAATTTCATGACTTAAGGGTGCTATAACAAGGGCCTTACTCAGTTTTAATTCTCTATAAGACTTTTCATCTCTTCATGTTTAATTATGCCATTCCTCACAAGAAACCTTATTAAGCACGTATAATATGCCATTAAAGTGAGTTTGGAGGCACAGGAAAATTAATTTGGTTTGAAGATAATATGAAGCAATGGGAGCAGTGGGAGAAATTTTTATCTTGACAACAACATAGAGATGTCATATTTTTTTTCCAAATCTCTTCGCTGAAAGATTTTACCAAAAAATGTATGGGGAAAAAAATTAAAGGAAGCCATAGGTTAAGTATGCTCTTATATAAATTAAAGCATTCCCTCTCCCATACTACAAAAAAGTATCTGTTATTATCCAACTAAGATTCTGGGTCATTTAAACACTTGGCTTGAAATCAAGGTTTAGAGACAAACAAAAGACATTTTTGAGCAGTGCAGCAAAAATCAACAGAACCTGATGGTAGATTCCCGGATGTGAGAGCTATTGAAGCCAGAAGGTAAAGGTCCTTTCTTAGCAGAAGACCCAAGCAAAGATAACACAGGGAGAGTCCTCCAAAAAGCTCTGCTCTGGCTGTGAGTGGATCTCACCTACACCTCATCATCACTCCAAGGAGCACAGGGTTTCTTTCTAGGACCAACCCAGATGGACAAAAAAATCTATTAAAACATTCTCTTCTCACTACAAAGAGGTCACTTTGTATTCCACAAAGTGACATCGGAAAGTTGGCTCATGAGAGAAGTTTGATGGTGCAATCCCAGGTACTGAGAAATGATGTTTCTTACAAAGTTGATTTATTTCCAAGTGAGCCATACATCACCAAAGTAGAGTGAGTTGTGAAAAAGTGGACTTGGCTGGGAAGAGTTGTCCAATGACAACTTAAATGAAGCCAGTATTTAAGCATGGCCCAAGGCCAAATTCCGATATATACCCCCCAACCCTACTATTAGAATCCCCCCTTTTCTTAGAAACATAACATCCTTATTTTGTCCAAGAAGCATCACCTAGACAGGCCTACTTCATGTTTCATATATTTTCTACCCACTTTCTCCTAAGAAAATCAGACTTTTCTATGTCTTTTTCCTTCATGACACTTAGAGGTATCCTGTTAAATAATCATCCAGATCAATAACTTAGGAAAAAATTTAATTGTTCACAATGATTCATTGAATATATTAATAAACAAATAGGTTATGCATTGTATAAGGAATATTATGCCTCCACGACTCTTGGCTATACTTTTGTTAGAGTTATTTATATTTCAGCTTTATCCAGAAAGTATCTGAAGATGCTTCCTATAGTTCTCACAGGACTGTCATTTAGTATTGCTGTTACTTACTGATCTGTCAGTTGCTGAGATGTATAACTGATTATAATCCTTAGGTGTTTCAGCACTAAGGAGAGTCCTTGGAAGGAATATTTAGGCCAGAAGTCCTCCTGAATCCCCCTTTATTCCTCACATAAATAACCCTACAGAAGTTCTCTGCTCTACCTAAAAGTAACAGTAGCAAAACCCTACAATTTTCTGAACACCTTCAGTGCTGGACACTTACATTATCTTATTTTAAGAATCTCTGGATTTTGATGATTATGGAAATAACCTCAGAGAGATTATTTTTCCTAACTTCAAATTAATCAGAAAGTGGCGGAGCCTGAAGTGAAATTAGGTTCTATCCAAATCTGAAGACCATGCTCTTTCTATAACAGCTCATCTGGGAGATTTTTGCTTTGGTTATAATTTCACAGTGGCACAACTTTATCAATAAGACATCAGCAGCCTGAGAAAGGCCTTACACTGACCATCAAATAGCTCCAGTGTCCCAGGCTGGACATTAAGGTGTCATTTGACGGACACCTTTGTAAGTCACCTGGGAGAGATAGTAGCTGCACATGGTTGGAACTGAAGGTCAGGCCAGGAATAAATAGTCTCAAGCAGATAAGGTCACAAAGTGGCCTCCTAACACTCCAGAATTGCCTCCAGATGGTTAGGGAATTCATTATGCATAGAGAGGGGTTATTTAGAAGATTCATATGAACAATTTAGTATTAACATGAAATTGAATGGGATGGAGGTGGAGGTGGGAGTGGGGGGTATCTTATTTATTCAGCCTTTGTTTGCTGAAATTCTCTTCTTATTAACAATTAGAATTTAAAACCCACTGAATTGTTGGTCATACAACAGAAGCACCAAACAAACTGCATCTGAAAATTAATATATGTGGCTACTCTAGGGTATATATTATAGAAACATCATTGTCTCTAGGTGTGTGCGGGAAGGGCTGTTACTTTTGGTTTTATATTTTTTAAGCTTATACCTATTACTTTTAGCATTATGATTGTTTTTTTAATTTATGAAATATGTCATTAATTTATTTGTAATTTTAATGTGGTGTGAAACATTAAGAACCTTGTAAGAGAAAGTCTTAGCAAACTTAAGTGTTGCAAAATGTAAAAAAAAAAGTTTTAGTTTTACTTCTAGTTTATTTTTTATTGCTTCATGGTCATAATATATTACTCATGACTTTTGTATTATTTATTTTTTTATTCTTATTTTTCACCAAAGGAGATGTGACAGAGTAGTGAGGAAATCATCACCTAAAACACTTGTAACATCAGTTAGGAAATTAAGTCATTAAAGTCATCAAGGTTCAATGGAAAAATCCTCAAACTGATGACCCTTCCTTACCTCAACCATAGCAAGATGAATGGGAATAAAAATTGTCATATGAACCATTTTTCAGACATAAAGACTATATGGTGATGGGAAAAGTTTTATCTCAAGTCAATAGTAAATCCAGAAGTCATCAAAATTAAAGTCTCCAGAAATGTTCCTACCCTTTTCTTTCCTAAGACTACAAAGAGACAGAAGATATCTTTAGTCTTCAATGAAAATGAAGTATCTATAACTCAGATCATCATATATGATTCAGCAGAATTTGCAAGGGTGAATGGGAAATGACTTAGCAGTGCAGAAAAAGTAGGAACAGAGTAGGATACCAATGAAAAACAAGCTGATTTCCCCACCGAGGCAGTAGGTATGAAGAAGGTGGTGAAGAGGCTGGACTAAAAGCATATGAGTTGTTTGAAAGTCTGTAAAAGAGTCATTTCATTCCTATCCTATGCAGTTAATGACTACCCCTTGCTTCTCTCCATAGGAAAATGGAGACATACATTCTGAAGAAAGTAAATATGGAGTCTCTTGACATGAAGAAATAAAGATCAGAAAAGGGTGAGAGGTAAAGTTTCAGATGGAAAACAAAAGGATGAGGTCAAAGGACAGAGCCTAAAAGACAGGACCTCAGATTCCCTTCCTTTACCCTACTGTAGGAGATTAATGTCTTTCCCTGAAGATCCTAAACTGCCTTATAAGAAGAGGCCTATTAATTCTGAAATTTGTGAAAAGTCCTTTAAATAATTCCAGCTGTCTACTTGATTGCCTACTAATTACTAAACTCTGCCTACTCATTGAGTTTCTGCTTTTTAAAGGCTCAAAAAAAAAGTGTCTGCTTTTAAAGGGCTTAAAGATCACAAAATTTTGGAGAAAAGTTTTAACATGAAATACAGAGTAGAGTAAAAAAAATAGAAAGAACTCAGAACTATTTTTAAATGATAGCTCTCATCTCAACAACATAAAAAATGTACTATATCAATGAAACAAGAAAAAAGACACTAGGAGTAAACAAGAACTCTGATAATAATTCCTGCAGAAAAAATAAAATAGACTTTTTTTTTTCAAAATCAGTAGAAGAATTGAAAGAAATAACTAAGAAAAACTTGCCAAAAAAATAGAACAAAAAAGTAGAGCTAGACAATAGGAGAGAAAAAAATGAGTATATTAGATCTATGAAGTACCAGAGTGCAACTAGTAAGTCAAAGAAATAAAATTCCTAGATGGTAGTGTAGAGAAAATTAACAAATAAATAACAAAATAAAATATAACTGAAGTCCATGAGTCTTCAAGGTGAAAGAGCTCACAAAATTCAAAGCACAATAAAATTTTAATCAGGACAGACCAGGGCAACTCATTGGGAAATTTCAAAAACCTAGGATAGAGAAGAAAATTCAAAAGCTTCCAGAGAGGAAATAAATAAGACTGTGTCACATACAAAGGGTCTGGAATCTACATAAAAAGAATCTTGTATAAGAACACTATCATATGAATGATAATGAAAGCTGAAAGGTTATGGACCAATGTTTCCAAAATTCTGACTGAAAATAAATGTCTATACCCATTCAAACTACCAACTAAGAGTAAGGATAGAATAAAGATATTTTCAGAAGAGTGAAATATCAAAACTATTACCTCCTTGAACTCTTTCTCAATAATCTACTCAAAGAAATGCCTCAACATATTAAGCAAGTAAATCAAGAAAAAAGTCATGAGGACCTAGAAACAGGCAAACTAAAACAGATCAAATGTAAAAGCAATCCCTAGGATACTGGTGAAGGAGAGTCCCAGAACAGCAGTGTGACAGGCATAGACAAAACCAGATCCATATTAGAACAGATAAAAGAGGACTCCAGAAGACCCCTCTAGGAAAAATGGAACTGGTAGATTACGTAGCTGGTTTAAGCTCTGCGAAAACTTCTATTGAGAGACATTTTACAGAGCGTATTTTGGATGTGGGAAGATTTAGCCAAATAGTCACACAATGAGAAAATTATGCAATAATAAAATGAGGAAAAGGGAGTTTGGTAAGCTGTTCAAGAAGAAAAACAATGTGATCCTAGGGATTACTTGGTTCAGTGGTGAAAAACAATTGTTTACATAGTCGTAGGAACAAAAATATGGAATACAAATTTAACCAATATTTCAAAATACATATATTGGTGAAACGTCAGCAAAGAAAGGATGAGAATAAAAATCCTCACCTATTTTCATAGGATAGGAATAGTTAATATTTAAATTTGCTGAATCAAGAGATAGCAATATATAGATAATCGTTTGAAAAATGGAACTAAAAAGAAAATAACCTAAATACCCAGATGTAGACGATAGTCTTCAAATTGAATATTTTCATGAAATTATTTACCAATACAAGTGGAAAAAGAAAGAATAATATTTATAGTATGACACTGTTTTTAAAACAAAGCAAAAAAACCTCTTTGTGTGATAGGTATGTATATGCTTCTGCATACAAAGAAGAATCTGGAAAGGTACATGCGAGATTATCAACACTGTATAACAACAGAAGGAAAAGAAGGAGCGATTTTCACTTTTGATTTTTTTTTTTTACATTGAATTAGAACTTCAGGGTGACTGTGTACTACTTTTGTCTTTAGAATTTTTATAGGACTTTGTAGAAAAAAATATGGAGAAGGGAAAAGTAACAGGGCAGAACCCTGAAATAGTAGGAAGGAAAGATCAGTCTTGTGCACAGAGCATAATAGATGGGTTTCTTTGTATTCTGATGTATGAAAGAAGGGATTTGAAATTGTCTACCAATTATGATGGAAGAGGCTCAGAGGCAAAGACACTGATTTGTCACCTACCACATTTTAAAACTGGTACATCTTTATTGAGTTTCTATGTCTCAGGCCCTGTGTTTGGTGCTAAGGAGAGAAAATTAAGACATGCTATCTCTTCTAGGGAATCCAAAGTCTGATTGAGAGAAGTGAACATATAAACAAATATAACTCCACATAATTCCATTCTTTTAGACTGCTTTAGAAGTTGTAGTGATCGTGGATATTGTTAATAGTGATAATATCCAATGTTTATTAAGCACATTCCATGAAACACACTTTTAAGTGCTTTAGTATAATTATTATATTTATCCCTATAACAATCCTGAGAGGTGAAAACTTTTGTTATCCAATTTTCTAGCTAAAGAAACTTAGGTTTATAGATGTTAAATAACTCATTCAAGGTTATACCACAGTAAATCTTGGGATCAAGACCTAAATTTTATCAAGTTTGACTCAGAAGCCCATACTATACTCTACCTCCACTGTTTCACTGTTACCAAAACATTTTTAAGTATACTGGATTTCTTTGATTAAGTCTGTGGCAAACAGGAAAAATATTATTAGGTTCATTTTGTAAGTGAAAAACAAAACAAATCCTGAGCTTTAGGACTGAATAAGTCACTCAAGCAAGGACCCTAGATGGGATTATAAAACCTGGTCCCCTGGCCCCTCTTTTTCTCCCTATTGTCCTACTCTACTTCCCTCACAGTCCAGGGGTCATGAGTAGCAAACACAGTTCCTTCTTCCCCCGTTTATTGAGGAGAAGACTCAACAGTTTATGCCCTTTTCTGAGCAAAAAATAGAAATTTGATTCCAAATCCAAGGTTTTCCAACCTGGCTGATATCCTCTGCGAAATTGTCTTGGTGACTTCAATAGATGTAGATTTGATGGCTTCTGTAGAACCCTGGAAGGGGTCATTTCAAAAGAGAGAATTAACTTAGGATGTGCTAAGCACATGGCCTGTGTTTTCTGACCCAGCACAGGGGAAAACAGACAGCTTGAAGCATGTCACCGGGGCCAAAAGAAAAACATAAATAATGTCACCCATAATGTAATACGGTTCAGGGAAAGAAATGGGGTCAAGTCATTAAAGAGAAGAAGATGAGATCATTATGCTTTAACAAACTGTGGCCAGAGGAAGACAGCAATGAAAAGTGGACTGGGGTACTGAAAGCCAGTCTATGAAGACCAGGGAAAAAACAGAGCTTTCTAATCTAAACCATACTCCCAACTCCGGAAATGAAGGCTGGGCTGTCAAGCAGTAACGCAAGAAGGGTGAATGAGATTATAGAGATAGGAAGTGGACTGGGGAAGTTGTAAATACAGTGAAGGGCAGAGGACGGCACGTGGCCTAAAGAAGCACCCTGTAGTTGGGGAAATAGGAGACAGCTTTCAAACGAAGCTGAACGAAGGCAAAATTGCATCTGGATAGTTAACACTAGAGATCCACAAATTCTAAAGTCTAAGCCTATTGGAGAAAAATCAACCTGGGAAGGAAATGTCAAATGACAAGGGGAGAAGTAGAAGAGGTTAATAAAAAAAAAAAAAAAATCTTCCAAGTGAAAAAATATTTCAGTTTGCTCTGACGGTGTTGAACCAAAGGGTGTAGAAATCCACACGTGCTGAGGGAGATGGTTTTCCAGTGCACATGTGAAACTCAAAACTCTCTTGCTGTTCTGCCTGGAGAATTCTGTATTCCCTTGTATTGACCTACAGTCATGAAAACTGTCCCAGGACCTTGGGCTGAGGACCTGAGAGGACTCAGGTTTCCCCAGAAGCCTTTACAATGTTCAAAGAACCTACTGTACTTCAAATGTCTCCCCCCAACCTTCCCTTCTACACCCTCACCAACTCCAGCACCAGATCTGTAGTGAAAGGCACCTCTTTCTTGATGTGGAGAAATAAGAGGAGGTTTGGTTAAAATATTTCAGGCAGCTAAGACCTCTTTTCTAGTGAGCTGATTGATTTGATGAGACAGGCATGGGCAGAAGTCATAAGGAAAGATGATATCACTGGTCAAATCACTGCAAGACCAGTGGATACGCAATTCTTAGAGATGGAAAATCATTTAAAAATAAAATGTGTACTAGTCACAGCTATGCTCCCCAAAGAGAAGTTGTTGTTATTTTTTTAAATTTGCTTTTCCTACTAGCTTAACACAGAGCCAAAATGACTATTTTAGGTTTGGAGCCTTACCTTTGTCTAACCAGTCTATGGCATAATAACTATGCAAGTAAAACTCTTTCTTTTAAAGGGAAAGTTGTGATGGGAGGGAATCATTTGAATTGTTAAAGAATCTCTACTGGTCATTTAAAAAAAATTTTTATTGGAATATAGTTGATTTACATGTCATGTTAGTTTCAGGTATACAGCAAAGTGAATCTGTTATACATATACATATATCCACCCTTTTATAGATTCTTTTTTCATGTTGGTTATTACAGAGTATTGAGTAGAGTTCCCTGTGCTATACAGTAGGTCCTTATTAGTTATCTATTTTACATATAGTACTGTGTATATGTCAATCCCAATCTTCCAATTTATCCCTCCCTCACTTACCCCCTTGTAACCATAAGTTTATCTTCTACATCTGTAACTTGATTTCTGTTTTTCTATTGGTCATTTTTGAGACTTTAACAAACTCCTGCTTTTTCACTCATTCCCTCATTCCTCCATCAGTTATTAATGGAATTAATAAGCTAGGTAATGTGCTAAGTACTGTGGATTTGACAGAAAGCAAGACAGACACAGACCGTGTCAACTTACATGGTAGAAGACACATTCATAACTAATTGTGTAGTTGCTGTGAGTGCTATTAGGAAAACTTAGAGTATTCTAGGAGAGTATATAACCAGTGAAGTTATATAACCAGTGAAGTATATAACCATGACCTAGTGAAGAGAGGGGGGTTCAGAGATATCTCTAAGGAAGAGACATTTTATCTGAGACCCCAAAATGGATATGAGTTATTGGATAACCCAAGGGTAGGGAGGAGAACAAGGAAAGATTCCAGACAGAAGGAGAAGCTCATACGGAGGCTATGGTGGGAAAGAGTAGATGCCGTATTTGTAAAACTGTAAGAAGCCAAGGGAATGCAATAAGGAAGAGGGACAGATGACAGGTGATGCAGACACTTGTAGGCCTTGGTAAAGATGTTGAGTTTTAGCCTAAGATCACTAGTAAGTAGTGATAGTTTAAGCAGGGAAGTCAAAAGTTCTCGTTCTTTTTGAAATGTATTTTCGTATGTCTCTGGTACTTGTGGTCATAATTTGGGCTCTAATTTCTTACTTACGTTGGCGTGATTTTTTAAGGTGGCCTCCTTTCTCCTTGGTTATAAGTCTCAGTTCTGGTCAAAGTCATCTGGTGTTGTGCCGGAGCCAGCTGTACCATCTATTATGTGCACATCTTGTCCCAAGTCTATGTTCAGTGGAAGATGGAAGCCAAAAATCAACTACAGTAGAAATGTTTACACCATAGAAATTGGCATGCACTACAAAAAAGGGCTTTTTAATTCAAGAGACTCAATTTACCATTCCCTAACTCTAAACTCTAATCTTCTTTTCAAAATAAAAGCAGTGAATAAACTAAACTGTAGGAGATGTAACTACCGATGGAATTTCAGTCAACTCAATTAACTCAGTCTTTTCATTGGCAAAATGCCTGCCTGAAGTCTTTGTTCTGTATACTTCTCTAGATGAGATGAGAAAGATCATGAATCACGGGTTGGAAATACATGAGAATAGCGCATCATCTCTCCCCTCTCTCCCCTGCCTTTTTAACAAAACAGTTTACATTTAACAATTTGATTTGTGTTGAATCCATTAGAACTTGGAGCCACAACCTGTGGGGGGAAAAAAGAAAAAACACTTATTAATGGAGCATTCTTTGACTAGATGAGAACTCAATGTGGGAAGACCCCACCCAGTAGCTTAATTTGCTGAACTCTCAAACCTAGCTAGACTCTGAAACATGTGTTAGTACTTTTGAATGCTCCACAGCTGAAGTCCCTCACCCCAAAAGGCTTGGAAAATCATAGAACTTTATCTTTAAAATGAACTTTAATAATCTTTACTGATCTCTTTTTCTATACATGGTTATAGGTCATCTCAGAGTTTAAAGGCTATCTTATCTTACCTGCTATCTAAGGAACATCTACACAGTTACTACGGTGCATTTTTAAGTTTGTAATCTTCAGTTGACAAACCACTCTTAAAACCTTGTATGGGAGTCCAGTACGTGAAATACATCAACTAGAAATGCTCTGGATGAACTTCAGTGAAGGGCAGGTTCTCCCTTTCTGCCATGTTGTGCAAATCCTGAATGTCTTCTCCATACCTCACTAGGCTCCACCAAACATCATTGAAAACTATTCTTCAAACATTACTGTGGACTTATCTCCCAACCTCTGTTTGAATACCTTTAGAGCTGGGCAACTCACTACTTTACTTTACAAAGTAACTCATTTCAACGTCTTTACACAATTTTGACTATTAAAAAAACCATTTAACATATAAACGTTTATTTGTAGGGGTTTTGTGTGTCTGTATTTATTGAAGTGTATATATATATATATATATATATATATATATATATATATATATATATATATAAAACATTTAACACAGTATTGTGCTGAAATCACATTCTCTCTAGTTTCTGGCCTGATTTTTAATCATAATTTTTGGGGTCTCATAGAATACAGTAGTCTGTGGTAGCTGCTGATTTCCTTTTTTAGTCTGCTTACTTTACATTCATTTTTCCCCCTATGTTCATGGCCCAGACTTGGCCCAATTACAGCATCATACAGACCTGGCAACAGAAATTGTTCTAAAGCAAGGAGAACTGAGCTATTCTGGGCTGGTAATTCTCCTTCTCGGAGACTGATATAGGTGCTGGTGAAATTATGTTCTGATTTTCAACTAGGGCTGCTAAAATGGTGCTGCCAATAGCCATGCATCCTACCGCATGGGAAAATCTGTCTGCAGTAGAAAAGAATGAGGTCAGCAAGCAAAGAAAGCAAAGGTGAGAGAGTAGTAGCTGGTGTTTTTGAATGCTAGGTTCTACTTTAGTTTTTGTGATATCATCTTGGCATTCTTCCCAGATATGTAAACCAACAATGACCTTTTTTTTTCATCCTGACTAACAATGAGAATAATTATAGTATCTTTTGCACATCACAGGTTCCTTGAAGTAACTGAACTGTAGGTTCTATGTTGATAAACGTAGATGGAGATTCTGTGCCACTTGGACTTCCTTTGACACGCATGAGTCTCATTTCTCCTCATCTGTGCTGTCCAAACCACATCTCCTGAGCCTCCATGGTATTTGAGCAAACAGACATGGTGATGACATGGCTCATTTGTCCTGGATCCGTCACAGCAGCCCGGGAAAGTGTCTCTATTCAGATTCCTGCAAGTCACTATGCAATGGAGTAAAATTTTATTCAAAGGAAAGAACACATGTATCATTTATTACTTATTCTCCAACAGGCAAACTAAAGCAGCTTCAGAACCCTACAATTCCTACATCCTACAGATCCCAAAAGAACATCTCAATGTCATTCATAGATCCTGAACAAAGAAACATTTTTTATTAGGAAGTCTTATATTACTTTGCCCCATATGACTCTACTAGATGACTCTAGAATCTTCTTACATCCTTTGATTTCTCTAGCAATTTAGGGAATCCTGACACTGTCCTGAACCCTTAGGATTTTATGAAAGAAATTCTAGGCATTCCTGTTTCTATCTGGATAGATATCACAACATTTTCAGTTACAGTATGTTGGTAGGCTTTTTAAGCTAATTTGTTGTTTATTTCTGAATTTTCCAGTTGTCTCTTAGAAGCCTTCCCACCACCCCACCCCACCCCAGCTTCTTTCTTATCGCAAGACTTATAGAGAGACAGTAGTCTTGTTACAGAGACATTTACAGAGTCCTTTCTTCCAACTGAAGACTGGAGGATTCCCTTTACCAAGGGAAAACTTCTTATTTTCCCAGGACCTATAAAGGCTGACAAATATCCTCAGTTTTTATCATGAGAAAATGGGATAAAAGAATCAAGACACTTGAACTCAGGATAGCCACTGTTGGGTATTATTCCCAGCCCATGCAACCATGTGGCTTCTTTCAGCGATCATGAGTTTGCTCACCATAGAGGCACCTCAGTTCTTGGGTGGCTAATTTTCTGAAACTTCTATCAGTCATGTTACATGTACATTAAAAGCAGTGGGGGAGAGAACTAACATTACGTGTGCAGCAAACACCTTCCGTGAATTATAGTGAGTGGTTTATGTGAGTTACCCTGTCATAGACCTAAATGAGGATAGCTAAACATAAATGAAAATAGGATGAATTCCAATATCAAATTCAGATAAGCATAGAGAGGAATATTAAAATGCCCATATTCTCAAGCACCAAAAATGGAAAAAATAATTTTTTCATATTTTAATGCATTCCTAATGTGCATATGTTTGTACACAGGCACATAAAACACATTTGTGTCCAAAGTGGAACAAAATGTGCATGCTAATTGCAACTTGCTTTTTAAGGTAATACATTGCAAGCATCTTTCAGTTGTTAAGACATATGTTATATCACTTCTTAAGCAAGTCAAGTGTGTGTTCCTGTGACAGTAACAGACAGTTTCCTCCTCTTACATGCTGATGTGTCTAATTTATCACTCAGAGGTATCTTCTTGTCATTGGTGATGGGGGGGGTGTGTGTACTGGGTGCGTGTGTGAGGGGGTGAAAGGTGGCTGGCATTTTATGTCAAACTCATGTTCTACCTAAGTCTAGAAGCAATTCCTAGAGCAGTCATGCACCTTTATTTTCTTCTTGGGGTCCTCTCTAGTTTCACTCTTTCCCCTTCCCATAACCTCTGACTTCTTTGTTCTCAGTGTCACTGCTGATGGTTTGTAACGTTGGTGGCAAAGGAAGGAAAACGTTTATTATTATTTTCCCAAAGGGCCTGCTTGGTTAAGGCTGGGGGTTGTGTGGCTTTGTTTTCAGAATTGGGCTTTATGTATATTTTGTTAAATTCCCCAAAGGCCTCTAGACACCAAGGACTAGAAAATGAAAAATGACTATTATTGTTACCCTATTTTGCCCAGGATCCTGAGCCACCACATGTTTCTGACTTCCCAGCCAGACTCCAAGCTCTTCCTTCACTGGCCATGAGCTGAAAGCCAAGGAGAGCTGTTTACTCCTTGTACAATAATCACAGAGGCATGCGCGGTCCTGAAAAAAATGGAACCTTGTAAAAGTTTCTTTAAATCACACACGTACTCTCCAGTTTTTGCAAGATGTGAGCTGTATTCTATCCTTACAACCATAAATATTTTTTAAAAAAGGAAAATCTCAGTCACTTAAACCAAATAATTTGCTTCCTCAACACCAAACACTGTCATTTTGGAAGAATCCAGGCAGTGAGTTCATTTATTTACTTTTCATACAGACGTTTGCCATGCAGCTCCGGATCCTGACGATTCTTCTTGTATTTAGTTTCCCTTGAAATCTAAAATCAATCCACAAATAATTATTACGTATCTATTGTGTACAAGACCCTGTGCTAGGCACGGTGGACGTACGTGAAAGTAACTTGGTGTGGTGGGGAAAATAAAAACAGAAACTTTCAATCAGAAATCTAAAGACCTGCTTTCACTCCTTACAAATGGTGGTATTGTCAATTGTTTCTCTGACTTGCATTTCCTCACCCGAAGAAAGTGTCTCATCTTCTCATAGAACTGGTATAAAAAGTAATGTGAAGATGCATGTTGAAGAACTTTATATGCTGTGATGTGCACACAAATGATAAAGATGGCCAGTTATTTGTAAAATATTCTACTTTAACCTCAAGAAACTTACAGCCTAGTTGGAAGAATCAGAGACACATATTCAAGAATTTAATAACAATATAAAAGTTAAAAAATTACCGGATGGAGATTCCAAAGATGTTGCAAGACAACGTGCAATTAATTGCCAAAGAGTAGAGACTTGAGCAGAGAGAGAAAGACAGCAGTGTGCGCTGGATTCATCAAGAGACAAATGAAAAGACGGCCCAAACACCATGAGGACTCAGCTACGCATTCAGACGCAGAGTAGGTAGACGGTGAAGTTAGCACACAAATGACAGTACACTGTAAAATTAAATTTCTGACATGCCGATAAAGTACCTTAATAAGCAAAACCGTTCATTGCAACTTCAGATCTTTGAATGCGAGTGTTGGAAACGGAGGTGGTATTATTCAGTTTACAAGACAGTTTACAAAAAACGAAACTAAGGAATTAGAGAAAACCAAATTCAAATACTGACGTCCCCGTGTTGCCTTCCTGACCAATTTGCTAGCTGTTGTGCCGCTTTGGGCTTTTGCTTTCTGAAGCCTGGACAGTGTTACTTACCTCACTGGCTAGTTAAAGAGTTAGTGGAGTTAACTAGGCAGAGGTTGAGTTTTTTGCGTGATTGAGTGGGAATACGCCAAAGAGGGGAAACAGAGTGCCCAAAAGCCCTTCAGGGACACAATTTTGAACATTGGATGAGGGAAGAGAAAGCCAATGAGTCTGCAGTGTGCTGGGTGGGTGGTTGCCTCTGGAGGGATGGAAAAGAGCGGAGGTAGGCAGGGACGTTGGAGGTCCCTGAATGCTATAGATTCCATCCTAAAGAGTATTTTAGAAGCCAGTGGGTTGTTTGGAAGGCCTGGGGTGGGGGGGCTGGTGGCAGAGGGAAAGAACCTGTTTGCAAACATAGGGAATTGCTTATCTTAAGGGATTAGGTGTTGTGCACTTCTTGATTTCAGCACACTGCCACTGGAAAATTGATCCACTGAACGAGTAATGCGGTAAACTAAGTTTAGAATTGAGGACTATGCTAGTCCAATAGTAATCACTCCCAGTAATCTTTCATCTTGCCTTGGCCCCCTGCCGTTCTCTGAAGTGACCTTTTCAACTCTTATCGTCAACCTTGCTGGAAACAACTCTTATCGTCAACCTTGCTGGAAAATAGTGTAACCTGGACTCCCAGATTTGGAGTAAAAACACATGTGCTCAGGAATTACATTAAAAGGTGGACTACAGGGGCTTCCCTGGTGGCGCAGTGGTTGAGAGTCTGCCCGCCAATGCGGGGGACGCGGGTTCGAGCCCTGGTCTGGGAGGATCCCACATGCCGCAGAGCAACTGGGCCCGTGAGCCACAACTACTGAGCCTGCGCGTCTGGAGCCTGTGCTCCGCAACGGGAGAGGCCGCGATAGTGAGAGGCCCGCGCACCGCGATGAGGAGTGGCCCCCGCTTGCTGCAACTGGAGAAAGCCCTCACACAGAAACGAAGACCCAACACAGCCATAAATAAATAAATAAATAAATTTAAAATGCATTAAAAAAAAAAAAAAAATTTAAAAAAAGGTGGACTACAGTTTTCAAGTATAATCCCAACCCAAGTCAAGTTGTATTTGGGACTAAGGAGATATATATATAAAACCTTGCCTTCCAAGTGCCAGTTTCTGAACTCCCATTTTTTTTGGGGGGGGGGCTGCATTCTTTACATAGGATGACGAACCCAGCAATCCTTGGGATAACTGACTGTGAAGAAAAAGACTGTGAAGAAGGACTGAGAACTTAAAGCCAAGGCAGGTTGGGGCCTTCCCTGTTTTATGTAGTGTTTCTACTGCAATGAGTTTTCCTTAAAGTTAAAAGTAATACAGTTCCTCTTGTGTGTTTTCAACAACTCCATTAGGGGAAAACAAGCAAGAAAAACTTCATATACTAATACAGATATAATCCCTTAGCAGACAAACTGCATGAAAACAGAGATTCAGAAAAGACAATTTTGAGTCTGTGAACAGATGCCAGTTTCCCCATAATCTGAAATGTATGGATCAGGAGGCAGAAATTAAGGTTTGTGCTTTTTATCACAGAGTCTCCATTTCTAAAACAGGGTTTGTCACATTACAAAAAAATAATTTAAAACATTATTTTTAAAAAAAAGGCAAGTGAGGTTATTTCAGTCCTATCCCCTCTCTGGCCACTGCCCTCACACATATATTCCTTGTCCGGTTCTAGCAGAATTTGGTATAATAATCCAAGAAATGAATGAAGACTTCTAAACCAAGGAGGAAATTCTTGCCCAAACCATATGTCTCTTCCCTGCTTTTATTTTTCATTCTCTTCTGATTGTTTTGAGCAAAATTGTTATATAAGAATAAAGTGAAAACCAAAAGAGAATAACATATAGGGAAAATATCTCATTCAAGTGCTAGCCTGACATCTGTTGTCAAAGACGTAACATTAAATAGCTGTGCAGAGTTGAATAAGGAAGAAAATTCAAATTGCATTTGTTAGAGCACAGATAGGACTAGGGTAGGGAGTAAAATGCAAAATATGCAAGAAATCTCCATGCATATTAAGCTCATCACCATTATCAAGCTACCTTTTTTTGTTCCATGGGCACAAACTTTGAAATTACTGCATACTGCCAGAGCCCCCAAATAGGGTGAATGACTTAATACTTGGGGAACTGGAGTAGATGTCTCCAGTACTAGGTCACTGTTTTGAGCCCTTTTTCTTTCTACCCATAAAGACTTATCATTAAGAGTCCTCATTTTCTCTCCAAAAATTTCAGCAGTGGAGATGGTCAAATGTACCCATCACATAACATGCAGTGTGCATGGTGTTAGGGACCAGAATGTGGCACTAGAATGCCTGTGTGTGAATCCTCCTTCTGCAATTTACTATGTGTGGTGACATCAAGATAATTGCTTAACCTCTTTGTGACTCAGTTTCTTTTCTGTAAAATATGAGAACAATAGTAATAGTACTTATTGCAGAGGGTGAGTGTATCATGTCAGTTAATATGTATAAAGGGTTTCAAATAATGCCAGGAATGTAATAAGCACCATTATTTTTCTGAATTAATTAATTTATTAATTTATTTATTTTTGGCTGCCTTAGGTCTTTGTTGCTGCATGCGGGCTTTCTCTAGTTGCGGTGAGCGGGGGCTACTCTTCATTGCGGTGCGCGGGCTTCTCATTGCGGTAGCTTCTCTTGTTGCGGAGCACGGGCTCTAGGCGTGCTGGCTTCAGTAGTTGTGGCATGTGGGCTCAGTAGTTTTGGCTCACAGGCTCTAGAGCGCGCAGGCTTCAGTAGTTGTGGTGTACGGGCTTAGTTGCTCTGCGGCATGTGGGATCTTCCCGGACCAGGGCTGCAACCCGTGTCGCCTGCATTGGCAGGCGGATTCTTAACCACTGCGCCACCAGGGAAGTCCAAGCACTATTATTATTATTATTATTATTATTATTATTATTATTATTATTATTATATTACTGCTACTACTACCACCACCACTAATATTATTACCATGACTGAGCTCAGCTGTTCTTGAATGTGGGGTAATTGAGACAACCACATGCATTTGTAAATAAACACATTTTATATCTGATGAAACTGGAGTCCAGAGTGGTGAGGGATTCTGTCCAAGTTCATTGCATAAGTGGTATAAAACCATGACTCTCAGGTCCCAGACAACTGCTCTCTCTCCTCTTCTTTAAAAGATTTTCAGCTTGGAAAACTTGGTAATGAGATTGTGTTGGTGAGATTTAGAAATGTACAGCTATTCTTGATCTCAAAGAGATTGGTAAAACTTCAATATAAACTCTGATTATAAATATTTTTGCCCACTTTTTATGTACCAGCTGCTTTAAATGAATGATCTGAAATCTTACAGGGTGCAAGTTGTTTCCTATGATACAAATGAATAAAGTGAGATTTCAGTTCAAGGACCACATAGCTAGAGCTAGAATCCAAACCTTTTCTAATATACCTCCAACACAGAAAAGAGCAAGGGAATGGGAGCCAGTCTATTTGAACTTTCTGGCTTGTTTCTTGTCATCTTTCTTTATCTGTTGTAAAGGACTTTAAAAATATCTGCCTTCAATTTTAAGGTTTACTAAAAGAAATAACCAAACTGTTCTAGAATTAAACCCACGCAAAGAAGTAAACTGTGGAAGGAAGGAAGAGTCAGAAATTTTGTGATCTGAAATATGTGTTGCTGCCTTGTTGTTTCCTTTCAGGTTTTTATGTTCTCTCTGTGGTGTGCTCTCACCTGTTGGGTCACCTTTCCATTGCTAAGAGTCTCCTGCTACAAACATACTTATCTATAAGCCATAGCTTTCCTCATTCAGCTTAGAAGACATTATTGACAGCATATGTACCAGCTCAATATTCAAGTCAACTTCTTTTTAAGAGAAACTTCAAATTAAATATTTGCTCACTACATATACTAATCTATTCCTGAAATAGGAAAACTTTTACTGATGCTATTGATCTTACTTTCTTTTAATCTTTACACTTTTTTGATTCTAAACATTTTAGTCTTCTTTTACATTAAATAGTGGATCTAAATTCAAAGTGATGATCAATATGGTGAACAAGAGATGGATAGATAGAAACAGAGATAGAAGGCGTGGGATAGTCTACCTGGCCATAACTGAGATGTGATGATTTGAAAACAAGATATGAATGAAAGGGGCTATTAAAATGTATCCTTTCTGTGGTTGGTTTTATGGTAACGGTGGGAAGAAATTCAGAACAGGTAATTTGGAATCTCATCGAATTTATAGTTTGCCATAAACATATTGGCTCAAAAACCTCAGGTATAATAAATCCTCCAAGTGGAAACAATATTGGATGTTCAAATTGGTAATTAAGATGATTTGAAGATAAAGTTAAGACTGCTATCAATCAGACATGGGAGAGTATAGATGTCCAGATTAAATGACCTGTATGTAGTTTGTTCTTTTAGCCACATAAGGATGCAAAACAAACAACCCTGAAAGATTTATACCCTAGTCCCTTCTCTTATGTAGCATGACTACTACTTTTTATATGATAAAATATTTCAGAAACTTAAATAAAATATTCCAGAGGTCAAAGGACTTCCCAATCCATTTCATTGGAAAAGATATAAGATTATTGAGCAGATGCTCAGTCTAGAAATAAATCCAGATGTAAAAGGTATACAATTGGGGATCCCCTTCAGCTCCTCTTTCTCTCCCTCACTTTCTATAATGGTATTCCCTGGGGTTTTCTTCTTGAAGTTTTTGTCTCCTCCAAAAGACTTCTTTGTCTTCGTCTGGTTCCCATGGATACCAGCTCTGTGCCAACGACTCACACATCTATAACTGCCATTTTTGTTCCTGACCTTTTTGAATAACTGGACATTTCTACCTAGATGTTCCACATTTATCTCAAACTCACCATGCTCTAAGCTATACTCAAATTCTCTTTCTTCCCAACAGTCATAGAATCATAAAACTGTAATCATATCACTACTCTACTTAAAATACTCTCGTGACTTCACACTGCCTTTTGAATAAAACAACCAACTCCTTGCCATGGCCTACAAGGACTTATATGGTTTGGCTTCAACCTGTCTATCTAAACTCATCTCCTGTTCTTCATTCAAATGAGTTCCCTCCTGCCATATAGGCTTTATTTCTGTTTGCAAACATGCTGAAGATTGTCCTTCCTCTAAGCCTTCGGATTCCTTTTCTGTTTTGCTAGATTTTTGTTTGTTTTGTAACTGGTTAATTAGAAAAAGTGATAATAACATTAATATTAGTGAAAGTCACTAGGTTGTATAAAGAACCCTGTAATGAAAAGTGTACTCTTCTTCTCTGGTGTATAACAAAGCAAAAGTCCTATATATTTTATCTTATATATATTATCACTATAAATATGAGAAGATTTCTCGCTTGAAGTCGGGATTTAAAATGCATCATTATGTAATGTCCCTCTTTGCCCCTAGTTAATTGTCTTTGCTCTAAAGTCTATTTTATCTGATATCAATATAGTCATGTCAGCTGTTTTTAATAATGTTTGTGTAATATATCTTTTTCCATCCTTTTAATTCCTACCTACTCATGTTATATTTGAAGTGGATTTCTTATAGACAGAATATAGTTGGTGCCTTAGCTCAGGCTGCTATAACAGAATAACTTAGACCAGTTTGTTAAAACAGATATTTATTTCTCACAGGTCCAGAGACTGGGATATCTAAAATTAAGGAGCCCGCAGGTTTGGTTCTCAGTGATGACCTACTTTCTAGCTTGCAGATGACTGCCTTCTCTCTGAATCCTCATATCCTCACATGGCAGAGAGAGGAAGCTCTGGTGTCTCTTTCTTTCCTTTTAAGGGCACTAATCCCAGCATGGGGGTTCCATCCTCATGACTTCATCTAAGCTTAATTATCCCCCACTTCCTAATACTATCACATTTGTGGGGTGGGAGGTGGGTTAGAGCTTCAACATATGAATTTGGGGGGAGACTCAAACATTCAGTCCATAACAGTTGGATCATGGTTGGTTTTTTGTTTGTTTGTTTGTTTGTTTTTTGTTTCTCAGATGGCGAATACTTTTTTTAACTTCTATTTTATATTGGAGTAGAGTTAATTAACAATGTTGTGTTAGTTTCAGGTGTACAGCAAAATGATTCAGTTATACATCTATATGTATCTATTCTTTTTTCAAATTCTTTTCCCATTTAGGTTATTATGGAATATTGAGCTTCTTTTGTTTTATCCACTCTGCCAACTTCTGCCCTTTTATTGGTACATTTAGACCACTTGCATTTTGAGTAATTAGTGGTATGTTAGTTAGGGTTTCCTCTGGGTTACAATAACATTATTTGGAATTCAACTTTGATTTATTTAACATTTTAAACTGTATGACGTTTTACCTTTTCCAGTGTAGTGAAATCTTACTTCCATTTTGTTCTTTCTTTTCCCCATAAAAAATATAATTGTCTTAATTATTCCCTCTGCATCACATATTATAATTTTTTATTTAACTGTCAGATATGATTTAAGAAGCTCATGAGGTAAAAGATCATTTATTATATCTTTCCCTACTTTTATCCATTTCTTTGTTCTGTCCTTTATAAAGTTTAAAACCTCTCCGTCATCATTTTCTTTCTGCTTGGAAAACTTCCTTTAGCCGTTCTTTCAGTTGGTTCTGCTAGCAACAAATTCTCTTAGTTTTCCATCACCTGGGGGTCTCCCCACCCCCCCAATTTATACTTAAAGTATATTCTCACTGAATATAGAATTCAATTTTGACAATTATTTCTTTTGATCCTTAGAAAAATGTGCCCTTCCTTTCTGCCATACTGGCTTCAGATGAAAAAAATCTATGGATTTGAATTGGTGTTCCCCTACATATAGCATCATTTTTCTCTTGCTCCTTTCAAGAGTTTTGATTTGTCTTTTTCAGAAGTTTAATTATAGTAAGTCTTGGTAAGGGATTCTTTAAGTCTATCTTATTTGCAGTTAGCTCAGCTTTTTGAATCTGTAGGTTGCATTTTTTTTTTTTTTTTTTTTTTTGCCGAATTTGGGAAGTTTTCAGTCATTCTTTCTTCAAATAAATTTTTAGCCCTATGTTCTTTCTCCTCTTTATCTGGGACACTGATGGTATGGCTATTAGATCTTTGTTACTGTCCTACAGATCCCTAAGACTTTGTTCTTTTCTTTCTTTTTGTAAGTCTACTTTTTCTCTATTGTTCAAATTAGACCTAGGTTGTTAGATTTCACAAGTCTGAGCTATGTTATCTTGGGTATGTCACTTTCACCCTATGTTTTCAGTTTCATCAGCTGTAAAATGGGAAAACAACTACTATAAAAGGTTACTGTTGTGATTTGTTGACATAATGATATATAGAATGTCTCACGCAGGGCCAGCCATACAGCAGTTAGGTATTCAAAATACGCTAATTATTTTATAGCATTGCATCACTGAAAGTTTTAGTATCTTTAGTTCTTCGTTTTTAATTACACACATCTCAAGGAGACTTTTTTCTTTAATAATTGCCCATTTCCCAATCTGATACCTTTGTATCACCCAGATAATTGCTTCTCTCTATATTAATAATACCTTGAAGATTTCTCTCCCTGAGGGCTCCTCTTTGTATCTGCTTCATCTGTGCTTTTAGCCCCATGGCAGCACAGAGAGGAAGTTTATAGCCATTGTTAAACAATTTCCATATCTGGCCTAAAGGAAAGAGGACCCCATACCGAGTAGAGTGTGGGTCAGATCACTCAGGCCTCAAAGCTGGGGATTTTACTTATCAACCATTTTGCTTTTATCACCCATTGTTATGTAGGACAAACACACACACACACACACCCCAACTGTGACCCAATTCTAGTTTGGATTCTTGCATGAAAAATTCTCTGAAATTCTGTGAATACTTCCCCAAGTGCTGAGAGGGCACCTTTATTTATTATGGTCTCCTTTCCCCCAGGGCTCTGTGGTCTGGGAAGGAAAACTAGAGTGCCCCAGATTATACTTAGCATTTTATAATTACTAGCTGAAACCCAAACCAAGGCTTTCTAGGCACTTGCCTTCCTTAACACATCTGGCAGCACCCTCCCCTTTTTCTCTGGTCTGGCCCTGCAAGAGCAGCCTTGGATAAATAAACTGAAGCACGCATGTGGTCACCAAAGATCTCTGAAAAGCAGAATGTAACCAAAGCAGCTCAAGGGCCTGCTGTGCCTTTGTTCACTGTCTCTCAGAGATGTAAGCACCTGGAGGTGTATATGGCAAAATCATTGCTGTTCTAGCTGGGTCCACACTTCACCCCAAAAGTAACTCTTGCCTGGGAATAGGCAGCTAAGGCATCTGCATTTCTGGAGGGAGAAAATTGTTATTAAGGTCCTGATATTTTATATGCATTTAAACCAACATGTATTGAGTCTCTGCTTAGTGTTTGAATTGTGGTATTTTGGATTTTACCAAGATAAGCAAAGGATCTTTAAAAGGACCTTGTTGGCTGAGACAGTATTTATGTACATAAAACATAAAGGAAGAAAGAAAAAAGAAAACTAATATTTATTGGGCATTTATTCTGTAAAAGGGCATGAGTCAACCAGAAATAGCCTATTTGTCAAAGTACTTTGCAAAATGAAATCATGATAGTGGGACTGTGGAATTGGAATTCTGGTGCTATAAGTAGAAATTTATTGTTAATTCTATCCTCAGAATATAGACGATAGAAAATATTTTTATATGAGACTGGTTGTAAAGAAGAGATTTGCAATGAATTAGGTACCTAGGATGTGATAGGGCTATGCTGGGAGGTATTCTTTCCGTTTTACAAATGAGGAAACGAGTCTTAGAGAATCTTAGTATGTGTAATTAATCCATTATCTCCCTCATTCATTCATTAACTATTTACTGAATGTTTACCATGTGCTTGCTAGGCATTCATTCTGGAAAATAAGAATTGATCAATAAACACAACTGGCAAAATTCCCTGTCTTCTCCTCATAAAGCTTACATGCCAATGGGTAGAGACAGATAATAAATGAGATAAGGAACACAGAGCACATGGGGTGGTGATAAGAGATAAGAAGGAAAAAAATCAACATGGAATGAGAGAGAGTACATGGTGGAGAAAGATGGTGATTTTAAATAGACTGGCTGAGAAAGGTTTCACTGAGAAGGCACCATTTGGATAAAGATCTGAAGGACCTGAAAGAGAGAGCCACTTAGGTATCTGAGGAAAGAGCAATACAGGCAGAGAGAACAGCAGTTGTGAATCTCCAAGCTTGGGGGGGTTCCCAGATGTTTGAGGCGTGCCAGGGAGACCCGTCTGATTGGAGCACAGTGAACAAGGCGAAGTACAAGATGAGGTTTAGAGAAGAAACAATGAGGGCATGTAGGGCATTATCAACCATTGTAAGAACTTTGGCTTTGAATCTGAGGGAGACGGGAGGTCATGCCATCAGAGTGGCACAATCTGGCTTTCATTTTGACTGGATCTCTTTGGCTGCTATGCCAAGGATAGACTGATGAGCAAGGACAAAAGCAGGGACCTCTCATTAGGAAGCTTAACACGATCATTCAGGTGGCTGGTGATTATGCCCAAGGTCATATACATAGTGGTGGCCGAGTCAGTGTTCACACCTGACATGTCTGACTTTCCACTGTGTGTTGCCACCTCCTGGGGCAGATGGTCTGACCAAAAGGTCACTATTCATGGATGTCCTTGATTTCTTTTCCATGTGTGGCCAAGGCAGAAAGTTACTTTGAGACCTGTGCTATTTTGAAATTTTTCTTAGCTTATTTTGTGGAAAAATTTCAGAAAAAAGTATCAGCATATAATTTTAAAGCATTTTTTAAATTACATAAATTTTATACTACAATGAGATTGGAGTTGGTTGGTCTTCTTTCCTCAAACTTTGCCTATTATCATGTATAACCTGTAAAGGCCTTGAAACATAGAACTTTTTTGAGCCTCTTTAAAGCTCCATCTGATCCCCCTTCTGGATTTTATGTGCTTTTTTTAGCTGATTATCAGCTCAGAAACAAAGTTCCTCTTCTTTTCCACTTAAGTTCCACTTAAGAGCAGGAACCATGGGGCCACCCTTCACATTCTCTCTGTGAGGAAAGCAAGGAGATGAAACATCATTGTCTGGAAGTCGATTGTTTGGTAGCAGCTAACTACATTAATTTAGTCCTGCTGAAAGGTATTCATGGGAGAAGTGATTCAGTGTCGTTTCCTTTTCTAGAAATGAGGTCTCAAATACCATGCACATTCACCTTATCTTCTCCATCCCCAAGACCCTGCCTTAAAATGGGAGAAAGATAATAACTGTGAGTTGGATGTCAGGCTTTGTAGGAAAAAAGTGGAATTTAAATAGTGCATCTTCACATCCCCAGTAGATCCTGTTTTAGTCATTGAATTGGTCTGTGTCAGAGTCAAAGGACAGCCAGGATGTATTCGGAATGTGAAGGACTAGACTAGGAGCTAGGTAAGTCCTCTCTTACGAGTTCTCTCAGGTGTTTATTCATCCACTGGTGCACCAAACATTTGGTAAGCATTATCTATGTCAACATTATACTAGTGCATGCAGAAACAGCAGTAAATGGGAGAGTCCAATCCCTGGTCTTGTTCATAGCTGGCAGAGGTGTAGACATAGTGATTAAAAAAAAAAACAAAAACCTTCACAAGTATATAGCACGTTAAAAGCAGTTGCTATTCATTAAGCCCCTACTAAATGCAACTAGAAACTATACATATGTCCTCAAGACAATAATATTAGGTCCTGTTTTTAAATCTAATTTCATAATGAGGAAAATGAGATACAGTCAGTTGATTAACTTGCCTAAGGCCAACAGCTGGTGAATGCTGAATACTGGATTCAAACCAAACTTGTTTGACTTAAAAGACCACCAAGGGACTGCCCTGGTGGTCTAGTGGTTAAGAATCCACTTTCCAATGCAGAGGATGCAGTTTGATCCCTGGTCAGGGAACTAAGATCCCACATGCTGCAGGGCAACTAAGCCTGAACGCCGCAACTACTGAGCCTGCGCGCTCTAGAGCCCATGCGCCACAGCTAGAGAGAAGCCCTCGCACAGCAACTAAGATCGGATGCACCCAAATAAATAAATTAATAAATAAGTAAATAAATAAATAATAAAATAGAAGACCACAAAGCCCTAATACATCTTCATTTGGCACTTAACTAAGCTTTCATATCACATAGCACAATTAGAAAATTATTTTATATATATATATCATTTAGTTATCACAAAAACCCTGTGAGGAAGAAGGGTTGGCTTTCTTTGAGTCATAGGATATGACTTGGCCCAAATGGATGACAAGGATACGGAATGAGATCCCCAAGAAAGTTAGTGAAGATCTATGACACCTAAACATTGATATTAGAGCAAAAGAGAGAAAGAAGAAATGATCAAGGAGATAATATAATCAAGAGAAAGCCCTCCTCCACTATGTTGACACTTTCACTTTAAAAATGTTTTCTACGGAAAATAAGCTATCAAAATATCACATTTGCTGTGGTCAGACTAAAGATATTGCAAATGAACCATGTTTTTCTTAAAATTTAGCACAAACTGATATACTATATATATATGGTTGATTGCTTAGCAACTGGATACCAAATAGTTTTGAAAATATTAGATCAAAAGAGGAAACTGTAAGAAACATAACACTGAATGGGAAGTCACAGAATTCGCATGGTAATTTTAATCTGTTTGAGTCCATTTTCCTTCCTGGACCTCATTGTTCTCATCTGTTAAATGGTAATGGTTTCCTAACTAACCTTTAATTCTATGAATTCTGTGAATTGGAGAATCCTTTGAACCAGTAATACATTCACAATGAATGAAGGGTTTTCATATGCTCATTTGATTTGATTCCTATAACAACCCTGAAATAAGTCAGATGGACATAATCACATTTTATAGATGAAAAACCAATGATTCTCACAAGTTCACTCATCTGATAAGTGGGGAAGTCACCACTCAGATAATTCAGGTTTTCTTTCTTCTCCACCAAGAATGGGTCCTTTCCATCAGTAGTTATTTATTGGCTAACCTGAGCAAGGCATTATATTTTTACTGTGATGACTACAGTGATGAATCAGATATACCTACTGCCCTCAGGAACCTACAGTCTAGTAGAAGCAAATACAAAATTAAATTAGAGTTTAAAAGGTAAGTGTCTTAGGAAAATGAGGGCTTTATGTTGGGAGAATCAGGGAAGTTTTGTCAAAGGGGAGGTATCAATTAGGTATTGGAAGCATGGATGAATATTAGCAAGTTGAATGAGTAGAAACGGACATTCAAAATAGAAGAACAAATGGAAACAAAATTTTAAGATTAGAAGGCATCAGGTTTATGTGAGCAACAGTCTGGCTGGAGCTAATGGTGCCTGAAGGAAAACAATGACTTCAATTCTTGAGTTAGAGGAAGTTGTCTAGAGAATTTGGATTTTTTCCAACCAGCGTCTCTTTGATGGTGATTAGGCCAAAAAGCCAGAAGAAGCTTTTTGAGAAATTCTTGGACAGAATGACTTAAGTACACTCATTTTCTGAAATATATGAGCTATACCCACCATAATTGATCCGTGATCTGTAATTTACTTGAGAAAATTGCTTCAGCCAAAATAGTGTATGTGTGAGTGTGTGTGTGTGCGTGCTTGCATGTGTGTGAATCTCTATCTAATCTCTACTCTAGGGTTGATTACTTGATCTAATTGGGAATTTACATGCCAGGTTTTTGATCATAAACCCTACCTCAGTGGCAGCTACCACACAGGTGTCAACTCCCTTTATCTCCATTCAGGACCCAAAAATATATTGATTAAACTAATAGATGTTAAAGGGGGGTTTAATTGGTGAAACCAGAGCATAATGGATATGAGAAATGAGTATCAGTAAAACTGGTGAGGTTGAATATATGTGGACTGGCTACAAATATTGTGCAGACACTCTCTTCTTCTGCAGAGGTCAACTGTGAGGAACCTATTCAGCCACGTGTCTGTACCAGTAGGGACAGAATCATGAGCTTAATTTCTAAGAATTTCTCTGTCCAACTTTGGATTTGGACAATTCATGGGACTCCAGCCAGACTTTTTGTCCATATCTCAGTGAGAATATGGTCACACTCATCTCAGGTGACCCTTTTATTTAAGCTGCTCCTAGATCACCTGAAACAACAGAGAACTGGGATTCCACTGAACTTTTACAAGACATTATATGACTTTTTGCGGTTTGCAAATAGGTGTCAACATGTGTAGCTGAATTTGGTCCCAGACGAACTTGTTTTTATTTTAAACTAATAGTGAAATCATAAAGAAAACACCCACAACCCTAACGTATCCCCAAAATCTACTTAACTAAAAAAATTTTAAAATAAAAAAACAAAATAAAACCCCTCAAGAATTGACAACAGCCAAATTGGCTTAGAGAAATTTGCAACGAAAACTTCTGAACCTCCAAGACCAAGAAGAGTCCTTCAATGAGGCAAATTCTGGCAGGCAAACTAAGGGATAAAGATTAACCTGCCTTTCCATTCCCTGGTCCCAGAGGTAAACATTTTTTGAGGCTAATCCTGGGGAAGGGAGGTCCGAATTGGACTGAGCCTGGGAAAGGGAACATTTAGAGCAGTAGCTAGGACTTAGAGGGGCTCTAAGCTCTTTATATGCATTAGCTCATTTAATCTCTAAAACAACCCTCTAAGTTTATATTTTATACAAATTTAATAGACAAAGACTGAGGCA
The DNA here is from genome assembly GCF_949987535.1 of Balaenoptera acutorostrata. Lineage (NCBI taxonomy): Eukaryota > Metazoa > Chordata > Mammalia > Artiodactyla > Balaenopteridae > Balaenoptera > Balaenoptera acutorostrata. Next base: position 17,308,703 of record NC_080080.1, on the reverse strand, counting down.
TAGAGAAGTAAAATGTTTGCCTAAGGTCATGCAGCTGGAAAACGGCAGGGCCAGGATTCAAATCCAAGCAGTATGTCCCTAGAGTTCTTATCTTAATCATTGCCTCCTACTGCCTCACAAGCAACAGATTAGAAAGTTCCTGGGAGGCCGCCTCTTGGCATCTTTCCCCAACCAGAGAACCAGGAGGTCCAGTGCCTTTTTTGGGAGCCTAAGGTTCAGAAATAATAATATATTCCTTTAACTGTGGACATAATCTAGGTTTCAAGTTTTAAAGCACTTTATTTCACATCTCTTGCCTCACCCCTTCCTTCCAAGAACCCTGGGAGGTAGACAGAAAAGAGACTGTTGTCTCTGCTTTACTGATGGTTAAAATGAGCCTTGGGGAATTTAAATAAATTGTTCGATGCCACATAACTGGAAAGTGATGGAGTAAAGGTGATATAACCCAAATGAGTCTAGGTTGAGGTGGTGACAGCCCCCAAAGTTACCATTAGATGACTCTTTGTGGTAACCAGTGTTTGTTGCCACCTCTCTGTCAGTCTCACACACATAATTATCTATTTTACATGGATGTTACTAGATAATTTTCAGAAGAATTTTTCCATATGCTGTCTTATTTAATTAAGTCCTCACATGCACCTAGATTGTGTGAGTATACACACACGGGCGCGTGTGTGTGTCGGGGGGAAGGGGGCATTAGCCCCTTTCTCAGCTTAGAAAACTCAGCCTCATGGAGAGTAGAGGATTCTCAAGCCTGCAAGATTAGTGTGTATCAGAGAGAGAGATAGAACTCAAATGCACCCATAAACTTGTATCTGTGTCCAGACAAATTCGGAGCTGTAATGTTACCGATGGGATTTATAATGAAGTGTCCTCAGCATTTTATTCCCCTCTTTCTCTTTCTTCTCTTGGACTAGCTCCCATCCCTCTTAAAATCACCTATCCCTTTTGATTTACTAAAATGTTATTACCATTCAGAGCCAACAGAGAGAGATCATTAAATACTCTTAACACAGAAAGCATTTTGTCAAGAAACACATGTTGTGTCTCCTCACCACGGAAACGTGGAATTGATGACGTGAGTGGAGGAATGCTTTGTGATTGTTTAGCAACAGCCTGTGACACACAACTACACAGTCAGCGATTAGAGGCAGTGAGGGGTTATCCTCTGCCCTAATGTCACCGTCCTTCCCACCATTATGGGCTTTTGAAACATTAACAGGAATTGAAGTCACTGATCTCAGCAGATTGGTTGGAGAGGAAATGGAGCACCAGCTGGCAGAATGTCTGTCTCAACAAATTCTTATGATTAAGGAAAGTCTTTTATACTTGGGATCTTGGTTTCATCCTCTGGAAAATGGGAATTAAAGTAACTTAATAAAAGATTGAACCAATCCATGGCTGATTTGCCCCATAAACCCTTAGCCTTTGTGACCCAGTGATAATGCTGCACAGGCACCTTGGCCTTAGCCTTAGCCTTTTAGCTGAGGATGAGGTGATTTATGATGGAATTTGCATAAGCAAACAAATCTCCAGCTGTAAACTGCCTGCCCCGGAGTTTCATGGTTCACTAAAGATTAAGATTCTTGGAGCTCCTTCTGGGTGGCTAGAGGCTCTGACAGATATACTTTCCCAGTTAGTTTCCTGACTGTGGTAGGTATCACTTCACTTAGTGGCATGATGAAGTGTGACCCTACCCAGGAGGAGTGAATTAAAGATCCATGGCTGTGGAGCCTCATGTTTTGTGGAGCTTAATCCCAAGGGGACCTCCTTTAGGGGAAATTTCTTTCTCTGCGATGTGGAGTAGCTACAGTAGGGATTACAAATTATCAAAGATTAGACCACGACCCATCTGTTTGGCTTGTAGAGATTCTCTAAGAGTAATGGACTTTTCTGAAAGGATTTGATTGGCTACAGAAGGACTAATTGATGCTACTTCACAAAGGAGAGTGTAGGACTAGATTCATGGAATGACAAAATGCAGGGTGGCAATGAACCTGATCCTTGAATCCCTTATTTAATATTCTGCTCGAACAGCATCAAGGGTACACTGAAACTTTCATTGATATGGAATACACTGAAAAGTGAGGTAGATTATGCTACTCTCAAACAACTTGATAGCAAGTGTGTTACACTGGCAGGGAATTTTTTCTCCTAACCCTATATCTACCAGAGTCATATAAAACAAGTTGGGTCCCACTGACATGACAGACCTTTATAGATCTTTCTATATTTAAAAGCTTCTGTTATGTAATCCTTATATCTCCCTTCATTTTGTTTACTACCCTCAAATGATCCCATTGTTCCTCATATAACATGATTAGGTCTCTTAAAAAAAAAAAAAAAATATATATATATATACACACATACATATATATACTCATATATGACATAAAAACAAGTGTATAAGATTTATATGCACATAGAATAAAATAAGAACAAGACTAAACAGATTTCATAGCTCTTAATCTAGTATAGATTTTATTGTTACCTTTGTTCACTTAGCAACTAATGATCTTCTGAGTCATTTCTAGAAATACAGAATGCTAAAATTGAAAGAGATATTGGAAATCATCCCATTTTTTTCTCATATATTTTGTGCAAAAGATATTGAGTCTCTCATACCACTATGAACTCACGTGGTCTGGCTAATAATCATGTAAATAAGTTCCCTGGAACTATGAGCTCTAACACTTGTCCTTTGCCTAACACCAAAAATTACAAAACGTTGTGTTTCACACAAAACCATCAGTGGTCAGCTCAGGTTTATGTACACCCACTTTATGGTAATGTTTCACTGTACTTATAATTTTTGAAGTCTATGGCTAAGTAACTATAGTATATTATTGCTTAGAGTGAATTAAGAGCAATGGACATTGGAGGGAAAACTATGACGAAATCAAAGAAGCATATACTCTAGGGCTTGGAAAATAATTTGAAAATCATCTAGTCAACCTCCTGTTTGGGTCATTCATACCATATTTTGGCCAGTTAGAGAACCAGTCTCTACGTGAATATAACTGATGATTAGATGCTAGTGTCTTCTGGACAGTGTATAGCATTTTTATATGCGCTGGTTGTTCCAAAACTTATCTAAAAATGAACTAAAATTGTCTCCCCTGAGACTTGTGATCAGGGAATCTAGTTTTCTTCTTTGTCGTTTGTAAACTGTTCTATTGTCAACAACTTAACTGCAAAATCAGGAAATCATTCTAGGAAATCGGTTCCATACAGATGCTGGTCAGCTGGGTAAATTATAGGCAGCTGTATGGTCAGCACTCAGGAGTTATAGTGACCTGTCACCACTGGCAGAGTGATTTCTGCAGGGGCTGCCTCATTATATGGGAAAATGCCCTCAAAGGGCAAGCCTGTTTCTCGTCCTGGCAGGCCTGTCACATCGGATGTTAGAGGAAAGAGCAGCAAAGAATTGTGGCTGAAAGAATGTAAATTTTGCCTGTGGAGAGTCACTGAGGGCAATTCTCCTGAAAAGGATTATTTGTCAACTGCAGTAAGACTCTTTGTTATTAGAATTTAATTGATATTTGCTACTGGAGAAGAAAGCTGAAAACAGGATATAAGGCAAGCAATTAAATCTCTTCAATAAAGTATAGTTAATGAGTTGTCAAATTTGTTAGAGATTATTCCCTCGACTCCCTTTTTTTTTATTGTAAGGATAGGTAGGGCTGTCTTACTACCCTGAGGAAATGTCGAACAATCACAAGAGAGGCAAATTAAATCAAATAAGGCCAGGCAGCTTTTGTGCAATCAAAAGAACAAATACTAGGAGTCAGGGAACCCAGGAATTTAGCTCAGATTGTTTAATGGCTAACTGCAACTCTTTTTCTGGGCCTTCATTTATTCACCTGTCCATTGTGGGGGAGGATTTGCTCTCTAAGGTGCTTCTAAGTCTTGTGTTCATATTTTATACAGTTATGTACAGAATTGCACAGTAGATAAGAACCAGATATATCTGGTGTGGAATCCCTGCATCCCCAGTAATTAGCTATGTGATCTGGGTTAAGTTAATTAACCTCTGTAAGTATCAATATCCTCCTTTGTAAAAAAGGCCAACATGTGCATATCTCATAGAATTTATTAGAATTAAAATGAGAGAATACACGTCAATTATTTGGCAGGCCTGGAAGATGGAAAGTAATTACTAAATATTGGCTCTTTTTACTACTGATCTGCTTCATGACACAGTTTTTAAAAACTACGGTACTAGCCTAACCACCAGAGGGCAGTGCATGGATAACAGCCAGATTTTGCATTGAAGCTGGATACACCTATTTGCTGCTTGAAGCACTTGACTGCCTGCTACCTAGAAATTTCAGCTCTGAGTACTTGGTTTCCTTGTGCCTCCCTTGCCAGTCTCACTCAGTACTGTGAGTGTGGCAATGCCTTCAGTCTAGGCTCCTCTATCTCTGCTCGCCTTCTCGAGGATTCCTCAGGTGACCAAGTGCTCATTCGGAAAGAACCCAAAAGTAGAAGAAAAAAAGAGAACAAACATTTATTGACGTGCCAGTCATAGTATTAGTCATGTCTACCATGCATCAGTCATCGTATTAGTCACTGCAATTTGTTTTCATAACACAAAGGCAATTCAGAAGTTATCATTCCCATTTTACAGATGGGAAAACTGAAACTCATAGTTTAAGCTCTTTGCCTAAAATCACAGAACCAGTAAGTACTAGAGGCATAACTTAAAGCCATGACTGCTTGAGTCCAAAGTCCAAGTTTCACCTTGGACTTTGCCTCCAAATCTGTGTTGAGCTAAAACCACAGGATACTGATCACGGAACAAGCCAACACTGCCCATTATCTCCCCTACTATTTAACATTGTATTGAAGGAATTAGCTAATGTGGTTATGTTATAAAAAGCAAATAGAGGAAAAAGGAAAGGTGAAACAATTTGTATTTACAGATTAGAAAATTATAAATCTGGAAAACCGAAGTAACTTAATAGAAAAGCTACTACAAACAAGACAATTTAGCCAAGTAGAGGGATGAAATTTGCATAGAGAAACTTACACATATACAAACATAGTCAGATGGAGGAAATAATGGAAGAGCAAACCTAATTTTCAATAAGGATGTAAAATGACGTGAAATAAAACAGATGCATAAACTTAAAAAGAGAAGTAGAAAACCTGTATTAGACACACACTTAAAAGACATAGAGGTAAATTGAATAAATGGAAAAGCATTCCATATTCTTGATGAGGAGGCCTCAACATAATAGAGACGTCAATTCTCCCCATGTTAATTGCTCAATGCAATGTGATCCCGATGACAATGTCCTTGGAGCAACACAAATTGATTACAACATTCATTTGAAAGAATTTTTGAAAAAAAGAAACTAAAACTATATAAATACTGAAGTAAAACATGGATGGCTTCCTTTATAATCTAGGAGATAGAAAAAATGATCTAGTATAGCCAAAATCTAGATGTCCTAAGGAGAAGTTTGATAAATCTGAGTACATAAAATTTAAAAGGTAACTTTGCAAGGAAAAAAAAATTAAAAAGTAAAAAAGCAATTCTCAAACTGGGAATAAATATGTGAAAGTTATATCATAAAAAGTTATTGCACTGATATATAAATATCTTCTGAATATTGAGAAGAAAAAACAATCTGATAGAAAATGAGTGAAAGATATGAACAGACATTTCATAAAAAGACATGTAAATGGGTCACAAACATTTGAAAAAAAAATTTTATTTATATAAGAGAAATTCAATTAAAACTGTATTGAGATACCATGTCCCTTGCATCAGATTGGCAACAGAGTCCAAATGTTTGAACACATATTTGTTAAGGCAATAGGGTACTGAAAATCTCATACATTGTTGGTAGGATTGCAAAATGTCACAATTCTAATGAATGAGAAGTTAGTAATATCTAGAAAAATTCCATATGTATTTATGTTTTGATGCAGAATTTCCACTTCTTGGGCCCTACCTTGAAGATACCTTGGCAAACCTATAAAAGGATGCATGCCCAGTGATACACGTAGTTATAGCACTAATTGTAAAATAATGAAAATCACTCATGTTTATCAGGAATCATCATGCATCGAACTGAGTATACTATGGTATATCCACCACCTATAATATACTGCGATATAAAGAAATAAGTCTTATATCTTCATTGTCTTTACACAAGCATATACCATCAAGGGAAAAACCAAAAAACAGAAAGGAATGTGAACAATATATTCATTTTTAAGTTTTTACTTTCAATAAGATACAATGGAAGAATCAACCAAAATTTAATTTAAAAAATGATTACCTATTGGAGAGGTTAGAAAAGAGGGGAAGGAACAGGGAAGAAAGACACACTTCTCTTAATTAATCTTGTTTTATAGCTCCGTGAGACCATGGGAATAT